>NC_041383.1:166218490-166327332 GCF_002162155.2 Triticum dicoccoides
TCCACTCGGAATGTTTTTAACTTAGGAGATTACGGGGTCATAGCTAAGCCTCCGAGTGGGAGGATTGCTCTCCACTCGGAATGTTTTTAACTTAGGGGATTATGGGGTCGCAGCTAAGCCTTCGAGTGGGAGGATTGCTCTCCACTCCAAATGTTTTTAACTTAGGCGATTACGGGGTCGCAGCTAAGCCTCCGAGTGGGAGTATTTCTCTCCACTCGGAATGTTTTTAACTTAGGCGACTACGGGGTCGCAGCTAAGCCTCCGAGTGGGAGGATTGCTCTCCACTCGGAATGTTTTTAACTTAGGCGATTACGGGGTCGCAGCTAAGCCTCTGAGTGGGAGGATTACTCTCCACTCGGAATGTTTTTAACTTAGGTGAATTAGATTCGCAGCTAAGCTACCCACTGGGGGATTAGGACACACATGATTATGGGAAACCAATCATTATGATACTGAAAAAAAATCTTGTCTTTGGAAAGCGAACTGAAATACTTTTATTACAACTCATCAGGTCGAGTTATCTATGTGTAGAAGTGGCGTAGCAGCTCTGTGTTCCACGCACGTGGCTCGTCCATATTCTTGGCTATGTTGTATATGTGGTAAGCTCCATTGTGAAGCACCTTGGTGATGATGAAGGGGCCTTCCCAGGCCGGAGCAAGTTTGTGAGGCCGTTTCTGATCCACTCGGAGTACCAGGTCTCCTTCTTGGAACGCTTGTCCTCTGACATTTTGGTCATGGAATCGACGCAGATCTTGCTGGTAAATGGTCTTCCGAATCAAAACCATCTCGCGCTCTTCTTCCAGGAGATCAACGGTGTCTTCTCTTGCTTGCTCTGCTTCAGCTTCTGTGAATAGTTCCACTCGGGGGCATTGTGTAACAAATCACTCAGAAGTACAGCCTCGGCACCGTACACCAAGAATAAAGGAGTCTGGCCAATCGATCGATTCGGTGTTGTTCTCAGCTCCCACAAGACGGACGACAACTCTGTTACCCATGCTCCAGCAGCATGCTTGAGGTCGCGCATTAGGAGGGGCTTTAATCCTTGGAGGATCAAACCATTCGCCCTTTCTACTTGTCCATTCGACTGCAGGTGTGCGACTGATGCGTAGTTGACCCGAGTGCCTTGGGTCGCACAGAACGCCTTAAACTCGTCAGAATCAAAGTTGGAGCCACTATTTGTGATAATGCTGTGAGGAACTCCATATCTGAATATCAACTCCTTGATGAAACTGACAGCGGTGCTTGCACCAAGGTTCTTGATGGGCCTAGCTTCGATCCACTTAGTGAACTTGTCGACTACTACAAGCAAATGTGTGAAACCACTCGCACCGGTTTTGAAGGGGCTGACCATATCCAACCCCCAGACTGCAAACGGCCAGACGAGTGGAATAGTCTTCAAGGCAGACGCAGGTTTGTGGGACATGTTGGAGTAGAACTGGCAGCCTGCACACTTGTCAACTATATCTTTCGCCATTTCGTTTGCTCGAGGCCAGTAAAATCCTGCTCGGTATGCTTTGGCCACGATGGTCCGAGAGGACGCATGGTGACCACAGGTCCCCGAGTGGATGTCATTTAGGATCATTCGACCTTCCTCTAGGGTGATGCAGTGTTGAGCCACTCCTGTGACACTTTCTGTGTAAAGCTGCCCTTTTATCACTGTGAAGGCTTTGGATCGACGGACTATATGACGGGCTTCATCTTCATCCTCTGGGAGTTCCTTCCTGAGAATGTACGCAATGTACGGTACTGTCCAGTCGGGTGTGATCACCAAGACCTCCATGATCAAGTCGACCACAGCTGGAATCTCGATTTTAGTCGGGTTGGTAGAACTTATCGGTTGCGGGGGCTCCTCCTTGAAGGGATCCTCTTGTACTAACGGGGTGTGAAGATGTTCCAAGAACACATTGCTGGGGACAGGTTTCCGAGTGGAACCTATCTTTGCCAGATAATCAGCAGCCTGATTCTTGATTCATGGTATGTGGTGGAGCTCTAACCCCTCAAACTTCTTCTCTAGCATTCTCACTATGTTGCAATAACCAGTCATTGCGGGACTCCTGACATCCCATTCCTTCATTACCTGATTAACCACTAAATCTGAGTCACCGTAGACCATCAAGTGGTGGACGCCAAGTGAAATGGCCATACGCAACCCATACAATAGTGCCTCATACTCAACTTCATTTTTAGAAGAATCAAAGTGAATTTGGAGGACATAACTGAGCTTGTCTCCTTGTGGGGACAATAAGACCACTCCTGCGCCAGAGCCATTTAACATCTTGGACCCATCAAAGAACATGGTCCAATGTTCCGACTAGATTTGAGTCGGCTGTTGTTGTTCTGTCCACTCTGCATGGAAAACTGCAATTGCTTGTGACTTGATGGCCTTCTTTGCCTCAAACTTGATATCCAATGGAAGAAGGTCAATCACCCACTTTGCCACTCGACCAGTTGCATCTCTGTTGTTCAGAATCTCTGATAATGGAGCATCACTAACGACTGAAACTGAATGATCAGAGAAATAATGTGCAACCTTCTTCATGGTTAAGTAGATCCCATAAACAAGCTTCTGACAATGAGGGTATCTCTGCTTGGACGGGGTCAAAACCTCTGAAATGTAATAGACTGGGCGCTGAACCTTGAAGGCTTTGCCTTCCTCTTCCCGCTCGATCATGAGGACTGTGCTGACAACTTGTCCTGTGGTTGCGATGTAAAGCAAAAGAGGCTCTTTACTGACTGGAGCAGCAAGCACCGGCTGGGTGGAAAGCAAGGCTTTGAGCTCTTCAAATGCTGCTTCGGCTTCGTCATTCCACTCGAACTTGTCAGACTTCTTCATCAGTCGATAAAGAGGCAATGCCTTTTCACCGAGGCATGAGATGAATCGACTCAATGCAGCCAAACAACCAGTAAGCTTCTGAACATCATGCACTCGCACTGGGCGCTTCATTCGGAGGATTGTGCCAATCTTCTCTGGATTTGCGTCGGTTCCTTGTTCGGAAATGAGAAAATCGAGTAATTTTCCGCCTGGGACTCCGAATGTGCATTTTGATGGATTGAGCTTGATATCATACCTTCTTAGGTTGGCAAAGGTTTCAGCAAGGTCAGTCAGCAGGCCGGAACCTTTGCGTGACTTAACCACTATGTTGTCCATGTATGCTTCCACATTCCGATTGATCTGAGAGAGCAGGCACTTCTGAATCATGTGCATGAATGTGGCACCAGCATTCTTGAGGCCGAAGGGCATGGTAACATAACAAAAACACCCGAACGGGGTGATGAAATCTGTCTTGATCTCGTCGGGTCCAAGCAGTCGGATCTGATGGTACCCGGAATAGGCGTCCAGGAAGGACAGTCGCTCGCACCCCGTAGTTGAGTCGACTATCTGGTCGATGCGGGGTAGAGGAAAATGATCTTTCGGGCAGGCCTGATTGATGTGCTTGAAGTCAATACACATTCGAAGTGATTTGTCTTTCTTGGGAACCATAACGACATTGGCGAGCCACTCGAAGTGGTATATCTCGCGGATGAACTCAGCGTCCAGAAGCCGAGCCACCTCCTCACCAATTTCCTTCCTCTTCTCTGTGGCGGACCGATGAAGATGCTCTTTGACAGGTTTTGCTTTTGGGTCGACTCACAAACGGTGCTCAGCCAGTCCCTTGGGTACACCTGGCATGTCGGACGGCTTCTATGTGAAGATGTCCCAGTTCTCACGGTGGAACTGGATGAGCGCGTCTTCCTATTTGTTGTCGAGTGTCGTTGGGTACACCTGGCATGTCGGACGGCTTCTATGTGAAGATGTCCCAGTTCTCACGGTGGAACTGGATGAGCGTGTCTTCCTATTTGTTGTCGAGTGTCGTTGAGATATGGCCCGGAGCAGCATTGGGATTGGTTGGGTGGATGTGAACTGGCTTGGTTTCTCCAGCCGACTGAAATGCGGACTCTGGGCAGGTCTCTTGGCACGCAACAAATCACTCGGATCTACCATCTTCTGATACTCTTGAAACTCCACAGCTGCCATCTGCTCATCTGCTATCTTTGCACCATCCTGAAGACAATCTTCTGCCCTTTTCCTGTTACCGGAGACGGTTATCACACCTTTGGGGCCGGGCATCTTCAACTTGAGGTACGCATAACATGGTCGAGCCATGAAGCTAGCGTAGGCAGGTCTTCCCAATATGGCATGATAAGCACTCTGGTAATCCACAACCTTTAACATCAACTTTCTTTGCGGTAATTCTTCTCATCACCGAAAACCACATCAAGAGCGATCTGGACGAGTGAGTTGGCTTTTTTTCCTGGGATGACTCCGTGGAACCTCATATTGCTCTTGCTGAGTTTGGACATCGGAATGCCCATTCCTTTGAGGTCCTCAACATACAGGATATTGAGGCCACTGCCACCATCCATCAGAACCTTGGTCAGTCGAGTGCCCCAACAACTGGGTCGACCACCAGCACCTGCCACTCAGGGGTAGCAACTCGTGGCGGGTGATCTGACTGGTCAAATGTAATAGGGGCTTTTGACCACTTCAAATATTTCGGTGTTGCCGGAGCAACCATGTTCACCTCTCTGTTAATGACTTTCAGTCGACTTTTGCTCTCAACATCAGCAAAAATCACCAGGGTGGCATTAACATGGGGATATCCTTCTTCTTCTTCCTCCTTGTCTTCCTCCTTCTCAGAATCTTTATCCTTCTTGCTGGGCTAACTCTTCTTCTGGAAGCTCTGGATCGAGAGTCGACACTGTCGAGTGGTATGCTTTGGGAGGATCAGATTCCCCTCTTCATCTTTCTTAGTGTGAATATGACACGGGAAATCCATCACATCATTCCCATCTTGATCTTTTACTTTCTTGGGATTCCAGAGCCCTTTGGGCTTCCCTTTGAACTTTCCTTGATTCAACACTGCTGCCTCGGTAGGTCCTGCTGCCTCAGCCTTTCGCTTCTGCTTCCAACTGGAATTTCCTCCTCCGGTGTCCTGGGTGATTGTTTTATGCTTACCAATCCGGAGTCGGTCTTCCTCTTCGCCGTTATCTTACTTGGTGGCAATCTCCATCATCCAAGTCAGAATCATATCTCCTATTTGACCGAACTTCAGATTCAGCACTCTGTGGTGAACGCCTTCCTTGAAGGCACAGACTGCTTGGTGATCTGACACATTCTCCACTGTGTGGTGCAGAGTGATCCATCTCTGGATATAGTCTCTCAAGGTTTCATTCGGTTTCTGCACACAATGTTGCAACTCTAGTAGACCGGCAGGTCTCTTGCAGGTGCCCTCAAATGTTTTGGTAAACACTCGGGCTAACTCATCCCAACTCAAAATGCTCCCAGGGGCCAACTGATTCAGCCAAGCTCTGGCGGAACCTTCAAGCATCAGAGGGAGGTGCTTCATGGCCACCTCATTGCTACCGCCACCGATGTGCACAGACACTCGGTAATATTCAAGCCAAGTGGCGGGCTTCGACTCTCCCGTGAACTTGCTGAAACCAGTTGCCAATCTGAAGTTGTGGGGGATCTCAGCGGCCCTAATGGCTCTTCCGAAACACTCTGGGCCAGACACGTGGACCCTACTTTCGCTGGGCCTGTCTCTGTCTAGTCATTCTCTGTATGCTCGGTTCCGGTCGACTAAGCCCTGAACGAGGACTGACCTTGCATCGAACCTAGGCTCTCTTGGGTCGACTGGAACTCTGCGGTCGTTACCGTATGGACGTCTGTCATCATACCGCCAGGGTGCGTATGACCCGCCCATAGGAAGGGGCGAAGGCACTCGACGGTAGTTGTCGCGGGCAAACTCACGATCATCATCTCCATGAACTCTTCCTAAGTGCTGATATGTATCCGTCATATCTACTTTTCCAAACATTTTTGCCCTTGTTTTGGACTCTAACTTGCATGATTTGAATGGAACTAACCCGGACTGACGCTGTTTTCAGCAGAACTGCCATGGTGTTATTTTTGTGTAGAAATAAAAGTTCTCGGAATGACCTACAAATCCACGGAGCAACTTTTCAGAATTAATAAAAAATACTAGCGAATGAATTAGCGTCACAGGGCCCACACCCTGGTCACGAGGGTGGAGGGAACGCCCCCTCCCCTAGGGTGTGCCCACTGCCTCGTGGGCCCCCTGGACATCCACCGACCTCAACTACAACTCCATATATTTGCTTTTGCGGAGAAAAAAATAAGGAAAAAAGGGTTCATCGCATTTTACGATATGGAGCCACCGCCAAGCCCTAAAACCTCTTGGGAGGGCTGATCTGGAGTCCATTCGGGGCACCAGAGAGGGGAATCCGTCGCCGTTGTCATCATCAACCATCCTCCATCACCAATTTCATGATGCTCACCGCCGTGCATGAGTACTTCCATCATAGGCTTGCTGGACGGTGATGGGTTGGATGAGATTTGCCATGTAATCAAGTTAGTTTTGTTAGTGTTTGATCCCTAGTATCCACTATGTTCTGAGATTGATGTTGCTATGAATTTGCTATGCTTAATGCTTGTTACTAGGGCCCGAGTGCCATGATTTCAGATCTGAACCTATTATGTTTTCATGAATATATGTGAGTTCTTGATCCTATCTTGCAAGTCTATAGTCACCTATTATGTGTTATGATTCGTTAACCCCGAAGTGACAATAATCGGGATACTTACCGGTGATGACCGTAGTTTGAGGAGTTCATGTATTCACTAAGTGTTAATGCTTTGGTCCGGTTCTCTATTAAAAGGAGGCCTTAATATCCCTTAGTTTCCATTAGGACCCCGCTGCCACGGGAGGATAGGACAAAAGATGCCATGCAAGTTCTTTTCCATAAGCATGTATGACTATATTCGGAATACATGCCTACATTACATTGATGAACTGGAGCTAGTTCTGTGTCACCCTATGTTATAACTATTACATGAGGAATCGCATCCGACATAATTATCCATCAC
This sequence comes from Triticum dicoccoides, assembly GCF_002162155.2. Lineage (NCBI taxonomy): Eukaryota > Viridiplantae > Streptophyta > Magnoliopsida > Poales > Poaceae > Triticum > Triticum dicoccoides. Next base: position 166,225,419 of record NC_041383.1, read on the forward strand.
TGATCTAATGCCTACGAGTTTTTCACATATTGTGATTTGCTTAGTTACTTTGCTGTTGCCACTGTTACCATTACTACAAAACGGCTACTGCTACTTTTTTTATTGTCACCGTTACTTCCATACTACTTTGCTACTAAATACTTTGCTGCAGATACTAAGTTATCCAGGTGTGGTTGAATTGACAACTCAACTATTAATACTTGAGAATATTCTCTGGCTCCCCTTGTGTCGAATCAATAAATTTGGGTTGAATACTCTACCCTCGAAAACTGTTGCGATCCCCTATACTTGCGGGTTATCAAGACTATTTTCTGGCGCCGTTGCCGGGGAGCATAGCTCTATTCTTTGAGACACTTGGGATTTATATCTGCTGATCACTATGAAGAACTTGAAAGATCAAAGAACTAGCATTTATACCTCAACTACGAGGGGAGGTAAGGAACTGCCATCTAGCTCTGCACTTGATTCTCCTTCCATTATGAGTAAACTTGCGACACCTAAACCTGCTTCTGCTATTAATTCTGATATGACGCATGTTATTGATGATGCCACTTCTGCTATGCATGATACTTGTGATGAAACTACTTCTATGCTTGATACTACTTTGCCATTAGGTGAATTTCTTGATGAACAACTTGCTAGGGCTAGGGAGAATGAAATTATTGAAACTGATAATATTGATGATAGTGATGATGAAGGTTCTCCCCCTAGATATGAATTTCCTGTTGTTCCTGAGGGTTATGTTATGGATGAAGAAACTGCTAGAGATTTTCTTGCTTGCAATGATAGATCAGATCTTAAGAAATTATTAGCTAAGCTGAAACAAAAGACTCTGAATGCTAGAATGAAACATGACCCTGCTTTTGCTACTTCACCTATCTTTGTTACTGATAAGGACTGTGAATTCTCTATTGATCCTGAGATAATTACTTAGGTTGAATCTGATCCTTTTTATGGCACTGAATCTGAAACTGTAGTGGCACATCTTACTAAGTTAAATGATATAGGCACCCTGTTTACTAATAATGAGAAATCTCGCTATTATTATATCCTTAAAATATTTCCTTTCTCATTAAAGGGTGATGCTAAGACATGGTTTAATTATCTTGATCCTGGTTGTGTGTGTAGTCCCCAGGATATGATTTACTACTTCTCTGCTAAATATTTCCCTGCTCATAAGAAACAAGCTACCTTAAGGGAAATATATAATTTTGTGCAAATCGAAGAAGAGAGTCTCCCACAAGCTTGGGGGAGGCTTCTCCGTTTACTTAATGCTTTGCCTGATCATCCTCTTAAGAAAAATGAAATACTCGATATCTTTTATAATGGACTAACCGATGCTTCCAAGGACTACCTGGATAGTTGTGCTGGTTGTGTTTTCAGGGAAAGGACAGTCGACCAAGCTGAATTGCTATTGAATAATATGTTGGCCAATGAAAATAATTGGACACTTCCTGAGCCGACACCTAAGCCAACTCCGAAGAAAAGAGGTGTTCTATTTCTCAGTCCTGAAGATATGCAAGAGGCAAAGAAATCTATGAAAGAGAAAGGTATTAAAGCTGAAGATGTTAAAAATTTACCTCTTGTCGAAGAAATTCATGGCCTCAATATACCACCTAAAGAAATACAAGGTCTTGATAACCCAACACGGGTAGTGAAGGTTAACTCTCTTTATAGATATGATAAAGTCGAAATCCCGTCTACTAAATTTGCTAGCCAATGCGTAGATGAATTTGATGATTTTATGGACAAACAAGCAAATTTCAATGATTATGTTAGTAGACAATTGAAAAATAACTCTTATATGATTGGACGCTTGAGTGATTATATGTCTAGAGTTAAGGGTGAACTTAAACTCACTAGTAAACATGTTTCTATGGTCACTACTCAAGCAGAACAAGTACTTAAGGCTCAGAATGAATTGCTTGATGAACTAAATAATAAACATGATTTTGTTGTTAGAGTGGCTACTAGAACTGGTAAAATGACTCAGGAACCTTTGTATCCTGAAGGCCACCCTAAGAGAATTCAACAAGATTCTTAGCGAAATAATTTAGATGCTCCTAGTCCTTCTAAAAAGAAGAAAAAGAAAAATGATAGGACTTTGCATGCTTCTAGTGAACCTATTATAGAAACACCTGAGAATCCTAATGATATTTCTATCTCTGATGCTGAAACACAATCTAGAGATGAACATGAACCTAGTGATAATGCTAATAATGATGTTCATGAAGATGCTCAACCTAGCAATAACGACGATATAGAAATTGAACCTGTTGTTGATCTTGATAACCCACAATCAAGAAATCAAGGTTATGATAAGAGACTTTGTTGCTAGGAAGCATGGTAGAGAAAGAGAACCATGGGTTCAGAAACCCATGCCTTTTCCTCCTAAACCACCCAAGAAAAAGGATGATGAGGACTTTGAGCGCTTTGCTGAAATGATTAGACCTATTTTCTTACGTATGCACTTAACCATATGCTTAAGACGAACCCTTGTGCTAAATACATGAAAGACATCATTACAAATAAAATAAAAATACGTGAAGCCGAAATCTCCACCATGCTTGCCAACTATACCTTTAAGGGTGGAATACCTAAGAAACTTGGTGATCCCGGAGTACCCACTATACCATGCTCCATCAAAAGAAATTATGTTAAAACTGCTTTATATGATTTAGGAGCCGGTGTTAGTGTTATGCCTCTTTCCTTATATCGTAGACTTGAATTAATTAAGTTGACACCTACTGATATATCTTTGCAAATGGCCGATAAATCAACTGCTATACCTGTCGGTATTTGTGAGGACGTACCTGTTGTTGTTGCGAACGTTACTATCTTAACAGACTTTGTCATTCTTGATATTCCTGAGGACAACAGTATGTCGATTATCCTTGGTAGACCCTTTTTAAATACTGCGGGTGCTGTTATTGATTGCAACAAAGGCAATGTCACCTTTCATGTTAATAGTAATGATCATACGGTACACTTTCCAAGGAAACAACCTCAAGTTCACAGTATAAATTCTATTGGGAAAATTCCATCAATAATTATTGGAGGTTTTGAATTTCCTCTTCCTACTGCAAAGAAAAGGTATGATATTCTTATTATTGGGGATGTTCAAATCCCCGTTGAGGTAACCTAGTGTCACTTCGAAATTTCTCTAGTTTCATGTGATTCGGAATGAGTTTGTTAACAAGACTTGATCAACCTTGTTAGTGGATTCCTTTTGATGAACATGAGATGGATGAAGTTAGAGGGCACAACTCTCTATTCCCTTCTTTTACTTTCTGTTACTTAGAATAAATAAAGTAGAAATAGTATATTCTGACTGTTTTCTGAATTATCTATGCAATAAAAAATATCCCAAAAATAAAAGTTCTCCAAATGCCATGCCAATTTAATATGATTTTTTCTAGAATATTTGAGAATTTATGGTACTGAGAACATAGCAGGGGGAGCAAGCACCTAGCCACAAGGGTCCAGGGCGCGCCCCCCTGCCTCGTGGGCCCATGGTGGCTCCCCTCCACTTATTCCTGCACCCGCACACTCCTTCTTCCTCCCAAAAAATCACTATCTAGCTCAAGCACGAGTTCTCGCTCGTTTTGCTGCCATTTTCGATCTCCTTGCTCAAAGCTCCATTCAGAAAACTGCTTTGGGGGATTGTTCTTTGGTATGTGACTCCTCCAATGATCCAATTAGTTTTTGTTCTAGTGCTCTATTCCTTGCAAATTCTTGCTGCTTAGCTGAACCTGTTCTTGAGCTTGCATGTTAAATCTATGAGGTCCCAAGTAATTCTAATGCATGATAGAGGCTCTAGGCACTTATGGGAGTGGTTGCTATCAATTTTATTAAGTTTGGTTTTCTATTATTTTGAGTCACTAAAAATTTCAGATATTTTTAGAAAAAGATGAAGAGATTTTTCTTGAGGGGCTCTTCTAGCCAAGGTTCTAAGGATAAACAAGCTAAGGAGAATGAAAATACCAAGTATAATCTTCCTCGTGTGGCGGAAGTACGGCCGTGTGAATGGCCTTGTGATGATTTTTTGAGAGCAGCCGGGATATATGATGATTTCTATTCTTTGGTTGATGATGCGGGCCTCACCGACTTCCTCCACAACCAGCTTGAATAGTATCTCTTACTCACCAATACTTTCATGCAAAACTTCTACTTTCATCCTAAAAGATCACCTCCTTCGGTAGAGTTTAAATTATATGATGTTGATAGGGAGATGTCACTATATGAATTTTGCACAGTTTGCAAGATACCCGTCGGGGGCAGCTTAGAGGAACCACATCATAAAGATGTGGAAGGATTTATTGACACTATTACTATAGGGGAAACGAGGAAGGTTTCCGATGCACGAATAACTTATTTTCCTTTTTTACGCTACTTTGCAATATTTGCTAGTCGATGCTTAATAGGTCACGGAAACTGTGGAAACCTTAGTGTTCCTGATATTATCATTTTGTTCCATGCTTTATTTCGTGATAAATCTTTTAATATGGGCGTTATTATTGCTAGACGATTAAGCATGAACCGTACTAAGGGCCCCATTTTTGGAGGTATCTATGTGTCATGCCTCGCTAAACATTTCAGGATACCTATTAGGCATTTTGAGAAAGAAGAAAAACCGCTGCCCCCTACTTTTCTAGATTACAAGAGCATGGTAGCACATGAGTTTATTGTTACAAATGATGAGAATATGCTTAAATATAATTTGAGATTTCATAAGAAACACAGTGAAACTATTATCCTGCCTGCACCCTGTTTCTTTGATTTATCTTCAGGCACTTTTCTCGTCTTACCGGAGGCCGTTCATGCTTACCGAGGCCAGACATCAGCCCCAGAGCCTGAGCTGGAACCACAACTTGACCCTTATCGATCATCCTTTTATCAGTGGAATCCAGAGGAGTTTGCCAGCCAGTGGTACCCAGATGATGCACCTCAGTACACTGGAGGGAGTAGCTCTGACCCATGGCCATAGACCAACTTAGGCCAAAAGCCTAAGCTTGGGGGAGTACATATTCCTCACCGACTTTACATTCATGTTCACACACTCATTCTAGTGTTGGTGCCCATACTCTTTCATTGTATTATTCATGCTAGTTTAATTTCTTTTTCTAGCTTTCTTCTTGTGTGTTAGATAAACCTTAAGAAAAACCAAAAAAATAGTTAGTTTAATTTCCATGCCTGTAGTAGTAATAATTAAAAGAAAAACTCAAAAAGATTTCTCGTTCTTCTTTTTGCTTGTTGGGAGCTTTCCCGTGTAAATAGTTTTATTTCTTTTCCTTTGGGGGTCGAGAGAAGAAGACTATAATGAAAATGTCTAAGTGGCTCTCATATGCATAATTGATTTACTTTAACCAAGAGCCCATATTACTTTGTCTTCTCTTTTGAAATGAATGCTTGCAGATTCCAGCTTAGTCCAATGCACGTGCACTATTATTATTATCCACACTGTTCGGTCATGCAAGTGAAAGGCAATGATGATGATATATGATGAAATGATTGGGATAAGAGGAGCGGGTATGAACTCAACCTCTCTTGTTTTTGTAAATATGATTAGCTAATCGTTCCTGATTCAGCCTATTATGAGTAAACATGTTTGCAATGACAATTAGAGATTATAGTTGCTTATCCCATGCTTAATTAGCTATGAGTTTATAATGGTTTACCTTGCGTGCCAACATGCTATTAAAATGGTTGTGATGTGGTATGATAGGGTGGTATCCTCCTTTGAATGAATTGAGTGACTCGACTTGGCACATGTTCACGCATGTAGTTGAAACAAAATCAGCATAGCCTTCACGATATTTATGTTCATGGTGGATTATATCCTACTCATGCTTGCACTCAGTGTCTATTAATTTTAATGCATGTTCATGACTTTTGTCGCTCTCTTAGTTGGTCGCTTCCCAGTCTTTTTCTAGCCTTCACTTGTACTAAGCGGGAATACTGCTTGTGCATCCAAACTCCATAAACCCCAAAGTTATTCCATATGGGTCCACCATACCTTCCTATATGTGGTATCTACCTGCCGTTCCAAGTAAATTTGTATGTGCCAAACTCCAAACCTTCAAATGAAATTGTGTTTTGTATGCTTGAACAGCTCATGTATCAACTAGGGTTGTCTGTATCTTTCATGCTAGGCGGGTTATTCTCAAGAGGAGTGGACTCCGCTCCTCATTCATGAGAAAATGGCTGGTCACTGGGATGCCCAGTCCCATGCTCAAATCAAATCAAAATAATTAAGCAAAACTCCCCCTAGATTGTTGAGAGTTGGAGTCACCCATTGTTTCGGACAAGCCATGGATTGACGCTTGTTGGTGGAGGGGGAGTATAAAACTTTACCATTCTGTTTGGGAACCACCTAAAATGTGTGTGGCATGGAAGATATCGAGATCTCATAGTTGTTATGTTGACAGTGAAAGTATACCACCCAAAATGTTATTATCTCTGTTTCAAAATCGAGCTCTAGCACCTCTACAAATCCCTGCTTCCCTCTGCGAAGGGCCTATCTATTTACTTTTATGTTGAGTCATCACCCTCTTATTAAAAAGCACCCGCGGGAGAGCACCATTGTCATTTGCATGCATTACTATTAGTTTATATTGGGTATGACTATGACTGGATCTCTTTTACCATGAATTACATTGTTTAGTCAGTCCTTGATCTTTAAAGGTGCTCTCATTTATGTTTTGCGGTCTCAAAAAGGTCTAGCAAGATACCATCTTATTATATCATATTATGATTGTTTTGAGAAAGTGTTGTCATCCAAGTTTTATTATTATTGCTCGCTAGTTGATTATGCCATTGATATGAGTAAACATGACACCTAAGTGTTGTTGTGAATGTGGTTAGTCATAATCTTTGCCGAAAACTTGAATGCTAGCTTTACATATTTACAACAACAAGTGCAAACAGAGTTTGTGAAAGTTTTTCTTTATCACTTTCAGTTTATCAACTGAATTGCTTGAGGACAAGCAAAGGTTTAAGCTTGAGGGAGTTGATACGTCTCTGTCGTATCTACTTTTCCAAACACTTTTGCCCTTGTTTTGGACTCTAACTTGCATGATTTGAATGGAACTAACCCGGACTGACGCTGTTTTCAGCAGAACTACCATGGTGTTATTTATGTGCAGAAATAAAAGTTCTCGGAATGACATGCAAATCCACAGAGCAACTTTTCAGAATTAATAAAAAATATTGGTGAAAGAATTAGCGTCAGGGGGGCCACACCCTGGTCACGAGGGTGGGGGCGCGCCCCCTCCCCTAGGGAGCGTCCCCCTGCCTCGTGGACCCCCTGGACGTCCACCGACCTCAACTCCAACTCCATATATTTGCTTTCATGGAGAAAAAAATAAGGAAAGAAGGGTTCAACGCGTTTTATGATACGGAGCCGCCGCCAAGACCTAAAACCTCTCGGGAGGGCTGATCTGGAGTCCATTCGGGGCTCCGGAGAGGGGAATCTGTCACCGTCATCATCATCAACCATCCTCCATCACCAATTTCATGATGCTCACCACCGTGCGTGAGTAATTCCATCGTAGGCTTGCTGGGGTGATAGGTTGGATGAGATTTACCATGTAATCAAGTTAGTTTTGTTAGGGTTTGATCCCTAGTATCCACTATGTTCTGAGATTGATGTTGTTGTGACTTTGCTATGCTTAATGCTTGTCACTAGGGCCAGAGTGCCATGATTTCAGATCTGAACCTATTATGTTTTCATGAATATATGTGAGTTCTTGATCCTATCTTGCAAGTCTATAGTCACCTATTATGTGTTATGATCCGTTAACCCCGAAGTGACAATAATCGGGATACTTACCGGTGATGACCGTAGTTTGAGGAGTTCATGTATTCACTAAGTGTTAATGCTTTGGTCCGGTTCTCTATTAAAAGGAGGCCTTAATATCCCTTAGTTTCCATTAGAACCCCGTTGCCACGGGAGGGTAGGACAAAAGATGGCATGCAAGTTCTTTTCCATAAGCATGTATGACTATATTCGGAATACATGCCTACATTACATTGATGAACTGGAGCTAGTTTTGTGTCACCCTATGTTATATCTATTACATGAGGAATCGCATCCGACATAATTATCCATCATTGATCCAATGCCTACGAGATTTTCACATATTGTGCTTTGCTTAGTTACTTTGTCGTTGCCACTGTTACCATTACTACAAAACTACTACTGTTACTTTTGCTATCGTTACCGTTACTTCCATACTACTTTTCTACTAAATACTTTGCTGCAGATACTTAGTTATCCAGGTGTGGTTGAATTGACAACTCAACTGCTAATACTTGAGAATATTCTTTGGCTTCCCTTGTGTCAAATCAATAAATTTGGGTTGAATACTCTACCCTCGAAAACTGTTGTGATCCCCTATACTTGCGGGTTATCAAGTGCCGATCCTAGCGGTGCTCACGATCCCTTTGCCTCAACGGTGACCAAGGAATGTGTGACGGCTAAATGGTATCTGCCATTACCGATCGACTTTGAATTCTGTTCCACGACTGGGACACGGCGGAGTTCTGATCTCCTGCTACCCGGAGCAGCGCTCTGATCTATTCCAAGCCCCTTCCTGCCTCCGAGCGAGACGGCTGAATGGACTCTGCAATATGCGCAGCAGCTGCGACATTCTGAATCGGCATACGTAATATCTGAGTTTCCGGTGGAAAGAGCTGTCGTGAACGCCGACTGGATCCGGGGATCAATCGACGGGCACGCTCGTCAAGAGAATGTTGGAGATTCTCCAAACGAGTGCGCTCGGCCAGCGTGGCCTGGCGCGCGTCCTCCAAAGCCCGAGCCTTGGCGGTTTCCCCTATGATGGGGGTATGGAGAGCCTCCTCAGTGCAGCGACGCAGCTCCTCCCTCTGCTGCGAACTGAGAGGTTGGGGCTGGTACTCCTCATGGCCGAATGACGTACCATCGTTGTCCCTGTTCTCACCGCTGCGATGAAAATTGGGCGGGTCATGATGAGAGTCGACCATGAGGACCTCCATCGTGGGGTCACAACTCCTGCTCTTGGAAAGTGTGTCTGCTAAGTCAGTCGACGGGTCGACTGGACCGCAGTGATATACATCGGGCTCGATCGCCGCGACTTGGGGGGTGAATGTCTGCCGAGCCACCGTGTGCTTCACCTCCCGCTGGAGCCGTGATCGACCCGACCGCTTGCGGCAGCGTCCAGCGGGGCCAGAGAACGACACAGGCGTCGACTGGTACGGGGTCGACGGCTGCCGGAGGAGGACGCCGCGGGCACTCGCCCGAAAGTGCGACGAACCCTAGATCGGCAGTGCCACGACGTCGAGGGGGGCCTCCTGGAGCCAGGCCGAGTCGTCGGCGATGAAAGTGAGTGCGCCGAGTCGGAACTCGCGGCCCATGATCAAACTGCCACCGGAAACCATGTTGATGAAGACTGAAGAAAATGCAACCTCGTCGGAAGTTACTAAGACGCTTCGCCCCAAGGTGGGCGCCAACTGTCATGGTACTAAGACTGACAGTAAGAGTAGGGGGTACGTATGAGGAGGCAAGGTCCTAGCTATGGTGAGATTGTATGCAAGTGTTTACGAGTTCAGGCCCCTCTCGGAGGAGGTAAAAGCCCTACGTCTTGGTGCCCTGAGGCGGTCGACTAGATTATGATGTGTGTTACAGGAGGTGCGAACCCTTGTGCCAGAGGAGGGGGTGGCTTATATAGGGTGTGCTAGGACCCCAGCCATCCCCCGTTACAGAGAGTTCAATGTACATAAAGAGAGGGTGTTACTGATAACGCCAGCTATAAAGTGCTATTAATGCCTTTGAAGACTACAGAGTGAATGCTTGACCGTTGTTGTCCTGTGCGACTCCTGGTCTTCAGTAGGTCGAGTGGTTTCTTGTTTGGTCGAGTGATATCGGGAAGGAGGGGTACCCGAGTGATATGACTGGTCGAGTGGATTGCACTCAACGTCTTCAATTAGTATTCCCTGTTGTCTCTGGGGTGCCTTTGCCTCTAGGGTAGTGACCTTGGGTAGGGCGTATAGGTCAGGCCTATGACCCTATCCTAGGTCTATATCCTCATCAGTACTCTCAACTTCCCGTCTTTCTTACGGTCTTCTTTGTTCCATTGCATCAACTTGGCATGCTCTTTGTTTTGGAACAAACATTTCAACCATGGTATTATAGGAGCATAGCACATCACCTTGGCAAAAATCCTCTTCCTGGGGCGCTCGCCCTCAACATCACCAGGGTCATCGCGGTTGATCTTATGGTGCAATGCACCGCATACCGAGCATGCATTCAAACAATTTCTTGTCATCTTCGCAATTTGGGTACAACAATTTCTTGTCATCCTCTAACATGCGCTACAACTTCAGCTTCTTCTTTTCACTTGCTTAGTTTCTCTTTGCATTAGCAATGGCCCGACCAAGATCATCAGCAGGCTCATCTGATGTCTCTTCTTCAGCTTCTTCCACCATCGTACTACCATCGTATTCAGGGAGCCCACGGCCAGGATAGCTATCATCATCCTGTTCTTCTTCATTCTCTTCCATTAGAACCCCTCTTTCTCTATGCTTGGTCCAGCAGTTATAGCCCGACATGAAACCAGACGTAAACAGGTGGACGTGAATGGTTCTTGAGTTAGAGTAATTGTGATCATTCTTACAGACAGCATATGGACAACACATAAAACCATCCGCCTGCTTGTTTGCCCCGCCGCAACTAGAAAAGTATGCATGGCATTAATGAACTGGGAGAGCATCGTTCATCGTACATCCATTGCCGGCTCATCTTCATTACACAACACCGAAAAGAACAAATTAATACAAGTTCATACACACTTATTCTCATAAAAGAACATACAAACTCTCTACTTAAAGCATTTAAATGCAACAACAAATGCGATCAAGATCGCAACTAAGGTAACAATTGATGCAATAGCATAGTGATACCAAGCCTTTTTATTAACGGCATATTTTCTAATCTTTCTAATCTTTAAGCGTATTCTTGTGATCATCGATGGCATCGGCAACATACAACTCCAGTTTCATCTTCTCTTCAACTCTTTTCAATTTTTCTTTCAAATACTCGTTTTCTTTTTAAACTAAATCTCGACAAGAGGGTCGGTTGCAATTTCCGGTTCACATACCTCCTAGATAAAAATATTTATGTCAACTTGATGGGCATAATTGTCATAAACACGAAATGAAACAAATAGTTATAAAAGAGAATATATATGTACCACATCTGAATCATAAACCGGACGAGGGCCGACGGGGACGGATATCAAAATCATGCCACTATGTATAACAAACAACCATATAGGTAAGAAAATTATACAAGTAACTATCTAAATCATACAAACGTGATTTTTCTTACAAAAAGGATAAGAACAAGAGGCTCACCAAGGTGGTGCCGGCGACGGGACGGTGTGGGTGATCGATGGTGGTTTGGACGGGGACAGGAAGGCACTAAGTAAACCACACCTACATATGCAAACTAAGAAGTTAATTTGAGCTCAAATTGCATATAAATTAAATAAACTCCCACATATAATTACTCCCAAACTAAAACTCACAAATCACTATACTTATAGAGCATTGCACGAGCTAATCTAGCAATGAGAGATGAAAGGACAAAGTTGCTAACCTTTGTGAACACTTAGATGGATGGGGGGGCCTTCAAATCTTGATAAATTTTGGCAAAAATGGAGGATGAGCTCGAGCAAAGAGGAAGAACGGAGGAGAGAAATGAAAGGAGGAAAACAGAGAGAATGGACTCGGGCTCGTTGAAGGGTTTATATAGAGACATCTTTAGTCCCGGTTGATGATACAAACCGGGACTAAAGGTATACTCTAGTCCCGATTTGTGTCACAAACCGGGACTAAAGGGGCTCGTGTGGGCCCCAGCCTAACGCTAGCCTGCCACCACCCCTTTAGTCCCGGTTTGTGACACAAAGCGGGACTAAAGGTACGCCATGAACCGGGACTAATGATGCCCCCGCCCTAGCCGTTGGAACCAGAACTAATGGTCACATTAGTTTCGGGCCGTAATCGAACCGGGACTAATGATGCGAACGTAAAGTCGTAGTGGAAGTGCATTTCCAACGGCAACAGACTTTCTGCCCTTACACTAGTACTGGATCGCATGGGTGTTTCTTTTCTTTTAAGACTAGTTGTCGGACTGGGTGGAGGCATGGGAATGGACGGCGCCGGCAGGCGGCAGCGGCCACCATGCTAGATTGTTCCAGAAACTTCCTTTTTTTAATTTCTCAGCAATGAGGTTGTGGGAGATAAGGATGTGAAGAGAGGTGCGGGTATCTTTTGTAAAATTATCATAGTTTGCTTTCTATCCGTCAAATATAGATCGGGCGGTCTATATTACAAGATGGCAGGCACACCATGCATCATCACAAACTCGGTTTTTTATAAAGATAAAGAAAAGATATGACATGTTCACACACTTGGTTATCAAAAGAATCATGGCTGGTTCCGAAGATTGGAAGTTTGGCATTTTTATCTGTTTCTTGGACAGATGTTTCTTTTTACTGGAAAGACAATGCTCTAGTAGTTTCTCAAAATAGCGATTGTGACTCCACTGCTGAAATAGGGCGATAATTAATTATTATTTGTCAGATGGATGACTATTTGCCACAAATGGTGAAAACTAAGTACTCGTACTAATTTAAGTATAATCAGAATCACGTAAATGGGCATGGTGGTACGCATGCCCTGTCCGTCAGGATATGCATGTCAAACTCCGAATTTGATGTCATGTGTGTGTGCATGCGATAGGCGTCTCTATCAACAAGGAAAAGCTTACGTACGCGTCTCTGATTTAGTTTGTAGTGAGCGCGTATGAGTGACAGTGTGTATTTGCTTGCGTACAAGTGTTGTACTCCCTCCTTTTTAAAAATAAGTGACTCAACTTTATACTAACTTTAGTATAAAGTTAAGTCATTTATTTTGGGTGGGAGTGATATATCCTATGTTTGGAGTATTTTCTATAATCAATACGTACAATAAAGGAGTAAAGCTCCATGCATGTGCCATGTGGCACGCCAGGACCACGAAGCTGACCTAATGTTCCGGCTCTATGCACCTCCCCGATCCATATTTCTGACCTCCACAGCCCCCACAAGGGCACACACCCCTCACCTCAGTCGATCGTCAATCTCAAGCGCACGAACGCGAAGTCCCGTGGCCGACGGCGACGGCCGCAACCATGGTCAGCAGCACCAACGAGGTGCGGAGGACGGTGCAAGAGAGGCCGGTTGTGGTGGTGGGGCGGCCGGAGTGCTGCCTGGCGGTCGTGGCCCGGCACCTGCTCCTGCGACAAGGCGTGAACCCGGCGGTGCTGGAGGTCAGCTACGACGCCGACCCGGCGGCGCTCGTCTACGCGCTCCGGTCCAAGGACGACAACACCAAGTTGGTCACCGACGTCGCCTTCCCGGTGGTGTTCGTCGGGGGCAGGCTGTTGGGCGGGCTGGACCGACTCATTACCATGCACATCGCCGAGGAGCTCGTGCCGCTCCTGAGGCAGGCAGGAGCCCTGTGGCTCTGAACCTTCCTGGATGACATGCTGCCCGTTAATGCATCCCAGCCTGAATCAGTTATAAGCTTCCGTTCCATGTGTGCGAGTGCTTTGTTTCCTGTTTTTTCCTCAATGTATCTATATCCGCATGCCATATACTCTACCTAGTATTGTAAGCTTCCTTTATCCTTCAAGAAATGGCAAATAAACCGGTTTGTTCATAAGATCGACTTGCGCAAAAGGCCTTGGAATCATCCCACCGACTTTCATTTTATTTTATTTTAATTAGCGAGGAGGCTTTCAGATTGTTTTTTCACAAAGCCTTTCAGGTTGTTGAATAGGCTCGAGGAAGTGATGAATTTTGTAAGATCTCAACTTTTGCTAACTTGTGTCATGCGACACAATTGTCTGGGCTAGGAGGTTGGTTGAGGACATGTATGTGGATCGAACAAGACTAATAATTTTAATACTCCCTCTTGCCCTTTTTACTCCGCATATAAAATTTGTCTGAAGTCAAACTTTAAAAAGTTTAACCATATTTATATAAAAATATATTAATATCTAAAGTTATACAGTGTGAAAATTAAAGCCACCACACATCTAATGATATTGATTTCGTATTGTGATTATTAATTGTCTTTATATAAAATTTTGATTTCAGACAAATCTTATGTGGGGAACAAAAATGACCGGAGGGAGGAATAAAACAAAGAAGGAAGTTTACCGTTTCCAGCAAAATCCGGTCGTTGAAGCGAGACAGTAGTTATGGAAAAGTCTTTTTTCAACCGGCGAAACATTTCGCAAAGGAAGAGAGTTCAGGAGGCTATTAGTGCTAGTTTGGACGTGCGCATTGGAACAAGTCTTTTGAAAGACCGACGTCAGCCCGCAAAAAGGATGAGTGTTACGTTTTTTTATTGATATCTTATAATTTATCTTCAATAAAAAGGTGGAATTTATTAGCTTAAAATGAAGCATTAAGGGGATACACACAAAAAGAGCATGCACTGGTACTCGGTCTCTGCATAGATAGGATGTACACAGTCAACACCAATACACGTAAGAAAATCATGTCGACAGCTAGCAAAATCAAACAAAACCAAAGGTATGTCTTGGTGGAATAAAAAGAACAAAACTCTGAAGCGATCAAAACAATGATCAACAATCTATCTCAGCCACCATATCCACGCCAACCATCTTTTGACATCAGTGGTACAACGAGAAAGATCCTCCACCGGCATCAGGAATGAAACAATTCAAGCAACGTCATAGCCGGATCCAACCACCGAAGGTCGGATCATTAGTTTTCACCCTAAAGAACAAGTCTGAGCAATTTCAAGCAATGTCTTCAACAATGTAACGACATATGGGCATCTTCAACGGTGACCCGCAAATTTTCTCCCGCATCCGTCCGCAGACAAGGGGACCAATCTGCGGACACGGATGCGGGAGGACACCATCCAACCGTAGCTGCATACATTTTGACGACAGTTCAAACCAACCGGACTAAATTCGTGCAAACCGGGCGAATTTTGATATAAACATGACAAATTTCATTAGAAATAGGATAATTTGTACACAAAATCAAAATATATTTCGTCCGGTGAACTAAAAATCTTAAACTAAAACCCTAAACTACCATATACTTAATGGTGACCTCGTACGCCATGCCGGGCTGACCGGTGTCTCCTCCTTCTTCATTGCCGCCTGCTCCGTCGTCGGAGTCGGGCTTCGGGCGGCGGAAGGTGGTGGCGTCGCGGCAGGGCTTCCCTGTAGCCGCATGACGCTCGCGGATTATTACTAAAACTTTGGCTAATATGCTCAAATATCACCTCCCGGTGTACATTCATGAAATCCAACAAGATTGTATGCAGTGTGAGAGAATTGCTAATATGTTAATGCATTTATTTGGCTTAAAATATATCTATTATCTTTGTTGATCAAGAAATATCTCACTCTTTCCAACTTACTTCACGGGAACATAAAGCCTTCACGCTTAAAATAGGCTTACCAAAGATTTTGAGAGAATTCAACGGAATTTCATTAGGACAGCTCTCCTACGTAAAGGGTTGCATGGTCATTTTGTAGATTTGATGTATGAATGCATTATTCGACTTCCTTTGTTGTTGATGTTAATGGCCAATCATTTGGCGGTTTTAGAGGTTCTCAAGGTGTCCGACAAGGATGTCCGTTATTCTTACTATCAACGAATTGTCGCTTTCTATGATGGAGGTACTAAATACCAATCATTTGAGTGGCATTTAAGTAGGCCCCTCTTGTCCCCCTATCAACTCTCTGGTTGTTTGTGGCAAAGCTTATTACAATGATGCTAATATGATAGCCCAAATTATTAATCGGTTTGGTGTTATTTTAGGTCAAACTCCAAATTGGAATAAATATGGTGTTTTATTTAGCAAAAACACTTTTGGGCACCTTAAGAATTGATTTAATAACATTTTTCCTGGTCTGGATATGAATCTCAATACTCTACAGCTTGGTCACCCTCTTATTATTCTGGGTAGGAAAAGAGTTGATGCTTGTTCAAGGCTAAGTTAAATACTTATAAGGCCAATATACTCTCCCATGAATGTAGGCTCACTCTTATTAAGTCTGGCTTTGCTTCTTTGCATGTTTCCTATATGTACAATAGTCTTACTAGATGGCATGTTGCGCCATTGACGGAAAGCCCAACTGGAGCTAAGAAGCAAAGCAACTTATGAACGACATGTTTTACGAATGATGAGCCAAGAATTAAAGCAACTTATGAACAACATATTTTATGAATGATCCACAAAGGAGCAAAAATGAAATGCAACCGAGAAGGTTGTTGAACCATTTGAACGATGTTTGACGTGAACTGTCTGAAAGTTATTATGTTCGTAATGTTGACTTTCATATTTACTAACAATGGATAATGATAATTGCCCATGTCCTTTCTTGTCCGGCCGGAGCAACCCCACAAATGGCGAGATGTTGCACATGGGGCACAAAGACCGCATCATCCAAAGCATGTGCATACAATCCAAAACATGACACCTGAGAAGCCATAATGTTGAATTCCCAGACAGACAACCCAAAACATACCATATAGAAAGACACAATGTCTAAAGTCTGGGAAGACATGTCAAAAGACGGCATCTGGATAGACCACACGGGCAAAGGCCGGGTATACATCGCAAAACATGACATCTGGGCAAGGTTCCATACCATGACATGCAAGTCATGTTAAAGAATTACAACATATAAACATCTCATGCATAATCTCATTAATATTACGAAGACTATACCGCATCGCATGCATCCTGAACCAAATTAGATGCCTCTAATCGGTTTATATTTTACGTGACTACTAGTGTTTCGGAACAGACTGTAGCTACCTACGTTCATCATCAAGTATGATAAATAAAATATCTAGATTAACATGTGGGGTCTATGAAAAACAAGACTTAATGAGAAATCTAACTCCATACTAAACTCCGTCATACGCGTGACCCCCGTGTAGATCACATCTACATGCCCTCTAGTTTGCAAAAATTCATCTTTCTCAACTAAGGTAGCAGCGTTGAGATAGCACATCGTTGATCTGTAACTAGCATACTTATGAGCAGCGTAGGAAGAATGCGGATAGCCAAAACTTTGTGACAAAATTCCACTATTCCGTCAAGATCAGAAAAGACTCAAATTCAAAGGAAGCAATAAGAAAGTTCCAGTAATAGATTGCATCTACTAATAATAGATCTTATCTGCTACTTGCATAAATTTTATTTAGTAATAGATCTATCTACTACTCCCTCCGTCCCAAAATAAGTGACACACGTAAAGAATTAGCAACAGCGGCAACACTTGGGTGCGCGGATCTAACACACAAGCTCCCGCGAGTGCATAACATCACTAGTCCAAAATGATTTATTTTTTGAACTTTCATATGTGAATTTCTGTTTGACAAAGTAAATGTTTTTTGAACCCAAACATTTTCGAAATCTGTGAACATTTTTAAAACTGAAACCTTTTGTGAACAATGTTTCAGACTCCCAAACTTTGTTTTAGAAAAATAAGAGCAGAATTGAAAACGAGAACATTTCTTGAAACTACAAACATTTTTGAAAAATACAAACATTTTCTTAAAACAGGAACAAAACTGAAAACACGGAAATTTTCTGAAACAACGAACTATTATTTCAAAGTGCGAACATTTTGAATTCCTCGGAATGTTTTTGTATTTTCAAATTCCTCATAATGTCAAAACACGAACATTTTTAAAAAGAGCAAACAAAATTTTGAACACGAACATTTTTCTTTTAACATTTTGTGAAAATAACTATTAAATTTGGAATTTCAAGAAAAATACGAATAAAAATTTGAAACATTTTTTTTGAATTTGCTCGAACATTTTTTTGTATTCGTGTAAAAAAATCACCATGTTCAATGTAGGGTGTCGGGGTAGGTCAGAAGGCTCCGTCTGGGAGCATGTTTTTTTCTCGACATCAGTCAAATGACCTAATTTTTTTTCACTGGCTTGTATGAACAATTCAAGGCACCATGCCAAGGTTTTTTGTTTTTCTACAAATTTTACATTTTCTGGAGTTTTCATTGTAAAAAAAGGGCGATAAATTGCCGAACGTGTCGCAACTTTCATATGGCATGGAAAATCGTTCAAAGTTGGCATGGAATCCTACCGTGGGTATGTGCAGCTGCTTGCAAAAGTTGGGTCATTGCAAGCGTATCCAAAAATAGACCATGTTCAACGTAGGGTGTCCGGATACGTTAGAAGGCTCCGTCTGAGAGCACGTTGTTTCTCGACATCTTTGAAATGGCCCCAATTTTTCCCATGGCCTTGTATGACCAATTCAAGACACTATGCCAAGTTGTTTTGTTTTTCAATAAATTTTGCACTTTCTAGAGTTTTTTGGGTAAAAAAAGCCAATAAATGCCCGGACATGGTGCAACTTGCATACACTATCGAAAATAGTTAAAACCTGACATAGATGCCTACCATGTGCATGCTCATCTGCTTGGAAAAATTGTGGTCATTTGAAGGATATCTTAAAACAGACCATGTTCAACAGAGGGTCTTCAGGTAGGTTAGAAAGCTCCGCCTGAGAGCACATTGTGTTTCGACATCCATGAAATGGCCCCAATTTTTTATATGACCTTGTATGGCCAACTAAATGTACCATGCCAACTTGACATGGATGCCTACCATGGGCATGCTCACCTACTTCAAAAAGTTTGGGTCATTTCAAGAATGTCCAAAACTAGACCATGTTCAATGAAGGGTGTTCGGTTGCCAGAAGGCTCTGTTTGAGAGCACGTTGTTTCTTGACATCCTTGAAATGGTCCTAATTTTTTCCATGGCCTTGTATGACCAATTCAAGGCACCATACCAAGTTGTTTGAATTTTCAACAAGTTTTGCATTTTCTGGAGTTTTTCTGGTGAAAAAAGACCAATAAATGATCAGATGTGTCGCAACTTTCATACGGTGTCAGAAATCATTCAAACCTGTCACTGATGCCTACCATAGGCAATGCCCACCTTCCTGCAAAAGTTGGGGTCATTTGAATGATATTCAAAACAAGACCATGTTCGACAAAGAGTGTTCGGTAGGCCAGAAGATTCCGTCTGAGAGCATGTTATTTCTCAACATCCTTAAAATAAGTTCATATATTTAAAAAAGTTCATGATATTAAGAAAATGAAAAAGAAGAAGAAACAAAGACAAATAAAAAATGAATATAATGAAATAAAAAAGGCCAAACAAAAGCAAAAGAAAAAACAGGCTGAGAAGATGCAATGAAAAAGAAGTAATTAGACGCAAGAAGTGAGTAGTCCTAGTTGTTTATAGTGGGTGGAAGTAATCACAGAGGTCCATAGTTTGAATCCTACTTCATGCACCTATTTTTTAAAGGTTAAAAAAGAAAAGGAAAATGGGCAGACCTAGGACGAAGGGGTGTGTGCGCCGATTTGTGCGACGCTACTCCATATACATCGGGAGTGCCTAGTCACCGCTTTCTGCGCTACATAGCAGACGCAGTGCTTGAACACCACCTTCCATGGACTCGCCAAAGTACATGAGCGATAGGTTGTCGCTAGTCAAGAGTGTTGAGTATCATGATTATTAGGAAAGGTAGGATAGCATAGGATATTATTCTTGAAGGAAATATGCCCTAGAGGCAATAATAAAGTTATTATTTATTTCTTTATTTCATGATAAATGTTTATTATTCATGCTAGAATTGTATTAACCGGAAACTTAGTACATGTGTGAATACATAGACAAACAAAGTGTCGCTAGTATGCCTATACTTGACTAGCTCATTGAATCAAAGATGGTTAAGTTTGCTAACCATAGACATGAGTTGTTATTTGATTAACGGGATCACTTCATTAGGAGAATGATGTGATTGACTTGACTCATTCCGTTAGCTTAGCACTTGATCGTTTAGTATGTTGCTATTGCTTTCTTCATGACTTATACATATTCCTATGACTATGAGATTATGCAACTCCCGTTTATCGGAGGAACACTTTGTGTGCCACCAAACGTCACAACGTAATTTGGTGATTATAAAAGTGCTTTACAGGTGTCTCTGAAGGTACTTGTTGAGTTGGCGTATTTCGATATTAGGATTTGTCACTCCGATTGTCGGAAAGGTATCTCTGGGCCCTCTCGGTAATGCACATCACTATAACCCTTGCAAGCAATGTGACTAATGAGTTAGTTGCGGGATGATGCATTACATAACGAGTAAAGAGACTTGACGGTAATGAGATTGAACTAGGTATTGAGATACCGACGATCGAATCTCGGGCAAGTAACATACCGATGACAAAGGGAACAACATATGTTGTTATGCGGTTTGACTGATAAAGATCTTCATAGAATATGTAGGAGTCAATATGAGCATCCAGGTTCCGCTATTGGTTATTGACCGGAGATGTGTCTCGGTCATGTCTACATAGTTCTCGAACCTGTAGGGTCCACACGCTTAAAGTTCGGTGATGATTTATATTATGAGTTATGTGTTTTGATGTACCAAAGGTAGTTCGGAGTCCCGTATGAGATCGGGGGCATGACGAGGAGTCTCAAAATGGTCGAGACGTAAAGATCGATATATTGGATGACTATATTCGGACTTCGGAAAGGTTCCGAGTGATTCGGGTTTTTTCGGAGTACCCGAGTTACGGGAATTCGTCGGGAGTATATGGCCCTTATTGGGCTATACGGGAATAGAGGAGAGAGGCCAAAAGGAAGGAGGCCCCCCCCCCCTCTGGTCCGAATTGAACAAGGGGTGCAGCCCCCTTTTCTTTCTCCCTCTCCCCCTCTTTCCTTCTCTCCTACTCCAGAAAGGAAAGGGGAATCCTACTAGGACTTGGGAGTCCTAGTAGGACTCCCCACACTTGGTGCGCCCTCCTCTAGGGCCAGCCTCTCCCTTCCTCCTTTATATACGGGGGCAGGGGGACACCTCTAGACACAACAATTGGTCATTGATCTCTTAGCCGTGTGTGGTTCCCCCCTCCACCATATTCCACCTCGGTAATATCGTAGCGGTGCTTAGGCGAAGCCCTGCGTCGGTAGCATCATCAACACCGTCATCACGCCGTCGTGCTGACGGAACTCTCCCACAAAGCTCTGCTGGATCGGAGTCCGTGGGACGTCATCGAGCTGAACGTGTGTTGAACTCGAACGTGTCGTACGTTTGGTACTTGGATCGGTCGGATCATGAAGACGTACGACTACATCAAGTGCATTATGCTAACGCTTCCACTTTCAGTCTACGAGGGTACGTGGACAACACTCTCCCCTCTCGATGCTATGCATCACCATGATCTTGCGTGCGTGTGGGAAATTTTTTGAAATTACTACGTTCCCCAAAAGTGGCATCCGAGCCAGGTTTTATGCGTAGATGTTATATGCACGAGTAGAATACAAATGAGTTGTGGGCGATAGAAGTCATACTGCTTACCAGCATGTCATACTTTGGTTCGGCGGTATTGTTGGATGAAGCGGTCCAGACCGACATTACGCGTACGCTTACGCGAGACTGGTTCTATCGACGTGCTTTGCACATAGGTGGCTGGCGGGTGTTAGTTTCTCCAACTTTACTTGAACCAAGTGTGGCTACGCCCGGTCCTTGAGAAGGTTAAAACAACACTAACTTGACGAACTATCATTTTGGTTTTCATGCGTAGGTAAGAACGGTTCTTGCTCAGTCTGTAGCAGCCACGTAAAACTTGCAACAACAATGTAGAGGACGTCTAACTTGTTTTTGTAGGGCATGTTGTGATGTGATATGGTCAAGACATGATGCTAAATTTTATTGTATGAGATGATCATGTTTTGTAACAAAGTTGTCGGCAACTGGCAGGAGTCATATGGTTGTCGCTTTACTATATGCAATGCAATCGCCCTGTAATTGTTTCTTTATCACTAAGCGGTAGCGATAGTCGTAGAAGCAATAGGTGGCGAAAACGACAACGATGCTACGATGAAGATCAAGGTGTCGCGCCGGTGACGATGGTGATCATGACGGTGCTTCGGAGATTGTGATCAAAAGCACAAGATGATGATGGCCATATCATATCACTAATATTGATTGCATGTGATGTTTATCCTTTATGTATCTTATTTTGCTTTGATTGACGGTAGCATTATAAGATGATCTCTCACTAAATTTCAAGGTATAAGTGTTCTCCCTGAGTATGCACCATTGCGAAAGTTCTTCGTGCTGAGACACCACGTGATGATCGGGTGTGATAGGCTCTACGTTCAAATACAACGGGTGCAAAACAGTTGCACACGCGGAATACTCAGGTTAAACTTGACGAGCCTAGGATATACAGATATGGCCTCGGAACACTGAGACCGAAAGGTCGAGCGTGAATCATATAGTAGATATGATCAACATAGCGGTGTTCACCATTGAAAACTACTCCATCTCACGTGATGATCGGACATGGTTTAGTTGATAGGGATCACGTGATCACTTAGATGATTAGAGGGATGTCTATCTAAGTGGGAGTTCTTAAGTAATATGATTAATTGAACTTTAATTTATCATGAACTTAGTCCTGATAGTATTTTGCAAATAATGTTGTAGATCAATAGCTCGCGTTGTTGCTTCCCTATGTTTTATATGTGTTCCTAGAGAAAACTAAGTTGAAAGATGATAGTAGCAATGATGCGGACTGGGTCCGTGATCTGAGGTTTATCCTCATTGCTGCATAGAAGAATTATGTCCTTGATGCACCGCTAGGTGACAGACCTATTGCAAGAGCAGATGCAGACGTTATGAATGTTTGGCTAGCTCAATATGATGACTACTTGATAGTTTAGTGCATCATGCTTAACGGCTTAGAATCGGGACTTCAAAGACGTTTTGAACGTCATGGACCATATGAGATGTTCTAGGAACTGAAGTTAATATTTCAAGCAAATACCCGAGTTGAGAGATATGAAGTCTCCAACAAGTTCTATAGCTAAAAGATGGAGTAGAATAGCTCAAGCAGTGAGCATGTGCTTAGATTTTCTAAGTACTACAATCGCTTGAATCAAGTGGGAGTTAATCTTCCAGATAAGATAGTGATTGACAGAATTCTCTAGTCACCATCACCAAGTTAGTAGAACTTCATGATGAACTATAGTATGTGAGGGATGACGAAAACGATTCCCCAGCTCTTCGTGATGCTGAAATCGACGATGGTAGAAATCAAGAAAGAACATCAAGTGTTGATGATTGACATGATCACTAGTTTCAAGAAAAGGCCAAAGGGAAAGAAAGGGAACCTTCAAGTAGAATGGCAAGCAAGTTGTCACTCCCGCGAAGAAGCCCAAAGCTAGACCAAAGCCTGAAACTGAGTGTTTCTACTGCAAAGAAAATGGTCACTAGAAGCGGAAATACCCTGAATATCTGGTAGATAAGAAGAATGGCAAAGTGAACAAGGGTATATTTGATATACAGGTTATTGATGTGTACCTTACTAGTGTTTATAGTAACCCCAGGGTATTTGATACTTGTTCTGTTACTAAGATTAGTAACTCGAAACAGGAGTTATAGAATATACAAAAACTAGTTAAGGATGAAGTGACGATGTGTGTTGGAAGTGGTTCCAAGATTGATATGATCATCATCGCACACTCCCTATATTTTCAAGATTAGTGTTGAACCTAAATAAATATTATTTGGTGTTTGCGTTGAGCATAAATATGATTAGATCATGTTTATTGCGATACGATTATTCATCTAAGACGAAGAATAAATTGTTATTCTGTTTACATGAATAAAACCTTCTATGGTCATACACCCAATGTTGATGGTTTATTGAATCTTGATCATAGTGATACACATATTCATAATATTGATGCCAAAAGATGCAAAGTTGATAATGATAGTGCAACATATTTGTGGAACTGTCATTTGGGTCATATTGGTGTAAAGCGCATGAAGAAACTCCATAAAGATGGATTTTTGGAATCACTTGATTATGAATCATTTGATGCTTGCGAACCGTGCCTTATGGGCAAGATGACTAAAACTCTGTTCTCCGAAACAATGGAACGAGCTAGTGACTTATTGGAAATAATACATACCGATGTATGCGGTCCAATGAGTGTTGATGCTCGTGGCGGATATTGTTATTTTCTAACTTTCACAGATGATTTGAGCAGATATGGGTATGTCTACTTAATGAAGTCTGAAACATTTGAAAAGTTCAAAGAATTCAGAGTGAAATGGAGAATCATCGTAACAAGAAAATAAATTTTCTACGATCTGATCGTGGAGGAGAATATTTGAGTTACGAGTTTGGCCTTCATTTAAAAACAATGTGAAATAGTTTCACAGCTCATGCCACATGGAACACAACAGCGTAATGGTGTGTCCAAACATCGTAACCGCACTTTATTGGATATGGTGCGATCTATGATGTATCTTACCGGTTTACCACTATCGTTTTGGGGTTATGCATTAGAGACAGCTGCATTCACTTTAAATAGGGCACCATCAAAATCCGTTGAGATGACGCCTTATGAACTGTGGTTTGGCAAGAAACCAAAGTTGTCGTTTCTTAAAGTTTGGGGCTGCGATGCTTATGTGAAAAAGTTTCAACCTGATAAGCTCGAACTCAAATCGGAGAAGTGCGTCTTCATAGAATACCCAAAGGAAACTGTTGGGTACACCTTCTATCACAGATCCGAAGGAAAGATATTCGTTGCTAAGATGGATCCTTTCTAGAGAAGGAGTTTCTCTCGCAATAAGTGAGTGGGAGGAAAGTATAACTTGATGAGGTAATTGTACCTTCTCCCTTATTGGAAAGTAGTTCATCACAAAAATCAGTCCCAGTGATTCCTACACCAATTAGTGAGGAAGTTAATGATGATGATCATGAAACTTCAGATCAAGTTCCTACCAAACCTCATAGGTCTTCTAGAGTAAGATCTGCACCAAAGTGGTACGGTAATCCTGTTCTGGAAGTCATGTTACTAGACCATGATGAACCTACGAACTATGAGGAAGCGATGATGAGCCCAGATTCCGTGAAATGGCTTCAGGACATAAAATCTGAGATAGGATCCATGTATGAGAACAAAGTGTGGACTTTCGTTGACTTGCTCGATGATCAGCAAGCCATAGAAAATAAATGGATCTTCAAGAGGAAGACGGATGCTGATAGTTGTGTTACTATCTACAAAGCTCGAATTGTCGAAAAAGGTTTTTGATAAGTTCAAGGTGTTGAATACAATGAGATTTTCTCACTCGTATCGATGCTTAAAAGTCTGTCCGAATCATGTTAGCAATTGTCGTATTTTATGAAATTTGGCAAATGGATGTCAAAACTACATTCCTTAATGGATTTCTTAAAGAAGAGTTGTATATGATGCAACCAGAAGGTTTTGTCAATTCTAAAGGTGCTAACAAAATGTGCAAGCTCCAGCAATCCATCAATGGACTGGTGCAAGCATCTCGGAGTTGGAATATACGCTTTGATGAATTGATCAAAGCATATGGTTTTATACAGACTTTTGGAAAGGCCTGTATTTACAAGAAAGTGAGTGGGAGCACTACAGCCTTTCTGATAAGTATATGTGAGTGACATATTGTTGATCAGAATGATGTAGAATTTTCTAGAAATCATAAAGGAGTGTTTGAAAGGAGTTCTTCAAAAGAAAGACCTCAGTAAAGCTACTTACATATTGAGAATCAAGATCTATTGAGATAGATCAAGACGATTGATAAGTTTTTTCAATAAGTGCATACCTTGACAGGATTTTGAAGTAGTTTAAAATGGAACAGTCAAAGAAAGAGTTCTTGCCTGTGTTGCAAGGTGTGAAGTTGAGTAAGACTCAAGACCCGACTATGGCAGAAAATAGAAAGAGAATGAAGAGTCATTCCCTATGCCTCAGTCATAGGTTCTATAAAGTATGCTATGCTATGTACTAGACCTATTGTATACCTTGCTCTGAGTTTAGCAAGGGAGTACAATTTTGATCTAAGAGTAGATCATTGGACAGTGGTCAAGAATATCCTTAGTGAGGACTAAGGAAATATTTCTCGATTATGGAGGTGATAAAAGAGCCCGTCGTAAAAAGTTACATCGGTGCAAGATTTTACGCCGATCTAGATGACTCTAAGTCTTAATCTGGATACATATTGAAAGTGATAGCAATTAGCTAGAGTAGCTCCGTGCAGAGCATTGTAGACATAGAATATTTGCAAAATACATATAACTCTGAATATGACAGACCCGTTGACTAAACTTCTCTCACAAGCAAAACATGATCATACCTTAGTACTCTTTGGGTGTTAATCACATAGCGATGTGAACTAGATTATTGACTCTAGTAAACCCTTCGGGTGTTGGTCACATGACGATGTGAACTACGGGTGTTAATCACATACAGATGTGAATATTGGTATTAAATCACATTGTGATGTGAACTAGATTATTGACTCTAGTGCAAGTGGGAGACTGAAGGAAATATGCCCTAGAGGCAATAATAAAGTTATTATTTGTTTCCTTATTTCATGATAAATGTTTATTATTCATACTAGAATTGTGTTAATTGGAAACTTAGTACATGTGTGAATACGTAGAAAAATAAAGTGTCACTAGTATGCCTCTACTTGACTAGCTCGTTGAATCAAAGATGGTTAAGTTTCCTAACCATAGACATGAGTTGTTATTTGATTAACGGGATCACATCATTAGGAGAATGATGTAATTGTCATGACTCATTCCGTTAGCTTAGCACTTGATCGTTTAGTATGTTGATATTGCTTTCTTCATGACTTATACATATTCCTATGATTATGATATTATGCAACCCCCGTTTACCGGAGGAACACTTTGTGTGTTATCAAACGTCACAACGTAACTGCGTGATTATAAAGGTGCTCTACACGTGTCTCCGAAGGTACTTATTGAGTTGGCGTATTTCGAGATTAGGATTTGTAACTCCGATTGTCGGAAAGGTATCTCTGGGCCCTCTCAGTAATGCACATCACTATAAGCCTTGCAAGCAATGTGACTAATGAGTTAGTTGCGGGATGATGCATTACATAACGAGTAAAAAGACTTGCCGGTAACGATATTGAACTAGGTATTGAGATACCGATGATCGAATCTCGGGCAAGTAAGATACCGATGACAAAGGGAACAACGTATGTTGTTATGCGGTTTGACCGACAAAGATCTTCGTAGAATATGTAGGAGCCAATATGAGCATCCAGGTTCCGCTATTGGTTATTGACCGGAGATGTGTCTTGGTCATATCTACATAGTTCTCGAACCCGTACGGTCCGCACGCTTAAAGTTCGGTGACAATTTATATTATGAGTTATGTGTTTTGATGTATCGAAGGTAGTTCAGAGTCCCGGATGAGATCGGGGACATGACGAGGAGTCTCGAAATGGTCGATACGTAAAGATCGATATATTGGACGACTATATTCGGACTTCGGAAAGGTTCTGAGTGATTCGGGTATTTTTCGGAGTACCGGAGAGTTACGGAAATTCGCCGGGGAGTATATGGGCCTTATTGGGCCATATGGGAATAGAGGAGAGAGGACAAAAGGAAGGAGGTGCCCCCCCCTCTGGTCCGAATTGGACAAGGGGTGCAGCCCCCTTTTCCTTCTCCCTCTCCCCCTCTTTCCTTCTCTCCTACTCCGGAATGGAAAGGGGAATCCTACTAGGACTTGGGAGTCCTAGTAGGACTCCCCACACTTGGCGTGCCCTCCTCTAGGACCGGCCTCTCCCTCCCTCTATATACGGGGGCAGGGCGCACCTCTAGACACAACAATTGATCGTTGATTTTTTAGCCATGTGCGGTGCCCCCCTCCACCATATTCCACCTCAGTAATATCGTAGTGGTGCTTAGGTGAAGCCCTGCGTCGGTAGTATCATCAACACTGTCATCACGCCGTCATGCTGACGGAACTCTCCCGCAAAGCTCTACTGGATCAGAGTTCATGGGACGTCATCGAGCTGAACGTGTGCTGAACTCGGAGGTGTTGTACGTTCGGTACTTGGATCGGTCAGATCGTGAAGACATACGACTACATCAACCGTGTTGTGCTAACGCTTCCGCTTTCGGTCTACGAGGGTATGTGGACAACACTCTCCCCTCTCGATGATATGCATGACCATGATCTTGCGTGTGCGTAGAATTTTTTTTGAAATTACTACGTTCCCCAACAATTCTACCTTGTCTTGTACTCCAAGATGATCATGTACTCCTATATATATGCCCATGAGGCTCAAGCAATACATCAAACTATTCCACCAATCCTCTCTCTCGCTTCCAACATGGTATCAGCGTTACCTCGATCCTAAACCCTAGTCGCCGCTTTTGCATCCGCGCGCCGCCCCCGGGGCGGTCGGCCTCAATGACCGCCACCGAGGGCCGCGCCGCCCGTACATAGGGTTTGATGGGCTGCCCTAGAGATTCTTTTTCCCGATCCTTTGATCCGAGATTTCTCTCTCTCGCCCGTCGTTTTGATCGACGTTTTTCTTTTTGGTTTTCCGATCTAGTTTTGATCGGTTTGTGTCGCCCGCCGCCGCCGTCGACCCCAGTGTGCCTCTACTCCAACCCCGACGCGACCAACCGGCGTCTCCTCCGACCCGGCGGCCACGTGCGCCGAAGCGGCCCATCAGGGCCAGTAGCCGTCCGCACGTCGGTCCACCCATCGCCCTGCGCCGGCCGTCACCGGCCTGCTCCGATCGGGCAACCTGCATCGCCCGGACCCGACGGCCTCGCGCCATGCGGCAGCCAATCATAGCCGCCCTGCCGCTCGCCGTCATCGGCTTCATCTCAGACTCCGCCACCATCCCGTCTCCACCGAGCGGCATCCCCGACCTCGCGCGCGATCGGATTGATCACCCGCCCGCCGCTGCGATCCGCCTCATCTACACCATGCGACCGACCTGGCCCGTCGGTTGCGCGCGCCTCCGCAGGCCCCGTGAAGAGCATCCCCGAGTTCAGCGCGCCCCTCCACCGATCGAGCAACGGGCTGCAGCTGCGTCGCCCCTTCAGGCTGCAGCACCGTCGCCCCATGGTTCTTCTCCCGGCTGCACCAACCCGCGTCATCGCTGCGTCGCCCCTTCGGGCCATAGTGTCGCGGCCCGCAGTCCACCGCCGCCCCGGGGTCGTCCGCTCCAGGCCGTCCCCATGGCTGCACCGACCCTCGCGTCGCTGCTGCGTCACCCCGCTGGGTCGTAGTAAACGTGGCACGCGGTCCACGCCGCCGTCCCGAGGCCATCCCCGCGGTTGCACCGACCTACGCTCCTTCGGCGCACCGCCCCTTCGGGCTGTCGCGCCGCAACCCGCGGTCTCTACCGCCGCCCCGAGGTCTTCCCGCCGTCGCCCCGACCTGCCCGCCGCCGCTGCGTCGCCCCTTCGGGCCATAGCGCCGCGGGCCGCGGTCCACCGTCGTCGCTGCGCATCGACTTTTCATGGTATGCGCTGCGCCGCCTCCCTTGGCGCGGGAACGCTACTGTCCACGCTGGTCTTCATCATCTTGTCGGGTTCTTTGCCTTCTTCGAGCATCGCCGCCGCGCTCCTAACCTAGCCGCCGCCGCCACCGCTCTTCTTTGGCGGCCGCCGCCGCTACCCCTGTGGCCGCCGTAGCCGCCCGTCCACCCCCTTCGTCTTCGTCTAGAACCAGCCCGTCGCTAGCGTCGCCGTCATCTACCTCGACCGCTTCATCTACTCCGACAACCGCGGCCGCAACCATCGTCGGGTCCTTCTCTGCTGGCCTCTCCGACTTCTTCGACATGGCGTACAACTCGTGCAGGTCCCAGTCTACGCATGCCCGGTGCTGGCAACACTGCCGCGTGTCTTCATCCACGACGTGTCCGCGGACCTGGCAAGCCTGGTGCGGTGCTTCATCAACTTTGTCTTCGTCCGTCTACGCATGCCCGGTGCTGGTAACACTGACGTGTGCCTTCGTCTATGATGTGTCTCCGGGGCTGGCAACCCTGGCGCGATGCGTCGTCAACATCATCTACTTCCTGGCGCACCACTGCGCCCATGACTAACTCGGCGCCTCCTTGCGCCCACGGCTCCACGGCGATTTCCGCGACACCGGCTACCCCAACTCGACATCGACCACGGCATTCTTCGCACGGCTACCTCGACCACGGCTCCACCACCCACGCTCTCGGCTACATTGACAAACGGCACAAAGGGCTACCGCCTGCTTGATCAACCTCGTCGGTTTCCACTACAGCCACGACTCCGCGATGCATCGACCGTTACAACTGTGGGGGGGGCGGGTGTCCGTCGGCTTGCCTTCAGATTCTTCTCCAGTCTCACCGTCTGCGTCGCTACCGTTGTGACTGCGGGGGGATGAGTATCATGATTATTATGAAAGCTAGGATAGCGTAGGATATTATTCTACCTTGCCTTCTACTCCAAGATGATCATGTACTCCTATATACTAGACCATAAAGGCGCGTGTTGCCGCGCCCGCTCATTATTAAATGAATTAATAAATATAAAAATATAGTAGCAACCATAGGTATTGATCTTGGTTCATTTACATAATCAGCGAGTGGCGGCAATTTGACTGAATATTTGCTGACAACATATCAAGAACAAACTCCAACATACTTGTTGCTGCAGCATATTAAATAATTAATTATAGAGGATCTGAACTCCACCTGCTAAACAAAAGCACTGACTTTGATCCCAAGTTCACAAGTAACTAGAGGGATACGCGCGCGGTGCTGCGCGGGTTTTCTTTCGGGTGTGAGTTGATATATTTTTCTTCCTCAAACTGTTATGTCTGGACGGTTTTTATATCTAGCTTGTTTTTCTGGAATTTGTTTGTGCGGGTTTGGTTCTTGGTCCATCCGGTTTGGTCTTGCGATCTTCATAAAAAAACATGAACACCGCTCATTCCTCTTCTGAGCGGATCTACAGATAAAGAGCTTTTGTAAACAAAGAACTCACTTAAAAGTTAGCAATACACTGGTAAATCAGCAGAATCCGTGCATACATTCTCATGAATAGTAGGCTTTCTCATTAATGGCAGAAAATCGACAATCTAGCATCTATATGATACTTTGCTGGCGAACACAGTAGCCTCATGGACAACTACACGGTTGCCGACGAACCCTCTGTTTCCTGTTGTTTGACTCTGTTCAGCCATACAAAATCTTGAGCACTGGTGAACCTTTCTTGCAAAACAGTATAGCCTGCATCTCTGCCAAAACAAATCAATTAGAAGTATGATCGTAATAAGATGGTGTTTTTAACTACAACGACATAAGACAAATCTCTGAGCACCTTGTTCGGAAGATAAGGTTTTGCGAATATCTGTCTCAAACATTTAAGGTATTATCTGCCTCAAACTTGCTACACCTAGCTTTGAAAACATCACTCATAACAAAGTACATCTGAACTGACACAAACCTGCCTTCTGTGACCCATACAGATAAATTCCGCTCCATGGAGGATCACACCTAAGGGTAGCAAAATTTGCAGAATCGTATACACAACCATGGGGCCAGCTTTGACCCACCCGGAAACAATGCTATGTGACACACTTCTTTTACTGAATTGGATCCCATTCAGGCCTACAAAAAACAGGATTACCCAAAGAACAGGTGCACCTGGCAGTGCCGCAGAGATCACAATTATAAGGGAATCATATGTGTGATGATTATAGTTGCATCCTTACGCTTCTCGGCATGACCTGGACCTAAGACATGAACAACATCATCCTCTATCCTACGCAGATCTTCCGCATGCACAAATGCAATAACAGACGTACACTTTTGCAGCATTTCTTGACTGCTATCCTATATATCATGAAGCATATCACTGCACGCAGGGTCCAGATAACCAACATATGGACCTGGGGATGCTCACGCTCCTTGCACACACCAACAGCGCTTAGATACATCTTTAACATAGCTGCTGATAAGCAGGATCTTTTAAGAGGGCCATCATACCATGGAGGTACTAACGCCAACAGAGATTTCCTGATATTAGGAAGATGCAACTCATATAAGAACCTTGGTTTCTTCCTAGTAAACACCAACGTAAAAAACACCCATTTATAAAGCTAGTCATAGTAAATCAATACAAATTACTTGGTCTGAAAACCTAAAACAAACATACTTTAATGCTTGACTGAATACCATCTACCTGAAGCCAAAGCAGTAGTTGGACATAGCACGACGAATAATCCATGAAATGAAAGCTGCCTACTCTGTAGCAGCATATATCAAACATTTTATTATGAAAATAGGGAGAACAGAAATTAAATCAAAGGCTATTACTTGGCCGTATAATATATTTTTCTCCCAGAGTCTCAAAATATCCAAAGAATGCATCTGAGGTGAATGCTAAGATGAACAGACTCTCACAAACCAATACTAACCAGCATTCCTTTGGAGCAGTGCACATAGCGCCAGTTGCTTATCGATTCCCCTCTCTCAGATCAATGGTTGCGTCCCTCCTTTCAGATTCCATGGCCAGCGAAAGAATTGCCTGGGCACTTCGAACACAAAGAACACATAAATCACAAACCTCTGAGCGGACAAAAGGACACAGGAGACCCAAACCCACCAGTCGACGCAGCCCGCAGCCTCCCTCTGATGAAACAGATGCAGGAGAAGAAGAAACGGGCAGTAGAAGATCCCCCACCCCAACAAAGAGGCAGAAACCGAATCCACAACCAAAGACCACCGCGCTCCCCGCTCAACGAAGAGCCCGACGCCGCCACGCCGTCTCAAAAAAGAAACAAGTGCCGCCACCCGCCTCACCCAAATCGGTAGGGAAACAATTGATCGCAACCCCAGCTGTAAAACGAAACGAAGCACCGACACGTGCGGAAGGATGTGTACCAAGGCGCCACAAGTACACTCGAGTAGACCGACAGGCCGAGACAAACGACCAAGAAGCTGGCAGGGAGGACCCACCCTGCAGGCCACACCCCCACGATCAATCAGGAGCCCCCTCTCGAGGGAGCGTAGAGTTTTAGAGGATTAGATAGCCAGTATAAACCAACTCTATGGTGTAGTTTTGTCCTAGTATGTGCAAAAATGATATAACATAAAGCTCAGGAAGCAATTCCCATGGATATAAAATGGATCATGGAAATGAAGAAATTGTTTTAACAAGCTAACTCTCTAAAGTGTAACTTTTTCACAAGTAGATTTATTTTCATTGCCGACATTAGTACATAATCTTTGTTTCACAGGGACCTAACATAATTTACAATATCATCCAATATGAGGGCCTCACAGGTGATTTACATAATTGATGCACATGCTTTTAGCCCCAGTTACCCTATGCAAAACAAGGCGATTCACAAAATTAGGATGTAGTCAATACTTAACAGTAATGAATAGTTTTCAACACAGACATAGCAGCACCGAATAGCACACTCACTAAATACTGATATTGCACACAAGGCCCAGTATAGTGTCCCCAACTCTCAGCCTACACCACCATGCACACATGATTCCAACAGTTAAATGCAGCATAAGTTGATTACCCACATACGATACAATGGCAATAAATTCATACAGTAGAAAATAACTCTACCTCTCATTTTCTGCATGTACATGACCATTGCAATACAATGAGTACCCCGAGAGAACTCATCCTAGATATACCAAACAAGGGGAAAAGGGGAAAAACAGAGGACATGAATCCACAGAACGACAAAGATTAAAAACGAACATTACACTGTATTACGAGACTATGGCAATCAATTGGCAGAGTAAAAGATAAGTGTAGCAGCCACTCAATGCATGTACATGACCATCAAAACATCTTCAGTATCCTGACAGAACTCCAAAGACGCACTTCCATTCACGCAAAGTGACTCCATTCACTTTCTACTCCAGCTTTCAATGAACATTTTGTCCTTAAAGTACAATCTCGAACTCATGGAAAAGACAATATAGTGCGAATCAGAACCACCAATCACCACAAACGCAAGACAAAATCCAACTATCCACCAAAATAGAAAAGAAATAGCACAGATCTAGCACAACAACACACCAACAATAACAAATAATCGAAGAAACAGCAAACCTCGGAACTAACAGAAGAAAACCGCAGACGCAGCAGCCACCGCGCCCCACAGGCTCAGCCCCAGGATCTGATGTAGAGACAGAAGAAATGGCAGCAGCGGACCGGCTTCCTTTCAACGGCGTGACCCAATCTACCTGCTCCTTTTGCCGTTCCGGGTAAACACAGAGCACGCCTCTGGTACCGAACGCCACTAGTTAGATTGGTTGGGTGGAGTTCTAGTATACAGGTAATCTGAAGATTTATTGTCCCTTCCAACGTGTTTGAGTTCAGAATGGAACACATCAATGCAAAAATACCCATCAGCAGCGAGGGGAGAAGGCAGTTCCATAGTGGGAGTGGAGATGTGTTGCACTCTCATCGTGGTCAGGGTGGGTGGTGGGGTGGCGCTTTGTGTCCTCCTCCTCTGTTTTCTAGAGCCGTTTGACGCCATGGCCTACTCCTCGTTCCCCGTTGCTGCTGACATGCACCCTCTCCAGCATATCGTCGTCGTAGTCCTGATTCCACACACACACACACACACACACACACACACACACAAAAGAGTTGGTATCAGCACCTATGCAAACCGAGAAAACATGATGAGGAAAAACCAAAATTTCTGCAAGCAAGGAGGGGAAACATAAATGTCAACCATGGCTGCTCAGGAAGCAACAAGACTACAAGAGGAAACATATAGATTAGAGCATAAATAGACTCATGAAGCAGGGAATAGAAGGTGGGCAGTGTAGAAGGGAAGGGCAGTGGCAGCGCGCCTTGTATATGCCATTAATGGCAGGAAGAAACGACGACAACTCCATCATCTCCTTCGCCCACACCGCCGCTCCGCCTGCTTTTTTCTTTTGAGCGATTACTTTTCTCGTCGAGCCGTTTTGTCTCTCGACCTGGATCACAGCAAACTTGATGACCCAGTTACAATTTTCGGCCCGGATGATGAGAGGAGAAAGAAAACGGCCTTGAGGATGCAACGAGTGACCGGCCGATCTGGTGCGTTCATAGGCTTGATCCAACTGTCAGCGAAGCAAACAACTGTGGTGGCTTGTTGCTCGTCCAGTTATACTGTTTCTTAATATGCCCATAAGGCTCAAGCAATACATCAAACTTGTAAGACTTAGGGTTTTAGGAAACTACACGACACCCGTTAAGGGTGTGGCTATCTCATATATATAAGGGGTACACCAAGGTGTACGATACAATATACAAGACATATACAGAAGCTATATGTAAATACAGTCTAACACCCTCCCTCAATCTTAACTATGCCCTGAAGTACAAAGTATGTTAAGATTGCGCCTGCAGCCTACAAACTGAGGTTGTGGAAGAGGCTTCGTGAAAATGTCAGCAAGTTGATCTTTGGAGGAGATGAACTTGATGTGGAGTAGCTTCTGTGCAACACGTTCCCGTACAAAATGATAGTCAACTTCTATGTGCTTTGTCCGAGCATGAAACACTGGATTAGATGAGAGATATGTAGCTCCAATGTTATCACACCAAAAGACAGGCGGCTGAGTTTGAGGAACTCCCAACTCTCTCAATAAGGACTGTACCCATATGATCTCAGCTGTAGCATTTGCAACGGCTTTATATTCTGCTTCAGTGCTACTCCTGGACACTGTAGCTTGTTTGCGAGCAGCCCAGGCGATCAAGTTAGGACCAAAGAAGACAGCATGTCCCCCCGTGGATCGCCTGTAATCTGGATTACCAGCCCAGTCAGCATCTGAAAAAGCAGAAAGCGTAGGAGACGGTGCTGGCTGAAGGAGCAAACCATATGAGGCAGTAAAGCAAACATAACGAAGAATCCGCTTCACCGCTGTCCAATGAGAAGTCCGAGAAGCATGAAGAAATTGGCAGACACGATTGACTGCATATGAGAGATCTGGCCGAGTGATAGTTAAGTACTGCAGGCCACCAACAACGCTACGATACTCAGTGGCGTCATCAGAGGTGAGAGGATCTCCATCAAACGCAGACAGACGATCAGTAGCAGACATAGGAGTCATGACATGTTTGCATTTAAGCATACCTGCCCGTCGCAACAGGTCCATCGAATACTTATGCTGTGTGAGTGTCAAGCCAGCAGAAGAACGTGAAACTTCCAGCCCAAGGAAGTAATGCAACGTTCCTAAATCCTTCACCGCAAAATCTCCACTCAAGGAAGATATCAGACGGTCAGCAGCAGCATCCGAGGAGCTAATGAGGATGATGTCATCAACATATACCAGAAGATACATCGTCACCTGAGGTCGATGCAGAAGGAAGAGCGAGGTGTCAGCAGTAGAGGGAACAAAACCAAGTGACCGAAGAACAGAGCCCAATCTGGCATGCCAAGCACGAGGAGCCTGCTTCAACCCATAGAGCGCCTTGACCAGGCGACACAGATGATGAGGACGAGCAGGATCAACAAAACCAGGGGGCTGACGCATGTAAACCTCCTCATCCAGAACACCATGAAGAAAGGCATTCTGAACATCCAGCTGACGAAGAAACCAGCCCTGAGTAACAGCCAAGGACAACAGAAGTCGAATAGTTGTTGGTTTGATCACCGGACTGAACGTATCCTCATAGTCAAGACCATACCTTTGCTTGAACCCTTTCGCCACTAACCGTGCCTTATAGCGTTCAATAGAACCATCAGCATGCTTCTTAACCTTGAAGACCCACTTGGAATCAATGACATTGACACCAGAGACCGGAGGAACAAGCTGCCAAGTACCATTTGTCAACAATGCCTGATACTCTTGCTCCATAGCTTGACGCCAATGAGGAATCCCGAGAGCAACCTGGAAGTGACGCGGTTCAGCCGAAGGATCTTCCTTGACATGAGCAACACATGCCGCAAGCCAGGCGACCGTCCCATCTTTGCGTTGCTTGGGACACACAATACCGGACCGACTGCGAGTATGTGGTCGAAGAGGAACGGCCGCAGGTGGTGCAACCAGTGGCAACGGCCCCGGCGATGAAGAAGTATCCGACGCAGCCGGTGACGATGCAGCGGCGACAGGCGAGGACGAGGCCGACCCAGGCGAGGCCGACCCTGGCGACAGACTCGACTGGATGGGCGAGTCAGTCGGCTCAAGGCCAACCGAGGCGCGGCAGCCCAGCCCAGGCGAGCTCACCGGCTCAGGAGAGGCCGGCCCAGATGGGAGCACCAGCTCGGGGGAGGCCGGCCCAGATGGAATCACCGGCTCGGGGGAGGCCGACGCAGGGGAGACCAGCCCGGGCAAGGCCGGCCCAGGCGGAACCGACCCAGCCTCAGAAGAGGCCGGCACGGACGGAGCCGACGCTGAGGCGCCCAGTCCAGGCATGCATGGCGCATGCACAAGGCCATTCGCCACGTCGGGTGCAGTTGATGGCTCCGGCTCCTCCAGCAACTCCAGGCGAACTCCACGACCCGTTCCTGCAGCATGATTAGGCAACAACGCAGGAGAATATGCAATATCAACAAATTGAGCAGGCAGTGGAGAGGTGGATTGCAAGGAGGAGGCTGGAGGGGTGGGAGTTATGGACAAAGACGAGAACGGGAATACACTCTCGTCAAACATAACATCACGCGAGATGTAGACACGGTTGGATGGAATATGAAGACACTTGTACCCTTTGTGAAGAGATCTATACCCAAGAAATACACAAAGTTTGGACCGAAACTCGAGCTTGTGCTTATTATAAGGACGAAGATGAGGCCAGTATGCACAACCAAAAACTTTGAGAAAAGTATAATCTGGAACCTCATTAAGCAATAGTTCAAGTGGTGTTTTCATCCCAAGGAGACGTGTAGGAAGCCTATTTATGAGAAAACAGGCAGTAGAAAAAGCATCACTCCAAAAACGAAAAGGTGCTGATGCATGAGCAAGTAAGGTGAGACCGGTTTCGACAATGTGACGATGCTTACGTTCAGCCGTGCCATTTTGCTGATGTGTATGAGGACAAGACACGCGATGCGAAATCCCAAGCTTATTAAAAAAGGAATTGAGGTTGTGATATTCACCCCCCCCCCCCAATCTGACTGAACATGAATAATCTTATGCTTAAGAAGACGCTCAACATGAGCTTGAAATTGCAGGAACACATCAAACACATC
This sequence comes from Triticum dicoccoides, assembly GCF_002162155.2. Classification (NCBI taxonomy): domain Eukaryota; kingdom Viridiplantae; phylum Streptophyta; class Magnoliopsida; order Poales; family Poaceae; genus Triticum; species Triticum dicoccoides. Next base: position 166,263,557 of record NC_041383.1, read on the forward strand.
GGATTTACGTTTGATAAGATAAAGCCAAGTGAACCGACTATAAGCATCAATAAAACTGACATAATAATTATGACCGCTCACAGAAGTTTGGGCATGCCCCCATACATCAGAATAAATAAGCTCAAGTGGAGTTTTGACGACACGACTCGAATCAGAAAACGAAAGCTGATGACTCTTGCCTTGTTGACAGGCATCACAGACTGTGGCAACATCTTTATTGGACACAACGGGAAGACTATGACGATGAAGAACACTACGAACTATGGGAGTGGCAGGATGGCCGAGCCGTGCATGCCAATGAGTAGGCGACACACGGACACCAGTGAGTGCTCGAGGGGCAGAAGGCAGATCAAGTGCATATAATCCATCACGCAGGCGACCTCTAAGCAGAACGTCCCTCGTGGCCCGATCCTTGATAAAAAAATAAAAAGGATGAAACTCAGTGAAAACATTGTTATCACGAGTAAGCTGAGGAACAGACAATAGGCTACGAGTAGCAGAAGGAACTCTAAGGACATTACGAAGATGGAGAGATTTCTGTTTATGAGTTAAAAGAGAGGCCTGACCAACATGTGATATGTGCATACCTGCTCCACTGGCGGTGTGAACCTGATCATTACCACGGTATGGCTCCTGAACTGAGAGTTTGCCCATCTCACCCGTCAAATGATTCGTAGCGCCTGTGTCCATATACCATGTTGGATCAATGGGGTATGATGTAGTGTGGCCTGCTTGACGAGCAGGCTCATGAGTGGCCAAGGCAGCTTGTTTCTCGTTGCCTTTGCCATTGTTGCCGACGCCGAGGAAGTCCTGCTTGAAGCGGCGATGACAGCGGGAAGCAACATGACCTGGGATGTTGCACAGTTGACAAGGGAGCTGAACGCCACAAGAAGGGCAGCAGGCACACGAACGACCACCCCCGGTCGTGGGGAAAGGAGCTGTGGCAGGCGACCGCGGAGCCGGCAAAGTCAATGGTGATGTTTTGCCCGCTGCAGTTGACTTGAAGGGCTTCCCTTTTCCACGAGTGGCAGCGTTGGCAGCCATGAAACTCGGATTGGTACGGCGGAACTTGATGCGCTGTTCCGTGGCAAGGAGGCGGGCGTAGAGCTCACGGGGTTCAAGTGGAGTATCACGGCCATTGATGTTCTCAGCAAGGTTATCATAGTCGTCATCCAGACCGTTCATGACGAAGGTGGTGAAGTCCTCTTTGCGAAGCGGTTGACCAATGGAGGCTAGAGTGTCTGCGAGACGCGTCATCTTGCCGAAGTAGTCGGTAATGCTGAGGTCAAGAAGCTTGGTCTCTCCCAGCTCCGTACGAAGAGTGTGAGCACGAGCCTGCTGCTGAGATGCAAAGCTAGTGTGAAGGGCAGACCACGCCTCCTGGGACGTGGCAGTGAAGAGAACCAAGGAGGACACCGCCTCGGTGAGCGACGACTGGATCGCCGAAAGTATGGCCTGATCCTGAGCCACCCATGCATGGTATGCCAGGTGATGTGGTGGAGGACACGGCAAGGAACCGTCGACGTAGCCCTCCAGATAGCGACTGCGGAGAAGTGGCAACACCTGTGCATGCCATGACAGATAATTGTCCGTCGTCAGCTTCACTGGGATCAGATGCGCGAAGTAGAACGGCGTGCTGGCCACGGCATGATCAGTAGGAGGAGGCGCCGTGTAGTAGGTCATGTGAGATGATCCACCAGATGCAGCCATGGCCGGAGGGTAGTAGCCGCCGTAGGGCAATGACGGCGGCGGGGCCCTGTCCGACCCAGCGTTCGCGGCGACAGGTGAAGGCGCGTAGGGCACGTAGGGCGCCGCTGCAACAGCGGCAGGAGATGCAGCCGCGGCGGGCGCGTAGGGCGGCGCCCCGTAGTGGCCCGTTGATGAAGTAGCGGCCCCGTAGGGGCCATAGGCCGCCGATCCGGCAGGGACGGGCGCCGCCCCGTAGGGGCCTGCGGACGGGAGTGGAGCAGCCCCGTACGAGCCGTAGGCTGCCGATCCAGCGGGGACGGGCACCGCCCCGTAGGGGCCTGCGGGCGGGAGTGGAGCAGCCCCGTGGGGGGCGTAGGTGGCCGATCCCATCCACGGACCGGTGTACGAAGGATCCCCCAGGGTCGGCGGAGGCGAGGCCGGTGACGACGGCGGTGGCTGATCCGAGGAGGCGCCTACCATCGAAGATTGGCCGGTGTAGACCGAAACCAGGGGACGCGAGGAGAGGAACGGCGACGCAGGCGCCGTGATAGAAGCCGGCGCGACGGCGGCGACGGAGTTGGGCGCGATCGCGGTGGCGGAGGCGGCGGCGGCAGCAGCAGCGGAAGACATAGGATCGGTTAGGGTTGATACCATGTAAGACTTAGGGTTTTGGGAAACTGCACGACACCCGTTAAGGGTGTGGCTATCTCATATATATAAGGGGTACACCAAGGTGTACGATACAATATACAAGACATATACAGAAGCTATATGTAAATATAGTCTAACAAAACTATTCCACCAATCCTCTCTCTCGCTTCCAACAAAGAGCATACGGCCGATCACTTCTCCATGGTTCGACCAAAAGAAACTTCTTCATGGTTGACCTGGACAAAAAGTTGACCATTGACATGTTTGACCTTTGACCGTTGACTATAAAAAGGGTTCATCCTATTGGAAAAGTTCACGGATTTGGAAAAATAAAGTGGATTTGCAAAAATTTCATAAATTAAAAATACCATGAATTAGAAAAACCATGGGTTTTGAAAACAAAGTTCAAGGATTTGAAAAAAAATCATGATTTTTTAAAAAATCATCAATTTTGCAAAAAGTTTATAAATTTTGAAAAAAGTCCATCAATTTTGAAAAAAAATATCATCTACTTTTAAAAATCATTCATCTTGAGAAAGTTTCATCAATTTAGAAAAAAAACATCAATCTTGAATAAAGTTCATCGACTTTGTAAAAAAAATCATTAATATTGTAAAAAGGTTCATTGATTTTTTTAAGCAAACTGAAAAAGTTTGCACATTGCAAAACAAAAAGGAACAGAAAAAAGGAAACGAAACAAAAAAGAAAAAGGGAAATGAAAACCGAAAAAAACGTTTGAAAAAACAAGAAAACAAGAAAAAAAGAAAGAGAGAAGAGGTAAGAAAAAAAGGACCAGAAAGAACTACGTAAACACGAGTTCTCAAGTCAGCTGGTGGTTATCACGTCTAACTATGCACCATGAAGTACGTGGTTTGAATCCTCTGAGGCTCACATTTTTTACTTTTTTTTAGGGGAAATCACATTCATTACTTAAAACAGGTTTGGAATGTCATTAGCTACAACATCTAGCAAGAACTCTGGGGGAACACCCACCCAAACATGAGACCTCTCGTCTCCAACACTAACCCTAGCCAGCTTGTGAGCTGCCTCGTTCGCAGATCGGCGAGTCCACACAACCCTAAAGTCCATGAACTCATCCAGCAAAACATTTATTTCCTGCACCCAAGGGCCGACCGCAGCCATGATCTTCTCGGAAGAATTGATCATCTTCACGGCAGCTTGACAGTCCTGCTCCACCAAGATACGTTGCACCTGTTGGTCCCTAGCCAGCCAAAGAAGACCCAAACAGGCCCGGAATTCCGCTCCTTCCGGATCAGCACAGTGAGGGAAAAAGAAACCAGCAGCAGCAAGGAATCCGCCATGATGGTCACGCAGAATCGCTCCTCCTCCTCCTTTGTCCATCTGCTTAGCCAGAGCTCCATCCGCATTCCCCTTGACCCAACCTTCGTCACATTCATTACTTAAAACAGGTTTGGAATGTCATTAGCTACAACATCTAGCAAGAACTCTGGGGGAACACCCACCCAAACATGAGACCTCTCGTCTCCAACACTAACCCTAGCCAGCTTGTGAGCTGCCTCGTTCGCAGATCGGCGAGTCCACACAACCCTAAAGTCCATGAACTCATCCAGCAAAAAAATTATTTCCTGCACCCAAGGGCCGACCGCAGCCATGATCTTCTCGGAAGAATTGATCATCTTCACGGCAGCTTGACAGTCCTGCTCCACCAAGATACGTTGCACCTGTTGGTCCCTAGCCAGCCAAAGAAGACCCAAACAGGCCCGGAATTCCGCTCCTTCCGGATCAGCACAGTGAGGGAAAAAGAAACCAGCAGCAGCAAGGAATCCGCCATGATGGTCACGCAGAATCGCTCCTCCTCCTCCTTTGTCCATCTGCTTAGCCAGAGCTCCATCCGCATTCCCCTTGACCCAACCTTCGTCAGGCGCCTCCCATTACTGCACTGGCTTGGCTTCTGTTGGCCTCTTCGCTACAGCATGTGCCTCCCTCCATTGGAGCAAGGAGGAGAACACACGGTCAAGAACCTCCCGAGGTTGAGCAATCCGTCTTCCATCCTGGGCTTCATTCCTGGCGAGGCACATGCCATAAGTGGCATGGATCATCATCTCTTTCTCCTCGTCCTTAGCCGACGCAAACCACTCCAGCAACTAGTCCGCCATAGCCCGTTGGGACTCCCTCAGACTAGAAGGAGGAGACGCCTTGAACCCCTTCTCCGAGCGCATGAGCTTCCAGAACATGTCAGAGTGGTGGCAGCCCCAAAACCTATGAAAGGCTGTCTCCTCTCGACCACAAGCAACACAGAACACCCCGGGCTTTATTCTTCTCCTGAGAAGCTCAGAGCCAACCGCAAGCCCATTTCGAATCAAGCGCCACACATGAATTTTTGCTTTTCCCGACGCATCCGAGTCCCACAGAGCTAGGTATCCCTTGTGCTTGGCCACCGAGTTAGAAGCTTCCGGTCGTCCAGAGGCCACTCTGTTCATCGACATCCTCAAGTGGTACGCCAAACGGACAGTCAGCACACCATTGCGAATATGGTTCCAAGCGAGATAGTCATCAGAGCCCGCGCCCCCAATCGCAATATGCTTAATATCCTTGGCGTCATCGTGAGAGACCATAGCATCCACCTTAGTGTCATCCCACGCCGACCCATCCTGCGTCAACAGGTCCGCAACTTTGGTCACACCCGGGATAAAACGTTGGCCCAGTGGCCGCATGCATCCAGCTCTCGGGATCCAATTGTTGTGATGAACATTAATAGATGAGCCATCCCCGATCCGCCAGATTGAGCCCGCTCTTAGCAGCTCCCTTCCATGGATGATGCTTCTGAAGGTGAAGGAGCCCGCCGTCGGGCACGTAGCATTCAGAATGGAACAGCACGGGTAGTAGCGAGCTTTCAAGACACAGGCACACAATGAAGAAGGCCGCTGGTAGATACGCCACGCCTGCTTGGCAAGAAGCGCCTGGTTGAACACCTCGGGGTCCCTAAAGCTAAGGCCCCCCTCCTTCCGAGACTCTCACATCTTTTCCCAGGAGATCCAATGCACCTTCCGCTCACCATCTGTTGCTCCCCACCAGAATTTGACGATATTGATTTCAGATTCCGGCACATTTTCTTGGTAAGTTGGAAACAACTCATGGTGTGGGTTGGTGTAGCTTGCAACGAAGATTTTACCAGCACCTCCCGGGCCTTCTTCGACAGACCCTGCCCTTTCCAGCCGCCCACTTTACCTTTAGAGCTCTCGAGGACCTGTCTGAAAGCACCATCTTTGGACCGCCCCACCCGTGTGGGCAGGCCCAAGTACTTCTCACTAAGCGCCTCCGAGGAAATCCCACTAGTTTGCTTCAGTAACTCCTTAGTTTCCTCCGAGCAGCCTTTGCCAAAGAAGATGGAAGATTTCTGCAAGTTCACTTTCTGACCGGAAGCAACCTCATACCTCACTAAGATATCCTTCAACACCTCCATACTCGATTGAGACCCTTCCAGAAAGACGATGCTATCGTCCGCAAACAGCAAATGTGTTACCTGCGGGCCATTAGACCCAAACGAGACTCCACTGATCGCCTTCTCCTGGTGGGCTCTTTTGAGCAAGACCGAGAACCCCTCCACACAAAGTAAGAACAGATATGGAGAGAGGGGGTCGCCTTGTCGGAGCCCCCTATATGGGGCAAACATCCTCGACAGACCACCATTCAGCTTGACCCTGAACCGAAAACGGCCACCAAAGGGAAAGAAAATAGATCACCTCTTCACCCGAGCTCGACGCGGCTTCATCGCTGATCAGCAGCTTTACGGACCTCGAGAGTAGTTCACCAGAAGCAAAACCATTGCCGTTGAAAGAATCAGACTGGGGCAACATGTCCCCGGACACGCCATCAAACTCTAGATCTGACACCCCCGCACGACAACGACGTCGAAGGAGGAAACCAGAACTATCAGCCACCAACCACAAACCCAGCATGGGATGCACTATCTTCCAGCTGTCACTTGCGCAGACAACCGTCTGCGTGTACTCCTAGATGACAAAACCTCCCTGCTCCACCATGACATCAGAGACAACGCCACAACAACGGGGACAGAGCAGAAGGAGAGACACACCTGATGGAGTCGCCGTCGCCGCCGCCTCGCCGACATCATCCATGAACCCTAACACAACCGATTTGAAGGATCGGCAATCACACGATGCCATCAACTCCGAGACGCCGCCATGAACAGCACCGTCGGTGTGGGAGTGAAGCTGAGGCAGATTTATTCGTCCGGGCGCCGCTCCCACCACCCCAACAGTGCACCACGACCTATAAATCCAAAACCAAACTACAGAACAGAGGAACGGGGTCCCCCCTCCACTACTAGGGAAAAGCCTATACATAGAGGTATAGTAGTAGCGCCAGTTAAAATAGGGCGCTACTGCTAATTTGTAGTAGCCCATTCACGAAAAGCGCGCTATAGCTCAAAAGTTAGCAGTAGCGCATGTCCAGAAACAAGCGCTACCACTATAATCCCACGGCTTGGCCGATAGGCTACACATAGTAGTAGCGATCCATACAGAACAGCGCTACCGCTACTTACTTTGTAGCGGCGTGTTTCCTTCTAAACACGCTACTGCTAAACGATATAAAATTAAATGGAAAACAAATAGAAAGGTAATTGAAAATGAAAGAAATAGAATAAGGTGAAAGGAAAAAAATAAAATGTGAAGAAAAATAAATGAAAAAGGGAAAAAAGAGAAAGGAGTAGCAGTAGCGTGTATACCAGAACGCACTGTAGCTAATGTAGCAGTAGCGCGCTTTCTGGAACGCGCTACTGCTACTTCTGAATTAACCACCTGCCCCGGCTCAAAATTTGGCTAAGTCCTCCATTCCCCTCTTTCCCCTACTCCTCTGTCGCCGCCGCCCGCCGCCGCTCTCAACCTCACCGTCGCCGCCCTCGACCTCACCGCCGCCGCCCAGCACCGCCCCGCCCGAGCCCGCCCAGCACCGCCGCCTCCCGATCCTGAGCCCGCCCTCGCCGTCCCTACCTCTCCGTCGTCGAGCACCTCCCCGCCACCGTCTCTCCCCTCTCTGTAAGCCCCCTACCCCTCCCCACCCCCTTTCTCTCTGCTTAATTAGTTAGTACTAGATGTTTTCTAGTAGTAGATGTTAATTTAGGGTTCATAGATAATGATTTTTAGTAGTTGAACTAGTTTAGTTTTAGTTGAACTAGTTTAGCTTTAGTTGAACTAGTTTAGTTTTAGTTGAACTAGTTTATTAAGTAAATTAATAAACTAGTTGAACTAGTTGAATTAATAGAACTAATGTATTTTTAGTAAGTAAATTAATAAACTAGTTGAACTAGTTTAGTTTTAGTTGAACTAGTTTAGTAAGTAAAATAATATAACTAGTTGAACTGCTTTATTTTTAGAAAGAACTGGGTTTTTTCTATTTATAGTAAGTTTATATTTAGTAAGAACTAGTTGAATTAATAGAACTAGTTGAACATGTCATATTTGTTGTTATTTTTTTAGTTTAAGCAATTATTCGGGATGTATTAGTGATAACTTATAGGGTTTTTGCTTTTGCAGAAATCAAGGAGCCCCTCCATCATCCCCGTTGTCGTCCCCGTCAACGACCCCCTCTGACCTCGAGGTGAGACCTGCCAAATCTCCATGTATATTTGTGTTGCTCATATAGGATATGTGGTTGCCCAAGTGGCCGGTCATGTTCATGTTACGCCTCCGAGTGCCCTATGTTTTGCCGGAGTGTTGATTAATTTCCGTTCCGGCAAATTTCAGGCGCTCGATATGTCCTTTTTTAGCAAAGGTCATGCCGGATTTTTTCCATGAATTCTGGCATGACTTGTGCTAGAATATGTACAAGTTTAATCTTTGAATTATGAACGTAAGAAATGTCGTACTCGGACGATGATAGTCTCCCAGGGGAGTGCAGCTGGTGCCACGACGATCGAGGTATGTGCGACAGGTTCGTTGAGCTGGACGAAGATCGGCGCTTCAGCATTAAGCTCGAGGAGAGCTTCGATGTTGAAATGGTACGCAACAACGACAAGTGTTTTTTTCATAATTAAGCATGACTTCAACTATTTCAACGTCTAATTTTCATATTTTACAATTCGACTAGCTTATCCCATGCCATGCAAGGCGCTATGTCTTGGAGAGGATGGGTTTTGAAGACCATGAAAATGAACAAAGAAAATACACCTAAGGACCCATCATGATATGGATTTTGAAGTAAATCTGTGCAATGCTCAAAGCGTAACCCATTTTCGTTGCCAAAATTGGGAAGCACTTTGCAAAATGTATGGTTTTTATGAGGGTATGATTGTCATCATGGATCTTGGTGATCCCGACATCGAGCAAGACAATATGGACATTTGGGTCCTTGTTGATACGCTTCCGATTGTATCGCTATGTGAGTTTCTCAAACATAGTTATTAACTAATTTATATTGTTTATTTCAAAATAGTTGACAGCTTATTTCCATTGATGGCTTATTTTGATTCTTCAAAGACTGTGCGGAACATGGTTGACAAAACCCACTACACCAATGGCTCTGAATTAACTTATAAGGAGAAAAATCATCTGATCGCATTTTGTACTCTTGTTGAGGATTACAATAACTATTATCGAACTCCTCCGAATTATGGTGAATACGTGCCACTAGTGCACGTGTTGAACCACAGTAACTTCTCTGGAGATACCCTGGTAAGATTTTTACTATTACGACATCCGTGCATCTTTTGCATACTTCTAAAACTAGTACATCATTGCTAACTACGAAGTTATTACTATGTTTTTCAACAGAAACTCCCGATGGATTGTGTGCCTCATCTGATGTATCTGAATGGTCGCCTTACAGTTCTGAACATACTGTCAGGTAAATCTAGGGAGCTCACCTGTACATATCGGATTTCTAAAACCAGTGAACACATGCTCATCAAAGAATGGAAAAAATTGGACATTCGCAAGGAGGTTCTTGGAAGTAACATTCAGCGAAAGGGAAGAATTGGAGACAGGATAATCTCCATTCTCCATAATGGAGAGTCAGGGGCTATCTTTTTTTGCTATTTTACCTTAGAAAATGTAGTAGGTTCTAAGAGAATGTAGTAGGTCCTATGAGGTACAATATGTTTATTATGTGGTAATGTGTTAGAGTTGATAATGAGGAGTACTTGTGATTACGACTAGTGACCAATTTGCTATGTGATGTCATTGATGAAAACGATGATCTTGAGGAGGTGTTATATGACAATGATGTATTATGATGATAAGTTGTTAATGATATGATGATGATGATGATGATGATATTACTATATCATTGGGTGAAAGAACCGCGGATTAGTTTCAAGTGGATGGACATCCACTTGAAACTAATCCGCGGTTCTTTCACCCCGTGATGTAATAACTCATTATGATGTAAAAACAATCTAAATTCCTGTTGTATGAAAACTTGTATAAAGGTGTATGAATACAACATGAAATAAATAAGAAATAAAATACTAAATAGTAGTAGTACCGCGGGCAAGGGAGAAGCGCTACTACTAATTACCAGTAGCGCGCCTCTGGGAAAGCGCTGCTACTAAGTCGATATAGCAGTAGCGTGGGTTAAGGCACGCTACTGCTAACCTTTAGCTGTAGCGCCGTACTAGTACCGCACCATCACGCGCTACTGATAGGCCTAAAACCCGCGCTGCTGCTAAGCTTTTCCCTAGTAGTGTCCCTCCTGCCGCCGGAGCAGCCGAAGAGAGAGGGGGCCAACGCCCTGGCCGGCTGAGATCAGAGGAAGAATATCGCCTTCCTAGTCGCATGGCGTGGCGGCGGCTAGGGTAGGGAAGACGCGAGTCGACTATCGAGGATGTGCCTGACGGAGTTCGTGCCCTCTGGCTCACTGAATATACTCGTAGCTCGCAGTAATTCGCTTAAGTTATTCTAAAAGAAACATGTACCAACGATTAAAACACTTGACAAAATGAAACAAAAATATAAACATTTTGGACAGAAGGGAGTATTTATCAACATTTGATGAATAAATAAAAATACCATGAATTAGAAAAACCATGGATTTTGAAAACAAAGTTCAAGGATTTGAAAAAAAATCACGATTTTTTCAAAAATCATCGATTTTGCAAAAAAATTATAAATTTTGAAAAAAGTCCATCGATTTTAAAAAAAATATCATCTACTTTAAGAAAAATCATTCATCTTGAAAACGTTTCATCAATTTAGAAAAAAAACATCAATCTTGAATAAAGTTCATCGACTTTGTAAAAAATCAATAATATTGTAAAATGGTTCATTGATATTTTTTTAAAGGAAACTGAAAAAGTTTACACATTGCAAAACAAAAAGGAACAGAAAAAAGGAAACGAAACGAAAAAGAAAAAGGGAAATGAAAACCGAAAAAAACATTTGAAAAAATAAGAAAAAAAAGGAAAAAAGAAAGAGGTAAGAGGTAAGAAGAAAAGGACCAGAAAGAACTATGTAAACACAAGTTCTCAAGTCGGCTGGTGGTTATCACGTCTAACTATGCACCAGTGGTTCGATTCCTCTAAGGCTCACATCTTGGAAACGCTCACATCGGCAGTTTCTAGCGAGTCAGGCTGAGGCGAGCGTACAAGGTGGGCCACTTGCACGAGGGGAGATGGGAGAGATACGAGCTGGTATGCAGCCTGTGCGTTCTCCTACCTCCAATAACCTTCCCTTTAATTCTGTTATTCCTAACCCCTTCCGATCTACACAACGGTGCTTCGTTTCGAGGTAAGCTCTACACGAAAAAGATGCACCTTGATGCTATGGGTTCCATTGAGGCGATCGGTTCGTAGTTTCGTCGGTCATAAGTTCTTAATTTCGTCTTCCCGTTTGAAGCTATTCTTGACGAATTTTGTAAGATTCATCGCGCACGATCAATCGTTTGAAATTTCCTTTGACCAGCAGCCTAATCTCGCGGTTCCTCACAACATCTGTGTTGTAACTTTTTAGTTTCGACGATTGTAACTTCATCTCTCTTTGAGCAGCAGTCTACTGCACTGATGCCGCCATGTCGAGCTCCTCTGTCCTCTGCTCAGAGTCCTCCTATTCGTCCCTCTCGACACCGACTCCCCTTGATTTCCTTGCCCATGTCCTACTACACTAGAGACGTCGCTCATCTCGGCCTATTCTCTGTCGTCCTCCTACTGCACTAACGCTGCAACGGCGTGCACATTGTTTTTTCTGTCATCTGCCTCCGTGCACACTACAGTTCGGCGCGCCACCGACGGGGTCGATCATCTTGGCCTCCTCTCTCTCGCCCTACTACACTGGAGTCATTTCCGGTGTCGATCATCTCGGCATCCTCTCTCGTCCACTGCACTGACGATACCATGGCGCGGGCACTGCATTCTCCTCCTTTGTTGACTGTCTTTGCGCGAGCACCGCAACTATGAGAATTATGCAACTCCCATTTACCGGAGGAACACTTTGGATACTACCAAACGTCACAACGTAACTGGGTGATTATAAAGGAGTACTACAGGTGTCTCCGAAGGTACATGTTGAGTTGGCGTATTTCGAGATTAGGTTTTGTCACTCCGATTGTCGGAGAGGTATCTCTGGGCCCTCTCGGTAATGCACATCTTTATAAGCCTTGCAAGCAATGTGACCAAATGAGTTGGTTACGGAATGATGCATTACGGAACGAGTAAAGAGACTTGCCGGTAACGAGATTGAACTAGGTATTGGATACCGACGATCAAATCTCGGGCAAGTAACATACCGATGACAAAGGGAACAACGTATGTTGTTATACGGTTTGACCGATAAAGATCTTCGTAGAATATGTAGGAACCAATATGGGCATCCAGGTTCCGCTATTGGTTATTGACCGAGAATAGTTCTAGGTCATGTCTACATAGTTCTCGAACCCGTAGGGTCCGCACGCTTAACGTTACGATGACAGTTATATTATGAGTTTATGAGTTTTGATGTACCGAAGGAGTTCGGAGTCCCGGATGAGATCGGGGACATGACGAGGAGTCTCGAAATGGTCGAGACATAAAGATCGATATATTGTACGACTATATTCGGAGTTCGGAAAGGTTCCGAGTGATTCGGGTATTTTTCGGAGTACCGGAGAGTTACGGGAATTCGCCGGGAGAAGTATTGGGCCTTATTGGGCCATACGGGAAAGAGAGAGGGGCTGCCTAGGGCAGGCTGCGCGCCCCCCCAAGGCCTAGTCCGAATTGGACTAGGGGGAGGGGCCGCACCCCCTCCTTCCTTCCCTTCTCTCTTCCCTTTCCTTCTCTCCTACTCCTACTACATGGAAGGTCTCCTAGTTGGACTAGGAAAGGAGGGAGTCCTACTCCCGGTGGGAGTAGGATTCCTCCCTGGTGCGCCCTCCCTTGGCCGGCCGCCCCCACCCCCTTGCTCCTTTATATACGGGGGCAGGGGGCACCCCATAACACACAAGTTGATCTACGGATCGTTCCTTAGCCGTGTGCGGTGCCCCCCCTCCACCATATTCCACCTCGGTCATATCGTCGTGGTGTTTAGGCGAAGCCCTGCGCCGGTAGAGCATCATCATCGTCACCACACTGTCGTGCTGACGGAACTCATCCCCGACACTTTGCTAGATCAGAGTCCGGGGATCGTCATCGAGCTGAACGTGTGCTGAATTCGGAGGTGCCGTACGTTCGGTACTTGGATCGGTCGGATCGTGAAGACGTACGACTACATCAACCGCGTTGTCATAACGCTTCCGCTTACGGTCTACGAGGGTACGTGGACAACACTCTCCCCTCTCGTTGCTATGCCATCACCATGATCTTGCGTGTGCGTAGGAATTTTTTTTTTTGAAATTACTACGTTCCCCAACAGTGGTATCAGAGCTAGGTTTTATGCGTAGATGTTATATGCACGAGTAGAACACAAGTGAGTTGTGGGCGATATAAGTCATACTGCTTACCAGCATGTCATACTTTGGTTCGGCGGTATTGTGAGATGAAGCGGCCCGGACCGATATTACGCGTACGCTTACGCGAGACTGGTTTCACCGCTACGAGCACTCGTTGCTTAAAGGTGACCGGCGGGTGTCCGTCTCTCTCACTTTAGTTGAACCGAGTGTGGCTACGCCCGGTCCTTGCGAAGGTTAAAACAGCACCAACTTGACAAACTATCGTTGTGGTTTTGATGCGTAGGTAAGAACGGTTCTTGCTAAGCCCGTAGCAGCCACGTAAAATTTTGCAACAACAAAGTAGAGGACGTCTAACTTGTTTTTGCAGGGCATGTTGTGATGTGATATGGTCAAGACGTGATGCTATATTTTATTGTATGAGATGATCATGTTTTGTAACCGAAGTTATCGGCAACTGGCAGGAGCCATATGGTTGTCGCTTTATTGTATGAAATGCAAACGCCCTGTAATTGCTTTACTTTATCACTAAGCGGTAGCGATAGTCGTAGAAGCAATAGATGGCGTAACGACAACGATGCTATGATGGAGATCAAGGTGTCGCGCCGGTGACGATGGTGATCACGACGGTGCTTCGAAGATGGAGATCACAAGCACAAGATGATGATGGCCATATCATATCACTTATATTGATTGCATGTGATGTTTATCCTTTATGCATCTTATCTTGCTTTGATTGACGGTAGCATTTTAAGATGATCTCTCACTAATTATCAAGAAGTGTTCTCCCTCAGTATGCACCATTGCGAAAGTTCTTCGTGCTGAGACACCACGTGATGATCGGGTGTGATAGGCTCTACGTTCAAATACAACGGGTGCAAAACAGTTGCACACGCGGAATACTCGGGTTAAACTTGACGAGCCTAGCATATACAGATATGGCCTCGGAACACGGAGACCGAAAGGTCGAGCGTGAATCATATAGTAGATATGATCAACATAATGATGTTCACCATTGAAACTACTCCATCCCACGTGATGATCGGACATGGTTTAGTTGATTTGGATCACGTGATCACTTAGATGACTAGAGAGATGTCTGTCTAAGTGGGAGTTCTTAAGTAATATGATTAATTGAACTTGAATTTATCATGAACTTAGTCCTGGTAGTATTTTGCAAATTGTGTTATAGATCAATAGCTCGCGTTGTTGCTTCCCTATGTTTTTGCTTCCCTATGTTTTTATATGTGTTCCTAGAGAAAACTATGTTGAAAAATGTTAGTAGCAATGATGCGGACTTGGTCCGTGATCTGAGGTTTATCCTCATTGCTGCACAGAAGAATTATGTCCTTGATGCACCGCTAGGTGACAGACCTATTGCAGGAGTAGATGTAGACGTTATGAATGTTTGGCTAGCTCAATATGATGACTACTTGATAGTTTAGTGCACCATGCTTAACGGCTTAGAATCGGGACTTCAAAGATGTTTTGAACGTCATGGACCATATGAGATGTTCCAGGAATTGAAGTTAATATTTCAAGCAAATACCCGAGTTGAGAGATATGAAGTCTCCAACAAGTTCTATTGCTAAAAGATGGAGGAGAATCGCTCAACTAGTGAGCATGTGCTCAGATTGTCTGAGTACTTCAATCGCTTGAATCAAGTGGGAGTTAATCTTCCAGATAAGATAGTGATTGACAGAATTCTCTGGTCACCATCACCAAGTTAGTAGAACTTTGTGATGAACTGTAGTATGCAAGGGATGACGAAAACGATTCCGAGCTCTTCGTGATGTTGAAATCAACGAAGGTAGAAATCAAGAAAGAGCATCCAGTGTTGATGATTGACAAGACCACTAGTTTCAAGAAAAGGGCAAAGGGAAAGAAAGGGAACTTCAAGTAGAATGACAAGCAAGTTGTCAGTCCCGCGAAGAAGCCCAAAGCTGGACCAAAGCCTGAAACTGAGTGATTATACTGCAAAGGAAATGGTCACTAGAAACGGAAATGCCTTGAATATTTGGTGAATAAGAAGGATGGCAAAGTGAACAAGGGTATATTTGATATACATGTTATTGATGTGTACCTTACTAGTGTTTATAGTAACCCCTGAGTATTTGATACTTGTTCGGTTGCTAAGATTAGTAACTCGAAACAGGAGTTACAGAATAAACAGAAACTAGTTGAGGGTGATGTGACGATGTGTGTTGGAAGTGGTTCCAAGATTGATATGATCATCATCGCACACTCCCTATACTTTCGGGATTAGTGTTGAACCTAAATAAATGTTATTTGGTGTTTGAGTTGAGCATGAATATGATTTGATCATGTTTATTTCAATACGGTTATTCATTTAAAGTCAGAGAATAATTGTTGTTCTGTTTACATGAATAAGACCTTCGATGGTCATACACCCAATGAACATAGTTTGTTGGATCTCGATCGTAGTGATACACATATTCATAATATTGATGCCAAAAGATGAAAAGTTAATAATGATAGTGCAACTTATTTGTGGCACTGCCGTTTGGGTCATATCGGTGTAAAGCGCATGAAGAAACTCCATAAAGATGGATTTTCGGAATCACTTGGTTATGAATCATTTAATGCTTGCGAACCGTGCCTTTTGGGCAAGATGACTAAAAACTCCGTTCTCCGGAACAATGGAACAAGCTACTAACTTATTGGAAATAATACATACCGATGTATGCGATCCAATGAGTGTTGATGCTCGTGGCAAGTATCGTTATTTTCTGACCTTCACAAAATGATTTGAGCAGATATGGGTATATCTACTTGATGAAACATAAGTCTGAAATAATTGAAAGGTTCAAATAATTTCAGAGTGAAGTGGAAAAATCATCGTAACAAGAAAATAAAGTTTCTACGATCTGATCGCGGAGACGAATATTTGAGTTACGAGTTTGGTCTTCAGTTAAAACAATGTGGAATAGTTTCACAGCTCACGCCACCTGGAATACCACAACGTTATGGTGTGTCCGAACGTCGTAACTGCACTTTATTGGATATGGTGCGATCTATGATGTCTCTTATCGGTTTTACCACTATCGTTTTGGGGTTGTGCATTAGAGACAGCTGCATTCACATTTAAAAGGGCACCATCTAAATCCATTGAGACGACACTGTATGAACTATGGTTTAGCAGTAAACCTAAGCTGTCATTTCTTAAAGTTTGGAGTTGCGATGCTTATATGAAAAAAGTTTCAACCTGATAAGCTCAAACCCAAATCGGAGAAGTGCGTCTTCATAGAATACCCAAAGTTAACTATTGGGTACACCTTCTATCACAGATCGGAAGGCAAGTTATTCATTGCTAAGAATGGATCCTTTCTAGAGAAGGAGTTTCTCTCGAAAGAAGTGAGTGGGAGGAAAGTAGAACTTGATGAGGTAACTGTACCTGCTCCCTTATTGGAAAGTAGTTCATCACAGAAATCTGTTCTTGTGACTACTACACCAATTAGTGAGGAAGTTAATGATGATGATCATGAAACTTCAAATTAAGTTACTACAGAACCTCGTAGGTCTTCCAGAGTAAGATCCGCACCAGAGTGGTACGGTAATCCTGTTCTGGAAGTCATGTTACTAGACCATGATGAACCTACGAACTATGAGGAAGCAATGATGAGCCCGGATTCCACGAAATGGCTTGAGGCCATAAAATCTGAGATATGATCCATGTATGAGAACAAAGTATGGACTTTGATTGACTTGCTCGATGATCAGCAAGCCATGTTAAATAAATGAATCTTCAAGAGGAAGACAGACATTGATAGTAGTGTTACTATCTACTAAGCTCGACTTGTTGTGAAATGTTTTCAACAAGTTCAAGGTGTTGAATACGATGAGATTTTCTCACTCGCATCGAAGCTTAAGTCTGTCTGAATCATGTTAGCAATTGCCATATTTTATGAAATCTGGCAAATAGATGTCAAAACTGCATTCCTTAATGGATTTATTAAAGAAGAGTTGTATATGATGCAACCAGAAAGTTTTTGTCAATCCTAAAGATGCTAACAAAGTGTGCAAGCTCCAGCAATCCATCAATGGACTGGTGCAAGCATCTCGGAGTTGGAATATACGCTTTGATGAGTTGATCAAAGCATATGGTTTTATACAGACTTTTGAAGAAGCCTGTATTTACAAGAAAGTGAGTGGGAGCTCTATAGCATTTCTAATATTATATGTGGATGACATATTGTTAATTGGAAATGATATGGAAATTCTGGATAGCATGAAAGGATACTTGAATAAGAGTTTTTCAAAGCAAGACCTCGGTGAAGCTGCTTACACATTGAGCATCAAGATCTATATAGATAGATCAAGACGCTTGATAAGATTTTTCAATGAGTACATACCTTGATAAATTTTTGAAATAGTTCAAAATGGAACAGTCAAAGAAGGAGTTCTTGCCTGTGTTACAAGGTGTGAAGTTGAGTAAGACTCAAGACCCGACCATTGCAGAAAATAGAAAGAGAATGAAAAGTCATTCCCTATGCCTCAGTCATAGGTTCTATAAAGTATGCTATGTTGTGAACCAGACCTATTGTATACCTTGCTCTGTGTTTGGCAAAGGAATACAATTTTGATCTAATAAGTAGATCACTGGACATGGGTCAAGAATATCCTTAGTGAGGACTAAGGAGACGTTTCTCGATTATGGAGGTGATAAAAGAGCATGTCGTAAAAGTTACAACGATGCAAGCTTTTACACCAATCCAGATGACTCTAAGTCTCAATCTGGATACATATTGAAAGTGGGAGCAATTAGCCAGAGTAGCTCCGTGTAGAGCATTGTGGACATAGAATATTTGCGAAATACATACGGCTCTGAATATGACAGACCCGTTGACTAAGCTTCTCTCACGAGCAAAACATGATCATACCTTAGTACTCTTTTGGGTGTTAATGACATAGCGATATGAACTAGATTATTGACTCTGGTAAACCCTTTGGGTGTTAATCACATAGCGATGTGAACTAGATTATTGACTCTAGTAAACCCTTTGGGTGTTGATCACATGATGATGTGAACTATGGGTATTAATCACATGCAGATGTGAATATTGATGTTAAATCACATAGCGATGTGAACTAGATTATTGACTCTAGTGCAAGTGGGAGACTGAAGGAAATATGCCCTAGAGGCAATAATAAAGTTATTATTTATTTTCTTATTTCATGATAAATGTTTATTATTCATGCTAGAATTGTATTAACCGGAAACATAATACATGTGTGAATACATAGACAAACATAGTGTCACTAGTATGCCTCTACTTGACTAGCTCGTTTATCAAAGATGGTTATGTTTACTAGCCACGGACAAAAGAGTTGTCATTTGATTAATGGGATCACATCATTAGGAGAATGATGTGATTGACATGACCCATTCCATTAGCCTAGCACTTGATCGTTTAGTATGTTGCTATTGCTTTCTTCATGACTTATACATGTTCCTGTAACTATGAGAATTATGCAACTCCCGTTTACCGGAGGAACACTTTGGGTACTACCAAACGTCACAACGTAACTGGGTGATTATAAAGGAGTACTACAGGTGTCTCCGAAGGTACATGTTGAGTTGGCGTATTTCGAGATTAGGTTTTGTCACTCCGATTGTCGGAGAGGTATCTCTGGGCCCTCTCGGTAATGCACATCTTTATATGCCTTGCAAGCAATGTGACCAAATGAGTTGGTTACGGAATGATGCATTACGGAACGAGTAAAGAGACTTGCCGGTAATGAGATTGAACTAGGTATTGGATACCGACGATCAAATCTCGGGAAAGTAACATACCGATGACAAAGGGAACAACGTATGTTGTTATGCGGTTTGACCGATAAAGATCTTCGTAGAATATGTAGGAACCAATATGGGCATCCAGGTTCCGCTATTGGTTATTGACCGAGAATAGTTCTAGGTCATGTCTACATAGTTCTCGAACCCGTAGGATCCGCACGCTTAACGTTACGATGACAGTTATATTATGAGTTTATGAGTTTTGATGTACCGAAGGAGTTCGGAGTCCCGGATGAGATGGGGGACATGACGAGGAGTCTCGAAATGGTCAAGACGTAAAGATCGATATATTGTACGACTATATTCAGAGTTCGGAAAGGTTCCGAGTGATTCGGGTATTTTTCGGAGTACCGGAGAGTTACGGGAATTCGCCGGGATAAGTATTGGGCCTTATTGGGCCATACGGGAAAGAGAGAGGGGCTGCCTAGGGCAGGCCGCGCGCCCCCCCAAGGCCTAGTCCGAATTGGACTAGGGGGAGGGGCCGCACCCCCTCCTTCCTTCCCTTCTCTCTTCCCTTTCCTTCTCTCCTACTCCTACTACATGGAAGGTCTCCTAGTTGGACTAGGAAAGGAGGGAGTCCTACTCCCGGTGGGAGTAGGACTCCTCCCTGGCACGCCCTCCCTTGGCCGGCCGCCCCCTCCCCCTTGCTCCTTTATATACGGGGGCAGGGGGGCACCCCATAACACACAAGTTGATCTACGGATCGTTCCTTAGCCGTGTGCGGTGCCCCCCTCCACCATATTCCACCTCGATCATATCGTCGCGGTGTTTAGGCGAAGCCCTGCGCCGGTAGAGCATCATCATCGTCACCACACCGTCGTGCTGACGGAACTCATCCCCGACACTTTGCTGGATCAGAGTCCGGGGATCGTCATCGAGCTGAACGTGTGCTGAACTCGGAGGTGCCGTACGTTCGGTACTTGGATCGGTCGGATCGTGAAGACGTACGACTACATCAACCGCGTTGTCATAATGCTTCCGCTTACGGTCTACGAGGGTACGTGGACAACACTCTCCCCTCTCGTTGCTATGTCATCACCATATCTTGCGTGTGCGTAGGAATTTTTTTTTGAAATTACTACGTTCCCCAACAGCGACCACTATCCACCGCAGTCGCCATGGTCCGGCGCACACTGCATTTCTTCTCTCACTTTCTCTACTATCTCTTAACTCTATGTGCTAAGTGCAAGTGCTAGCTCTTAATTATACCCCATGCGGCCAACCAAACAACGTGTAGTTGCATGCGCCGAGACAATGCAGGCAACCAAACAACATGCCAAAGTTAATCTGCTAATGCAGGCAGTCCATATGCAGGGAACCAAACAACTTGCAGATGTCGCATATGAGGCTTTTTTTTTAGAGCTAGACCGAGTGGAGATGTGTATGCAACGCGGGTAC
This sequence comes from Triticum dicoccoides, assembly GCF_002162155.2. Lineage (NCBI taxonomy): Eukaryota > Viridiplantae > Streptophyta > Magnoliopsida > Poales > Poaceae > Triticum > Triticum dicoccoides. The sequence goes on from NC_041383.1 coordinate 166,283,970, forward strand.
TGTAGGCGACGCAGTGATCAGGGACCTCGAAGCTGAGCACCCTGTTACGTCGCTATGGTTCCCGCTGATTCATGATTCGAAGGAGATTATGCAAAGATTCAGTTCATCCCGTGTGGTGGCTGTGAGCCGGAAGTGCAATGGCCTTGCCCACGAACTGGCAGCGTTGGCTAAGACTAATAGAGACCAGGAGACTATCAGGGAATGTCCCTAACGGAGTTCGTGCCCTCTGGCTCGCTGAATGTACTCGTAGCTCGCAGTAATTCACTCAAGTTATTATTCTAAAAAAAACATGTACCAACGATCAAAACACTTGACAAAACGAAACAAAAATATAAACGTTTTAGACAGAAGAAGGGAGTATTTATCAACGTTTGATGAATTAAAAAAAGGTGCTCCCGGCGGGGCTCGAACCCGCGACCTTCGGCTCATAAGACCAACGCTCTAACCAACTGAGCTACGGGGGCTGTTACTCTGAATTTATTCCTTAAGGTATATGACTTATTAGGACATTTATATATTACCTTTACCTTTCCAGGTTCAGGATCTTAGTAATCATTTTATGTGATTTGTTTCATTCCTATGGTTCAGAACGCTGCCTTTTGCAAAGATTCATAGCGCTTTAAATATACTGCAATTCCTATAAATATTTTAGAAAGAAAAATCTATGTTTTCTTTGGCATAATTAGACAATCTTCGGCACAAGTTCATGCGGTATTCAGTGGTATACCATATTATTCAAGATGGCCCGATTTTGCAATACCAAGTTTGCTCTATTTGTGCATCTTCAGAATTTCTGAAACTTAAGAGGTCATATGCATGTCTTCGAACATCTTGTTACTTCTGAAATACATTCCCTCTTTTTAAATTCTAATATTTCTTGGGAATTTGAAACCACATAATCCATTTAGCCATCCCTTTGTAAGTCATCCAACTTGAGGTCGATCAAAAATACAAAATCAAATTCCAAGGACACACCCAATGAAGCACTGAACACGATGACTTCAATTAATGAGACTTGCTAGTTGTTAGAGCTATCATTCTTGGTTTCTAAAAAAATGACTCCATATAAGGGATCCATTTTTTATTATTTTTTGCGGGTGATATAAGGGATCCATTTTACCCCATTTAACTAGTTATTTCCCCTGAAAAATAATTATTTGCTAGTTTTCATACTTTATATAAGGAAAATTTGTGTTCTCACAAGGTGGACCCAAATATCAATGCATATGTGGCGTGAGAAGGATTTCAAAGAAGTGTTCACTATGTATTGAATTTATAGATAGTCTTCTGATGTGTGGGTGGGGCGACCATTGCCGCAGACCATCGCGACAAGTTGAGTGGTCAGTGCGGGCTCCTTTGGTTATGCACCATGGTAGTGGCATAGGCCCTCCTGATCGGTGGCAGCCGTCGCGAGGTGCTGCTAAAGATGCCTGGGTGTAAGGGTGGGCCGGTGGGTTGACGTTGACCCGGCCCATGTCATCGTTCATGAAAGTGAGGAAGTCGAAGACTAGGCTCGTTCTCGGTGAGAGGTCGCTAGAGGATGAAATAGATCCAATCTGAGATTGGTGTCCAGCCAGCGCCACCCATGCCTTGCGCTAACGGACGGAGCAAAATACCGTCAGATCCCTTGGTAGTTGTCCAAGCGCATTTGGAAGTCTCAGTTCGGAGGTCGCGCAAGGGATTTATCTAGGTTCGGGCATCCATAGAGTAATACCCTACGTCCTGCTTGCTTTGTTATTCATGATGGAGGGATACCACGTGCGAGGGGTTACAATGGTGTATGAGATTGCTACCGAGAGTTGTTAACTGAGATGAGATGCCCGACCTCCCTCTATATAAGATGGGAGGTCTAGGGCTTACACAATGACAAATGCAGATATGGGGCGCCACCGCCCTTGTCTTGGAGGACACGAAGGTCTTCGACGCTTACTTAAGGCTTCTCCCTTGTCCTGGGCCATGTGGGGGCCCGGTATGCACCGAAGCGGGCCCCCCTTGAGTGAGCCACCATGGTGTAGGGCACCGTCAGCCGTCCCACTAGGTATTAAACCTTGCTTGTTCTCGAGTAAAAAGGTTGACTACCTAAGCTCATTGGTGCTAACTCTAAGACAAAAATTGAAAACAAAGTCCAAAACCTTGCTCATTCGTGCAAACTTGCAAAAGTTAGCTAGCACGGATACACTACTAGAAAAAAAGGTTGTTAGTGGCGCACCTATTTTGTCTATTAATGGCGCACTATAGGTGCGCCACTATTATCACGCCACTACTGATAAATAGTAATGGAGCATGCCTGGTGCGCCACTCTTAATCTACATAACAGTGGCGCACCACCTGGTGCGCCATTACTATCCCAGATACTAATGGCGCAGGTAAAGTGCGCCATTACTAGGCCTAGAAGTGTGCCACTACTGTTACTCCAAGGGGCCATGTGTACCTTGTGCTCTGGGTTACTAATGGCGCACTTTTAGATAATGCGCCACTGGTGTGTTTATTTCTGTGCGCCACTAAAGTGCAATATGGTGCGCCACTACTATGAATATTAGGAATTTTTTTTTGCTTTTCTGATATTTGCACAGGTTACAAAATACATTACAGCACAGAATATAAATAGCACAACATATAAACAACAGATTTATCGAATACAATAGAAGATTAGTCTCCAAATACAATTCATCATATTAGTCTCTGAATTCAAAATACCGAACAAAGTTAGAACATTACAAGTCTCGAGACCGTGAGTAGCGAGTTTGTCTTCACATTACAAGTCGATATCTAAACTACCATCACATAGAAGAGGGTTGCGGTCACGATGAGCATCATCGCGATGAAACTGATCTTCATCTGGTTCCTCCTCCGCTCCCTCCTCTCTCCCGCTAGATAGCACGCGTACCTAGCTTCCGCATCCGCCCTAGTGGTGTACCCTTTGTAACTGTTACCATTGAAATGGTGAACATGTCTCTGACACTCTTTCCAGTAGTCGTAGACTCCAGGAATCTCACCCTTGTACACGACATACGACGGCATCTCTATGCACTAGACAAACAAAATGTTAGTAGCAATTCACAAATAATATATAAGCAATATATAAGTATGCAACAAAAGGATTGGAAGAGAAAAACAACACATTAATAGCACGATTCATGGTCCTACTAATAAATAGCATCGATTACATATAAGTTGAACGGCTGTCCAAACTAAAGAGACATACAAGTTCATTAAAGTTTAACTACAACATGAGCTAATCGATATTTCAGAACTACATAGCATCAATACTTTCGACTCGACTCAGGGACCGGAGCGTGGATGAAGCCGCCGTCTATCGTGATGGTCATGAATGTGCGGTCGTTGTCAGCCTGCATTTGTAGCGTTGTTTCTATTTCACTATTGGACGGTTGATATTTGAGGTAGAACTGCCCCGAGGTACGAAGGACATCATGATAGATGATTTCCGCAAACTCCAACTGAATGCGAAAGAATTCTTGTCTGATGTCCTCATCCTGGATTGCCGACAAGTGTGCGGCCCATTCTTTGAGATTATTTGGTAGCATAAGGTGATTACGGTTCCGTACGATTGCCTACATGTGATGGAGGGTGTAGTAGGCATCCTTCTGACTGCCAGGCGGCTGCTTGACGCAGGGGAACATCGTTACGTGGGTGAACACATGCTTGTCGTACCTACAAATTGGCCTCCTGAAGATGCCTCTAGATTTGGCGTAGCCGGGGAGAGCATCATCAAGAACTTTCTTGATATTTGTGTAGTCTTTCTTCGACTGAAAGTCCGAGTTGAAATGCGTGGCCATGGAATATTTCGGGCTTAAGAGGATGAGTATGCAATGTGTGTCACTGCACAAAACACGGAATGTTAGAAAAAAAGAACGATTGAAATCTAAGAAATCATATGTTACGGGGCGGTGAGGGGATGACTTACTCAGAAAAGTAAGGCACAAGGAAGTTATCCTTATCTGGGTTCGCCAGAATGACGCCTTCGAGGTATGAACTCGCGACTTGCCGGTCCCCGGCGCTGCCCAAGGTCTTGGCACGCATGTAGAAGGGGTCAACTATCACGATGTCCAGGGTCTTGTCTCTAATGATCTGCATCTCCATACTGAGCGAAAATAGCCGAATGAAGGTGTAGTGCAGCGGATGAAGGTTAAACATAGCAAAGATGCCATCAAACCGCAAGACGATCATACGCCCGATGGTGCTATCGACAAAGACCTTGCCCTCTGGCACCTTGGCCACGAAAACCGGGTAAGCCACATCATTTTCGGAGAGACGCAGCTTCTCCATAGAAAGAACACAGTCATGCAGACTTCGCATAGCACCGGTTGCAGCATTGAGCAGATTAGTCGGTAGCATCGGCCTACCCGCCACATGTGTTGGGGAACGTAGCAATTTCAAAAAAATTCCTACGTACACGCAAGATCATGGTGATGCATAGCAACGAGAGGGGAGAGTAATGTCCACGTACCCTCGTAGACCGTAAGCGGAAGCGTTATGACAACACGGTTGATGTAGTCATACGTCTTCACGATCTGACCGATCCAAGTACCGAACGTACGGCACCTCCGAGTTCAGCACATGTTCAGCTCGATGACGATCCCCGGACTCCGATCCAGCAAAGTGTCGGGGATGAGTTCCATCAGTACGACGGCGTGGTGACGATGATGATGTTCTACCGGCGCAGGGCTTCGCCTAAACTCCGTGACGATATGACCGAGGTGGAATATGGTGGAGGGGGCACCGCACACGGCTAAGGAACGATCACGTAGATCAACTTGTGTGTTCTAGGGTGCCTCCCTGCCCTCGTATATAAAGGAGGGAGGGGGAGGTGCGGCCGGCCCCCTAAGGGTGCGCCTGGAGGAGTCCTACTCCCACCGGGAGTAGGACTCCCCCCTCTTGCCTTGGTGGAGAAGGAAAGGGGGGAGGGGAAAGAGGAAAGGGGGGCGCCCCCCCCTCCTTGTCCTATTCGGACTAGGGGGGAGGGGGCACGTGGCCTGCCCTGGCCGGCCCTCCTCTTCTCCCTCATGGCCCATGTAGGCCCAATAACCCCCGGGGGGTTCCGGTAACCCCCCGGTACTCCGGAAAAATCCCGGTTTCTCCCGGAACGTTTCCGATATCCAAATATAGGCTTCCAATATATCAATCTTTATGTCTCGACCATTTCGAGACTCCTCGTCATGTCCTGGATCACATCCGGGACTCCGAACAACCTTCTGTACATCAAAATATATAAACTCATAATAAAACTGTCATTGTAACGTTAAGCGTGCGGACCCTACGGGTTCGAGAACTATGTAGACATGACCTAGAACTATTCTCGGTCAATAACCAATAGTGGAACCTGGATGCTCATATTGGCTCCATATTCTACGAAGATCTTTATCGGTCAAACCGCGCATAACAACATACGTTGTTCCCTTTGTCATCAGCATGTTACTTGCCCGAGATTCGATCGTCGGTATCTAATACCTAGTTCAATCTCGTTACCGGCAAGTCTCTTTACTCGTTACGTAATGCATCATTCTGTAACTAACTCATTAGCTACATTGCTTGCAAGGCTTATAGTGATGTGCATTACCGAGAGGGCCCAGAGATACCTCTCCGACAATCGGAGTGACAAAACCTAATCTCGAAATATGCCAACCCAACATGTACCTTTGGAGACACCTGTAGTACTCCTTTATAATCACCCAGTTACGTTGTGACGTTTGGTAGCACCCAAAGTGTTCCTCCGGTAAATGGGAGTTGCATAATCTCATAGTTACAGGGACATGTATAAGTCATGAAGAAAGCAATAGCAATATACTAAACGATCAAGTTCTAGGCTAACGGAATGGGTCATGTCAATCACATCATTCTTCTAATGATGTGATCCCATTAATCAAATGACAACACATGTCTATGGTTAGGAAACATAACCATCTTTGATTAATGAGCTAGTCAAGTAGAGGCATACTAGTGACTATATGTTTGTCTATGTATTCACACATGTATTATGTTTCCGGTTAATACAATTCTAGCATGAATAATAAACATTTATCATGATATGAGGAAATAAATAATAACTTTATTATTGCCCCTAGGGCATATTTCCTTCAGTCTCCCACTTGCACTAGAGTCAATAATCTAGATTACACAGTAATGATTCTAACACCCATGGAGTCTTGGTGCTGATCATGTTTTGCTCGTGGAAGAGGCTTAGTCAATGGGTCTGCAACATTCAGATCCGTATGTATCTTGCAAACTCTATGTCTCCCACCTGGACTTGATCCCGGATGGAATTGAAGCGTCTCTTGATGTGCTTGGTCCTCTTGTGAAATCTAGATTCCTTTGCACCAGTATTGTCACAGAAGATCTTCATTGGTCCCGATGCACTAGGTCTGACACCTAGATCGGAAATGAACTCCTTCATCCAGACTCCTTCATTTGCTGCTTCCGAAGCAGCTATGTACTCCGCTTCACATGTAGATCCCGCCACGACGGTTTGTTTAGAACTGCACCAACTTACAGCTCCACCATTTAATAAAAATACGTATCCGGTTTGCGATTTAGAATCGTCCGGATTAGTGTCAAAGCTTGCATCGACGCAACCATTTACGACTAGCTCTTTGTCACCTCCATATACGAGAAACATATCCTTAGTCCTTTTCAGGTATTTCAGGATGTTCTTGACCGCTGTCCAGTGATCCATTCCTGGATTACTTTGGTACCTTCCTGCCAAGCTTATTGCTAAGCACACGTCAGGTCTGGTACACAACATTGCATACATGATAGATCCTATGGCTGAAGCATAGGGAACATCTTTCATTTTCTCTCTATCTTCTGCTGTGGTCGGGCATTGAGTTTGACTCAACTTCACACCTTGTAGTACGGGCAAGAACCCTTTCTTTGCATGATCCATTTTGAACTTTTTCAAAACTTTATCAAGGTATGTGCTTTGTGAAAGTCCAATTAAGCGTCTTGATCTATCTCTATAAATCTTGATGCCCAATATATAAGCAGCTTCACTGAGGTCTTTCATGGAAAAACTTTTATTCAAGTATCCCTTTATGCTATCCTGAAATTCTATATCATTTCCAATTAATAATATGTCATCTACATATAATATCAGAAATGCTACAGAGCTCCCACTCACTTTCTTGTAAATACAGGCTTTTCCAAAAGTCTGTATAAAACCATATGCTTTGATCACACTATCAAAGCGTTTATTCTAACTCCAAGATGCTTGCACCAGTGCATAAATGGATCGCTGGAGCTTGCACACTTTGTTAGCACCTTTTGGATCAACAAAACCTTCTGGCTGCATCATATACAACTCTTCTTCCAGAAATCCATTCAAGAATGCAGTTTTGACATCCATTTGCCAAATTTCATAATCCTAAAATGCAACAATTGCTAACATGATTCAGACAGACTTAAGCATCGCTACGGATGAGAAAGTCTCATCATAGTCAACCCCTTGAACTTGTCGAAAACCTTTTGTAATAAGTCGAGCTTTATAGACAGTCACATTACCATCAGCGTCAGTCTTCTTCTTAAAAATACATTTATTCTCAATGGCTTGCCGATCATCGGGCAAGTCAACCAAAGTCCATACTTTGTTCTCATACATGGATCCCATCTCAGATTTCATGGCCTCTAGCCATTTTGCGGAATCTGGGCTCATCATCGCTTCCTCATAGTTCGTAGGTTCATCATGGTCAAGTAACATGACTTCCAGAATAGGATTACCGTACCACTCTGGTGCGGATCTTACTCTGGTAGACCTACGAGGTTTAGTAGAAACTTGATCTGAAGTTTCATGATCAATATCATTAGCTTCCTCACTGATTGGTGTAGTTGTCACAGGAACCGGTTCTTGTGATGAACTACTTTCCAATAAGGGAGCAGGTACAGTTACCTCATCAAGTTCTACTTTCCTCCCACTCACTTCTTTCGAGAGAAACTCCTTCTCTAGAAAGGATCTGAATTTTGCAACGAAAATCTTGCCTTCAGATCTGTGATAGAAGGTGTACCCAACGGTCTCTTTTGGGTATCCTATGAAGACACATTTCTCCTATTTGGGTTCGAGCTTATCTGGTTGAAGTTTCTTCACATAAGCATCGCAGCCCCAAACTTTAAGAAACGACAACTTTGGTTTCTTGCCAAACCACAGTTCATGAGGTGTCATCTCAACGGATATTGATGGTGCCCTATTTAACGTGAATGCGGCCGTCTCTAAACCATAACCCCAAAACGATAGCGGTAAATCAGTAAGAGACATCATAGATCGCACCATATCTAGTAACGTACGATTACGACGTTCGGACACACCATTTCGTTGTGGTGTTCCGGGTGGCGTGAGTTGCGAAACTATTCCGCATTGTTTCAAATGTAAACCAAACTCGTAACTCAAATATTCTCCTCCACGATCAGATTGTAGAAATTTTATTTTCTTGTTACGATGATTTTCCACTTCACTCTGAAATTCTTTGAACTTTTCAAATGCTTCAGACTTGTGTTTCATTAAGTAGATATACCCATATCTACTCAAATCATCTGTGAATGTGAGAAAATAACGATACCCGCCGCGAGCCTCAACATTCATTGGACCACAAACATCAGTATGTATGATTTCCAACAAATCAGTTGCTCGCTCCATAGTTCTGGAGAACGGCGTTTTAGTCATCTTGCCCATGAGGTACAGTTCACAAGTACCAAGTGATTCATAATCAAGTGATTCCAAAAGCCCATCGGTATGGAGTTTCTTCATGCGCTTTACACCGATATGACCTAAATGGCAGTGCCATAAATAAGTTGCACTATCATTATCAACTATGTATCTTTTGGTTTCAACACCATGAATATGTGTATCACTACTATCGAGATTCAATAAAAATAGACCACTCTTCAAGGGTGCATGACCATAAAAGATATTACTCATATAAATAGAACAACCATTATTCTCTGACTTAAATGAATAACCGTCTCGCATCAAACAAGATCCAGATATAATGTTCATGCTCAACGCTGGCACCAAATAACAATTATTTAGGTCTAAAACTAATCCCGATGGTAGATGTAGAGGTAGCGTGCCAACCGCGATCACATCGACTTTGGAACCATTTCCCACGCGCATCGTCACCTCGTCCTTAGCCAATCTTCGCTTAATCTGTAGTCCCTGTTTCGAGTTGCAAATATTAGCAACAGAACCAGTATCAAATACCCAGGTACTACTGCGAGCATTAGTAAGGTACACATCAATAACATGTATATCACATATACCTTTGTTCACTTTGCCATCCTTCTTATCCGCCAAATACTTGGGGCAGTTCCGCTTCCAGTGTCCAGTCTGCTTGCAGTAGAAGCACTCAGTCTCAGGCTTAGGTCCAGACTTGGGTTTCTTCTCTTGAGCAGCAACTTGTTTGTTGTTCTTCTTGAAGTTCCCCTTCTTCTTCCCTTTGCCCTTTTTCTTGAAACTGGTGGTCTTGTTAACCATCAACACTTGATGCTCCTTTTTGATTTCTACCTCCGCGGCTTTTAGCATTGCGAAGAGCTCGGGAATAGTCTTGTTCATCCCTTGCATATTATAGTTCATCACAAAGCTCTTGTAGCTTGGTGGCAGTGATTGAAGAATTCTGTCAATGACACTATCATCAGGAAGATTAACTCCCAGTTGAATCAAGTGATTATTATACCCAGACATTTTGAGTATGTGTTCACTGACAGAACTATTCTCCTCCATCTTGCAGCTATAGAACTTATTGAAGACTTCATATCTCTCAATCCGGGCATTTGCTTGAAATATTAACTTCAACTCCTGGAACATCTCACATGCTCCATGACATTCAAAACGTCGTTGAATACCCGGTTCTAAGCCGTAAAGCATGGCACACTGAACTATCGAGTAGTCATCAGCTTTGCTCTGCCAGACGTTCTTAACGTCTTCAGTTGCATCAGTAGCAGGCCTGGCACCCAGCGGTGCTTCCAGGACGTAATTCTTCTGTGCAGCAATGAGGATAATCCTTACGGACCCAGTCCGTGTAATTGCTACCATCATCTTTCAACTTTGCTTTCTCAAGGAACGCATTAAAATTCAATGGAACAACAGCACGAGCCATCTATCTACAACAAACATAGACAAGCAAAATACTATCAGGTACTAAGTTCATGATAAATTTAAGTTCAATTAATCATATTACTTAAGAACTCCCACTTAGAAAGACATCCCTCTAATCCTCTAAGTGATTACGTGATCCATATCAACTACACCATGTCCAATCATCACGTGAGATGGAGTAGTTTCAACGGTGAACATCAATATGTTGATCATATCTACTATATGATTCACGCTCGACCTTTCGGTCTCCGTGTTCCGAGGCCATATCTGTTATATGCTAGGCTCGTCAAGTTTAACCTGAGTATTCCGCGTGTGCAACTGTTTTGCACCCGTTGTATTTGAACGTAGAGCCTATCACACCCGATCATCACGTGGTGTCTCAGCACGAAGAACTTTCGCAACGGTGCATACTCAGGGAGAACACTTCTTGATAATTTAGTAAGAGATCATCTTAAAATGCTACCGTCAATCAAAGCAAGATAAGATGCATAAAGGATAAACATCACATGCAATCAATATAAGTGATATGATATGGCCATCATCATCTTGTGCTTGTGATCTCCATCTTCGAAGCACCGTCGTGATCACCATCGTCACCGGCGCGACACCTTGATCTCCATCGTAGCATCGTTGTCGTTACGCCATTTATTGCTTCTACGACTATCGCTGCCGTTTAGTGATAAAGTAAAGCAATTATAGGGCGTTTGCATTTCATACAATAAAGCGACAACCATATGGCTCCTGCCAGTTGCCGATAACTTCGGTTACAAAACATGATCATCTCATACAATAAAATATAGCATCACGTCTTGACCATATCACATCACAACATGCCCTGCAAAAACAAGTTAGACGTCCCCTACTTTGTTGTTGCAAATTTTACGTGGCTGCTACGGGCTTTAGCAAGAACCGTTCTTACTTACGCATCAAAACCACAACGATAGTTTGTCAAGTTAATGTTGTTTTAACCTTCGCAAGGACCGGGCGTAGCCACACTCGATTCAGCTAAAGTGAGAGAGACAGACACCCGCCAGTCACCTTTAAGCATGAGTGCTCGTAACGGTGAAACCAGTCTCGCGTAAGCGTACGCGTAATGTCGGTCCAGGCCGCTTCATCTCACAATACCGTTGAGCCAAAGTATGACATGCTGGTAAGCAGTATGACTTGTATCGCCCACAAATCACTTGTGTTCTACTCGTGCATATGACATCTACGCATAAAACCTGGCTCTGATACCACTGTTGGGGAACGTAGCAATTTCAAAAAAATTCCTACGTACACGCAAGATCACGGTGATGCATAGCAACGAGAGGGGAGAGTAATGTCCACGTACCCTCGTAGACCGTAAGCAGAAGCGTTATGACAACGCGGTTGATGTAGTCGTACGTCTTCACGATCCGACCGATCCAAGTACCGAACATACGGCACCTCCGAGTTCAGCACACGTTCAGCTCGATGACGATCCCCGGACTCCGATCCAGCAAAGTGTCGGGGATGAGTTCCGTCAGCACGACGGGGTGGTGACAATGATGATGTTGTACCGGTGCAGGCCTTCGCCTAAACTCCGCGACGATTTGACCGAGGTGGAATATGGTGGAGGAGGGCACCGCACACGGCTAAGGAACGATCACGTAGATCAACTTGTGTGTTCTAGGGTGCCTCCCTGCCCCCGTATATAAAGGAGGGAGGGGGAGGTGCGGCAGTCCCCCAAGGGGTGCACCTGGAGGAGTCCTACTCCCACCGGGAGTAGGACTCCCCCCTCTTGCCTTGGTGGAGAAGGAAAGGGGGGAGGGGAAAGAGGAAACGGGGGCGCCGCCCCCCCCTCCCCTCCTTGTCCTATTCGGACTAGGGGGGAGGGGGCGCGCGGCCTGCCCTGGCCGGCCCTCCTCTTCTCCCTCATGGCCCATGTAGGCCCAATAACCCCCGGGGGGGGTCCCGGTAACCCCCCGGTACTCCGGAAAAATCCCGGTTTCTCCCGGAACGTTTCTGATATCCAAATATAGGCTTACAATATATCAATCTTTATGTCTCGACCATTTCGAGACTCCTCGTCATGTCCTGGATCACATCCGGGACTCCGAACAACCTTCAGTACATCAAAATATATAAACTCATAATAAAATTGTCATCATAACGTTAAGCGTGCGGACCCTACGGGTTCGAGAACTATGTAGACATGACCTAGAACTATTCTCGGTCAATAACCAATAGCGGAACCTGGATGCTCATATTGACTCCTACATATTCTACGAAGATCTTTATCGGTCAAACCACATAACAACATACGTTGTTCCATTTGTCATCGGCATGTTACTTGCTCGAGATTTGATCGTCGGTATCTAATACCTAGTTCAATCTCGTTACCGGCAAGTCTCTTTACTCGTTACGTAATGCATCATTCCGTAACTAACTCATTAGATACATTGCTTGCAAGGCTTATAGTGATGTGCATTACCGAGAGGGCCCAGAGATACCTCTCCGACAATCGGAGTGACAAAACCTAATCTCGAAATACGCCAACCCAACATGTACCTTTGGAGACACCTGTAGTACTCCTTTATAATCACCCAGTTACGTTGTGACGTTTGGTAGCACCCAAAGTGTTCCTCCGGTAAACGGGAGTTGCATAATCTCATAGTTACAGGGACATGTATAAGTCATGAAGAAAGCAATAGCAATATACTAAACGATCAAGTGCTAGGCTAACGGAATGGGTCATGTCAATCACATCATTCTTCTAATGATGTGATCCCATTAATCAAATGACAACACATGTCTATGGTTAGGAAACATAACCATCTTTGATTAAAGAGCTAGTCAAGTAGAGGCATACTAGTGACTATATGTTTGTCTATGTATTCACACATGTATCATGTTTCCGGTTAATACAATTCTAGCATGAATAATAAACATTTATCATGATATGAGGAAATAAATAATAACTTTATTATTGCCTCTAGGGCATATTTCCTTCAACATGCACCCTCCTTGAGATATCCTTAGGTATTGGTGGCCCGTCCTGAGCACGGATCATACTCGGTGCCGGCTGGCTGGCACCCTTGTTATTTTTTTCTTTTCCGTCCCTTCTACTTCTTCTGCTGTAATGGGATCGAGTTCTGCTCAGAGACCACCTTCTTGAGTGTGTTGGGGATAATAATATTTTGCACCTCGGCTATTTGAGTCTCGGTGAAGGCGGCGGCTGGAGGCATCTCCTGAGGACTGAACGCTAGATGACGCATGTTGCAATTGGGTTTCTCCGCGGTACCAGCTAGATCGCGATCGTCTTTTGCAAGGTTGGGTTCTTGAGAAGGAGGCCCCAAGAATTCGTCACTGTACCCATGTTCGTTGATGTACTTATCGACGTTGGAAAATGTACCGTCGTCATCGTCCGGATCATGTGCCATATGCATGTCCGGATCAGCTGACGGCGGTAGCATTGCGGCGGTATTGCCATGGCTTGGCGCCGGCATGACTAGCGGTGTTGTCTGTGGGGTGGTGTCCTCCTCCCCCAAATGAATCTGGCTCTTCGACCAAAGCATGGACCAGTTTAAGTAGGCGCTGAGGGTCATCACATCATCTTCATCAGTCCCAGGGGGTTGATACAGAGGTAACAAGTCGTCGCAGCCCCGCAGCACCCGAACCAGTTGAACCCTATACACGGTGGGTGGCATCGGATTACCGTGGAACACGCGGTTGCCCGGTTCAACGATTTTGGCCTTGGCGACATCGATCAACTTGCCGTCCATGAAGTGCAGGAGAGTGCATGGAATGTTGGCGGCGCCCTGCGAAAACATGTAGGGCGTCAGGGATGCCCAGTCAAAGGCAAGGAGATGAAGTCATCGGCCGAGGCTTAGTTACCGTGATGGTGTCAAGCTTGGCTAATGTCGAGGCACCGCCAACGGCGGGCATGCAAGTGACGGAGGGGCCGCTTGCTGCCGAGGTGACGGCCGGCGTATTCTTCCCACACCCGGGTGCATTAAGCTCCAATGACGGTGCCGACGCCAGAGACACCAATGCCGCCTCTGCCGGAGACACCAATGCCGGCGCGTTGTGCGAGTTGCTGCCCGTGAAGCTGGGATCGGGGGCGGCCCCTGTTGGCCGCCCGCAATCCATCCCCGCAGCCCCTCAAGCAAAGAAGGCATAATGGCGGTCATCGTCGCTCCCACTTGGTCTCGCACTTGCTCTTGGACTATCTCAGGAGTCCGCACCACTTGTGCCTTGAGTTCTTTAACCTCGCGCTCCTGGCTTTCCGAGTTGGTCTTTCTCTCCTTTCGCCCAGCCTTATAGTATTCCGACCATTTCATGGACAAGCCTTTGCCGGCCACACGACCAGCTGACGACGGCTTACTGAACTTATCATTATGTTTCATTACATTCAATGCCCTATTTAAAGTGATGTCCCAAGGGGCGGACGGGGAGCTTTGAGACCCCGCGCTACTGCTTTCAGTTTCCTGTGGAAGGAACGTGAACCATTTAGAAATTTGGCTTCATTAATTAGAATGCAACCATATGGAGCTAATTACACGGGGGTGTATTCCTTACCAGAACAAGCTCAAGCGCCTTCACCTTCGGATTCGTGGTAAGCTCCTTTGTTACCGGGTCCACCTTGTACCGGGCCCTGACATAGTTCCTGCTCTGCTTTTCATGGTATTTATCGAAGAGGGGTTGTAGGCCTTGCTCGGCACGCTCCGCGTCCTCCTTGTCCCATTTAGGTTCCGTCACTCTATAACCGCCAGGATCGAGTTTGTGGACCCCTAAGTTCAAGTCCCGCATATCTTTCCCCCACTGACTTGATTCCACGGATGCGTTGCTCGTGCACTTGATCTTGAACTCCACGTAGTCAGCTTCGCTGATCGAAGGATTTGTCTCCTTAATCTTCTCATAACTATCACCACTTAGAATCCTTCTCTTCACCGCGGCTCTCCAAGTAGCCAGGGCCGTGCTCATCTTCGTGAGGGCGGCACTGTTCACTTTATTCCCTGAGAGGCGTGTGTTTGCGAAGTCACCGAGGAACTTGTATCATTCGTGCAGCTTCTCGAAGAGGAGGTTGCACAAATTCCCTCGGTCACGATGCCTTAGGTTCTCGGTGTTGATCAAGACGTGCTCCGGAGAATGCACCCGAGTTGTCCCGCGTACCCACTGACTAATTCTTTGGGCGCTGTTGGATGCCCACTGGAGGACACTTCAGTAACTTCCTCCTTGACGGTGCCGAGCACGTTCGGGCACCGGTCCTTCCGTTGCCTCTTCGGTTGGCTGTCATCCGTGCGTTCGCTGCCATCATCAGTGGTGGCATCCCCGGTGGCACCATCAGTGGTGTCATCCCCGATGCCACTAGGGGTTGTGTAGTCGGGATCGGTGTCTTCCGCGGCATCCTCATAGCGGTGAGGTTCTTCCTCCATCTCCTGGGACAGCTCCCAGAATGGCTTGCCCGAACCGCCGGCCTCATCGTTGTCGGCCATGTTTGCTCTAAATAGGAAAAAGGGCTACTAGAGTTATTGGATGAGATCAGGGTAGTATCTATTCTTCTATCCTATATTTTTTTCACATTACAGGTTATAAACACCCCTTTACCCAAAAGATTGTTCCAAGTGCACTATTGCTATCCTACTAAGTGCACTATTGCAGGTTATATATTTTATATCCTACTAAGTGCACTATTGCTCTTGCTGCAGGAAGAAAAAATAGTTTGCATTTCAACTTAAGGGAAAACTATAAAAGCCACTTAGAAATATTTGCTTTGTAGAAATAACATTGTGTATAAATGTTGATTAATTTTTATTTTGGTTGAGAATCGGGCACCTTTTAGGTCAAGAAAATTGGGCATGACCTTTGCTAATTTTCTTGATCTAGGAGTGCCCCATTCTCAACCGAAATGGAAATTAATCAACATTTCAGGAGAAAGGGGTAACTATTTGTCCCTGCACAAAATATTGAACTGAAGGAGCCTCAGTTCAGTTGTGGCGCCCCTGAAATTTTGGGGAACTTGTAGCAGATAGACATTAATCAAGACAGGACATAATTTCCATAGGCTTACATTGTCGACCAGCAGAACAATTATCGTTCCAAGAGCACATATTGTCAAATCTCATACAAGTCGACACACACAAATTGTTGCACTACTGAAAACAAGCAACATATTCGGGTAATTGATGGTCGGGACATGCAGGACATGAGAGACAGACCTTGACGAGGTCAATGTAGTCCGCTGGAAGGTCGGAGGAGCAGTAGCGTCCAGGAAAGAGGCACATGGCGGTCTGCACCTGAGGAAACAAACAGTATCAAGTTAGTATGGTTTTTTCCCTGATGGACAAGAGGACATCTGTATCAACCCGAAGACAAATGTGCAGAGTTGAACAAGTATTGCTATTGGTAGGGAACAAAAAAATCAAACTCCTTGTCCTTTAATTGGGATTCCAAGCCACCTCCAGCTGCTCAATCAATCTCAGTTGGCTGCTACCACTTATTTCTTGCTAATTTAGTTTAGCATACAGTACCAAGTGTATATACAGCAGCAAAACTAAGCAAACTAAATTAAGCAAGTATATATAGCAGCTTACCCTCTGCTATCCAAGTCGTGAGTAGAGGCGTCATGCTGCTGGCTGGATAGGGTTCATCTTGTCGTCTACCTGAGAAGAAGGAAGGAAAGGAAATGAGATGAGGCAGGGAAACCCAAGATGTGGCGGCAGATCAAATACGAGTAGCAGTTGGTACCTCGACGAATCCAAGATTGGTCGGTGGGAGCCTTGACGAGGGAGACGAAGACGGAGTCCTCAAGCAAGGCGAGCCCCTTGAAGGCAGGGCGGGAGCGGAGGGAGCAATGCCAGAAGGTGTCAGAGGAGCCCCGCTTGGCGAGGAAGTTGTTGGTGGCGGCGGCGAGCTCCTGGAAGGAGTAGAGGACGGGCTGGTCCGGGAGAGAGGCGCGTGTCGCGGCGAGGCTGGAGCGGCCGGACCTCGAGGATGTGGAGAAGGTCGAGGTGGTGTTTGTCGTTGTTGTTGTTGAAGGGGTGGTGTGGTGGGGTCCCGAGGAGGTGGAGGCCGTGGCCGCGGAGGAGGAGGAGGCGGAGGTGGATGTCGTGCCGGTGCCGGTGCCGGTGGTGGTGGAAGGGGATCAACGGCGGTGGCGAGAGGCGAGGGGCGAGATGCATATTGGGGAGAAGGACGACCAGCTGGGCCGTCTTGGATATTTTAGTGGGGGGAGGGTTAGCAATGGCGCATCTTTTAGGAGTGCGCCATAAAAATTGGTATATCAATGGCGCACCATTTAGGGGTGCGCCATAAACACCGTGATAGCAATGGCGCACCTTCTCCTGGTGTGCCATTACTAACTTTTTTTTATTTTTTTGGATTTTTAGTTGCATGTAATAATTTAAGATTTGAGATAAAAGAAAAGGAAAATGCAAATGGAGTGATAAAACCATTGTGGAAAGATTTAGAATTAGATGACATGGTTGAAATCAAGTGATACATGTAATAATTTAGTTGCATGTAATAACTGAGCTTGCCACTGACACACACACGCGGCCGACACGTCGTGATTCGATATTAGCTATATTTTCACAATCTTCTTGCCCTTCTTTCTCGCGGTTGAATAATGTAGCCCCGGAACCCCTTGAGTTCTTCTCTTGAACGGACGTCCTTTAGGTACGGTGGTCCTGCTTCTTCTTGTGGTGTATGGTACTTCATCGTCGTCATCATCTTCCATCTTTGGGTCGTCGTACTTGTCGAAGTCTTGCTCATTGGCGACTCCATCCATTTCGATGATGTTCCTTTTGCCTCTCCTCACGACAACATGACTGGGCTTTGACGGGTCGGTAATGAAGAAGCATTGGTCCACTTGGGAAGCCAGTACCCATGGCTCATTTTTCGCGGTGATGTTTGCGCCCGCGGTCTTGGATTTGGCTTCGGGTATAACCATGGTAGTGAAATACCGGTCTTCTTTTAGGACGCTCTTGGCCCATCTCACACGAAACATCGGGACCTTCTCTCCAGCGTAGCTCAGCTCCCAGATCTCCTCGATCCTTCTATAGTATCTGTCCTTGTCGTTACCGGTGTAGGATTCCATCGTTACCCTGGAGTTCTGATAATCGCTCTTCATGTCCTTTTCCTCGGTGTAGAATATGTAGTCGTTGATATCGTACGCCTCATAGGTCATCAGGTTGTGCTCGGCGCCCTGTGACAAGGCGAATATGAGTTTTTCTTCCGCGGAAGAATCCTCATGTAAAGGGTACGACAGAAGCTTCTCCTTGAACCAACGCGTTAAACATGAGTTGTGCTCTTTGATTATATCTCCGTCCGTCCTCCGTTGGCCTTGGTCATTGCACGTCTTCTCGATAAAGGTTTTGTGCTCTACCACCCAAGGATCGACCAAGTCTATGTGTTGTAGCGCGACTAGGTTTGCTCTTTCATGGTCAGCGAGTCGACCCTTGAAGTCGACATGCATTTCACGGTGACCTTCGCGGTGACCCCATCTAGCGAGCCTGCCGAGGTGCCTGTTGACGGGCAGACCAACGGGGTTCTTGATGCCTAGATAATTCGTGCAGAAGGAGATGGACTCTTCGGTCAGAAAGCCCTTGGCTATGCTTCCATCTAGACGTGCCCTGTTGCGAACGTATCCTTTGATGACACCATTCATCCTTTCGAATGGCATCATGCTGTGCAGGAACGTCGGCCCGAGTTGGACGATATCCTCCATGATATGGACCAGCAGATGCACCATAACGTCGAAGAATGCGAGCGGGAAGTACATCTCAAGCTCGCATAGTATCACCATGATCTCTTCCTGTAGCCTTCTGAGTTGCCTCACGCCAACCGACTTCCGAGAGATGATGTCGAAAAAGTTGCATAGGCCAAATAGCGTTTCACGGACGTGCGCATCCATGATCCCACGGATTGCAACTGGAAGTATCTGCGTCATCAGCACATGACAGTCATGAGACTTCATCCCGCTGAACTTCTGCTTCGCTGAGTCTAGGTATTTGCTTATCTTCCCCGCGTAACCATAAGGAAGTTTTACTCCTACGAGGCAGGTGAAAAATTGCTCGATCTCCTTCTGACTTAGAGTGAAGCACGCGGGAGGGCAGTCATATTCAATCTTCTTGGCCTTTTTGCCTTTGCGACGACTTTCCGTGTCCTTCGCCTCATCATCATCATCATTAGGGCATTTTGCGTGAAGCTCCTCCCTGATGCCCATTGATTGCAAGTATGCCCTTGCTTTCGGCCCATCTTTGGTCCTCTCTGGCATGTTGAGCAGGGTACCAAGCAGACTCTCGCACACATTCTTCGTGATATGCATGACATCAAGGCTGTGATGCACACGGAGGATCTTCCAGTACGGTAAGTCCCAGAAAACAGACCTTGTTTTCCATACCTTCAGCAGCGGCTCTGGCGCCTTTCGCTTCTTTCCCGACGGTGGGCACTCTTTCCTATTTTTCAACAGCTCGTCTATTTCCTTGCCGCTCCTCGTACGTGGGGGTCATCGGGGTTCGGTTTCACTATCGAACAGATCCTTGCGTATTCTCCATGCATCATCATCACGAAGCCACCTTCGATGTCCCATGAACACGGTTTTCAAAGACACGAGATCTTTATCTAGCTGGCGATACGTTGTGTCATCCATGCACCTGACACATGCACAAAATCCGTGGACCACCTGCCCCGCGACATATCCGTAACCGAGATAGTCGTGCACCGTCGTGAGCAGTGCGGCTCTCATAGGGAAATATTCTTTCTGTGCGGCGTACCACGTATTGGTTGGCGTTTTCCACAGCATGTCTAGCTCCTCTTTCAGCAGCCCTAGATACAGATTGATGGCATTCCCTGGTTGTTTCGGCCCTTCAATTAGCATACTCATGTGAATGTACTTCCTCTTCATGCACAACCAGGGGGGAAGGTTGTACATCCACACAAACACAGGCCAGGTGCTATGTGTGCTTCTTTGGCTGCCAAATGGATTGACTCCATCGGTGCTCGCGCCCAGCACGATGTTCCTTGGATCCTTCACAAATTCTGGGTGTTCGAAGTTCAACGCTTGCCACTGGCTCCCATCCCTAGGGTGACTCAGCATCTTGTCTTTTTTATTTATCTCCGGATCATTTGCGTCATCTTCTGGCTTCTTCTCCTCCCTATCCACGTGCCAATGTAGGAGCTTTGCTACCTTAGGGTCCGCGAAATACCGTTGCAGACGAGGAGTGATCGGAAAGTACCATACCACTTTTCGAGGAGCTTTCTTCCTCTTCTTGTATCAAGTGACGCCGCACACCGAACATATGGTAGACTCCGTGTTCTCGTCCCGATAAATGATGCAATTGTTCATGCACACATGGTATTTCACGTGCGGTAAATCCAGAGGACACACGATTTTCTTCGCCTCCTCGAAACTGGTCGGGCACTTGTTCCCCTTGGGAAGACGTTCGTGCCAGAATGACATGTTCTCGTCGAAGCATGCGTCGGTCATTTTGTATTTTACCTTCATCTTCAGAGCCATGAGCGTTACTTTCAGGCGGGTATCCTTGGGCCTGCATCCTTCATACAATGGAGTAACCGCGTCTATCTCCAGTTGATCCAGCTTGGCTTTCTCTTAGGCGACAGCTCTTGCGTTTGTTGGAAATATGCCCTAGAGGCAATAATAAAAGGATTATTATTATATTTCCTTGTTCATGATAATTGTCTTTTATTCATGCTATAATTGTATTATCCGGAAATCGTAATACACGTGTGAATACATAGACCACAATATGTCCCTAGTGAGCCTCTAGTTGACTAGCTCGTTGATCAATAGATAGTCATGGTTTCCTGACTATGGACATTGGATGTCATTGAGAACGGGATCACATCATTAGGAGAATGATGTGATGGACAAGACCCAATCCTAAGCATCGCACAAAGATCGTGTAGTTCGTTTGCTAGAGCTTTTCCAATGTCAAGTATCTTTTCCTTAGACCATGAGATCGTGTAACTCCCGGATACCGTAGGAGTGCTTTGGGTGTACCAAACGTCACAACGTAACTGGGTGGCTATAAAGGTGCACTACAGGTATCTCCGAAAGTGTTTGTTGGGTTGACACGGATCGAGACTGGGATTTGTCACTCCGTATGACGGAGAGGTATCTCTGGGCCCACTCGGTAATGCATCATCATAATGAGCTCAAAGTGACCAAGTGTCTAGTCACGGGATCATGCATTACGGTACAAGTAAAGTGACTTGCCGGTAACGAGATTGAACGAGGTATTGGGATACCGACGATCGAATCTCGGGAAAGTAATTTACCGATTGACAAAGGGAATTGTATACGGGGTTGCTTAAATCCTCGACATCGTGGTTCATCCGATGAGATCATCGAGGAGTATGTGGGAGCCAACATGGGTATCCAGATCCCGCTGTTGGTTATTGATCGGAGAGCCGTCTCGGTCATGTCTACATGTCTCCCGAACCCGTAGGGTCTACACACTTAAGGTTCGGTGACGCTAGGGTTGTAAAGATATTAGTATGCAGCAAACCGAAAGTTGTTCAGAGTCCCTGATGAGATCCCGGACGTCACGAGGAGTTTCGAAATGGTCCAGAGGTAAAGAATTATATATGGGAAGTCGAGTTTCGGCCATCGAGAAAGTTCCGGGGTTCGCCGGTATTGTACCGGGACCACCGGAAGGGTCCCGGGGGTCCATCGGGTGGGGCCACCCTTCTCGGAGGGCCCCATGGGCTGAAGTGGGAGGGGAACCAGCCCCTGGTGGGCTGGTGCGCCCTCCTGGGCCCCCCCTCTGCGCCTAGGGTTGGGAACCCTAGGGGAGGGGCGCCTCCACTTGCCTTGGGGGGCAAGTCTCCCCCCTTGGCCGCCGCCCCCCTAGGAGATCCCATCTCCTAGGGTCGGTGCCCCCTCTGGGGTCCCTATATAAAGAGGGGGGTGGGAGGGCAGCCGCACCCTGACACCTGGCGCCTCCCTCCCCCCTTTGCTACACCTCTTCCTCCCATAGTCGCTTGGCGAAGCCCTGCCGGATCCCTGCTGCATCCACCATCACGCCGTCGTGCTGCTGGATCTTCATCAACCTCTCCTTCCCCCTTGCTGAATCAAGAAGGAGGAGACGTCACGCTGACCGTATGTGTGTTGAACGCGGAGGTGCTGTCCGTTCGGCGCTAGGATCTCTGGTGATTTGGATCACAACGAGTACGACTCCCTCAACCCCGTTCTCTTGAACGCTTCTGCTCGCGATCTACAAGGGTATGTAGATGCACTCCTCTCTCGTTGCTAGATGAACTCATAGATTGATCTTGGTGAACGTAGGAAAAAATTTATTTTATGCAACGTTCCCCAACAGTGGCATCATGAGCTAGGTCTATGCGTAGTTCTCTATTGCACGAGTAGAACACAAATCTGTTGTGGGCGTAGATGTTGTCAACTTTCTTGCCACTACTAGTCTTATTTTGCTTCAGCGGTATTGTGGAATGAAGCGGCTCGGACCGACCTTACACGTACGCTTACGTGAGACAGGTTCCACCGACTGACATGCACTAGTTGCATAAGGTGGCTAGCGGATGTCTGTCTCTCCCACTTTAGTTGAAGCGGATTCGATGAAAAGGGTCCTTATGAAGGGTAAATAGAAGTTGACAAATCACATTGTGGTTATTCGTACGTAAGAAAACGTTCTTGCTAGAACCCTATTGCAGCCACGTAAAAGATGCAACAACAATTAGAGGACGTCTAACTTGTTTTTGCAGCAATTGCTTTGTGATGTGATATGGCCAAAAAGTTGTGATGAATGATGAATGATATATTGTGATGTATGAGACCATGTTCTTGTAATAGGAATCACGACTTGCATGTCGATGAGTATGACAACCGGCAGGAGCCATAGGAGTTGTCTTGATTATTGTATGACCTGCGTGTCAATGATTTAACGCCATGTAATTACTTTACTTTATTGCTAAACCGTTAGCCATAGAAGTAGAAGTAATAGTTGGCGAGCAACTTCATGAAGACACGATGATGGAGATCATGGTGTCATGCCGGTGACGAAGATGATCATGGAGCCCCGAAGATGGAGATCAAAGGAGCAATATGATATTGGCCATATCATGTCACTACTATATAATTGCATGTGATGTTTATTATGTTTATGCATCTTGTTTACTTAGAACGACGGTAGTAAATAAGATGATCCCTTATAATAATTTCAAGAAAGTGTTCCCCCTAACTGTGCGCCGTTGCTAAAGTTCGTCGTTTCGAAGCACCACGTGATGATCGGGTGTGATAGATTCCTACGTTCACATACAACGGGTGTAAGACAGTTTTACACATGCAAAAACACTTAGGTTAACTTGACGAGCCTAGCATGTACAGACATGGCCTCGGAACACAGAGACCGAAAGGTCGAACATGAGTCGTATGGAAGATACGATCAACATGGAGATGTTCACCGATGATGACTAGTCCGTCTCACGTGATGATCGGACACGGCCTAGTCGACTCGGATCATGTAACACTTAGATGACTAGAGGGATGTCAAATCTGAGTGGGAGTTCATTAAATAATTTGATTAGATGAACTTAATTATCATGAACTTAGTCTAAAATCTTTGCAAAATATGTCTTGTAGTTCAAATCGCCAACGCTCATGTCAACATGAACTTCAACGCGTTCCTAGAGAAAACCAAGCTGAAAGATGATCGCAGCAACTATATGGACTGGGTCCGGAACCTGAGGATCATCCTCATAGCTGCCAAGAAAGCATATGTCCTAGAAGGACCGCTAGGTGAAGCACCCATCCCAGAGAACCAAGACATTATGAATGCTTGGCAGTCACGTGCTGATGATTATGCCCTCGTTCAGTGCGGCATGCTTTACAGCTTAGAACCGAGGCTCCAAAAGCGTTTTGAGCAACACGGAGCATATGAGATGTTTGAGAAGCTGAAAATGGTTTTCCAAGCTCATGCCCGGGTCGAGAGATATGAAGTCTCCGACAAGTTCTATAGTTGTAAGATGGAGGAAAATAGTTCTGTCAGTGAGCACATACTCAAAATGTCTGGGTTGCACAACCGCCTGTCCCAGCTGGACATTAACCTCTCGGACGAGACGGTCATTGACAGAATCCTTCAGTCGCTCCCACCGAGCTACAAGAGCTTTGTGATGAACTACAATATGCAGGGGATGGAGAAAACCATTCCTGAAGTATTTTCAATGCTGAAGTCGACAGAGGTAGAAATCAAGAAAGAACATCAAGTGTTGATGGTCAATAAAACCACCAAGTTCAAGAAGGGCAAGGGTAAGAAGAACTTCAAGAAGGACGGCAAATATGTTGCCGCGCCCGATAAGCCAGTTACCGGGAAGGAGTCAAAGAATGGACCCAAGCCTGAGACTGAGTGCTTTTGTTGCAAAGGGAAGGGTCACTGGAAGCGGAACTGCCCCAGATACTTAGCGGACAAGAAGGCTGGCAACACTAAAGGTATATTTGATATACATGTAATTGATGTGTACCTTACCAGTACTCGTAGTAACTCCTGGGTATTTGATACCGGTGCCATTGCTCATATTTGTAACTCACAGCAGGAGCTGCGGAATAAGCGGAGACTAGCGAAGGAGGAGGTGACGATGCGCGTCGGGAATGGTTCCAAGGTCGATGTGATCGCCGTCGGCACGCTACCTCTACATTTACCTACGGGATTAGTTTTAAACCTCAATAATTGTTATTTAGTGCCAAGTTTGAGCATGAACATTGTATCTGGATCTCATTTAATACGAGATGGCTACTCATTGAAATCCAAGAATAATGGTTGTTCTATTTATATGAGAGATATGTTTTATGGTCATGCCCCAATGGTCAATGGTTTATTCTTAATGAATCTCGAACGTAATGTTACACATATTCATAGTGTGAATACCAAAAGATGTAAAGTTGATAACGATAGTCCCACATACTTGTGGCACTGCCGCCTTGGTCACATTGGTGTCAAGCGCATGAAGAAGCTCCATGTTGATGGACTTTTAGAGTCTCTCGATTATGAATCATTTGACACATGCGAACCATGCCTCATGGGCAAAATGACCAAGACTCCGTTCTCCGGAACAATGGAGCGAGCAACCAACTTATTGGAAATCATACATACTGATGTGTGTGGTCCAATGAGCGTTGAGGATCGCGGAGGATATCATTATGTTCTCACTCTCACTGATGACTTAAGTAGATATGGGTATGTCTACTTGATGAAACACAAGTCTGAGACCTTTGAAAAGTTCAAGGAATTTCAGAATGAAGTAGAGAATCAACATGACCGAAAGATAAAATTCTTACGATCAGATCGTGGAGGAGAATATTTAAGTCACGAATTTGGTACACACTTAAGAAAATGTGGAATCGTTTCACAACTCACGCCGCCTGGAACACCTCAGCGTAACGGTGTGTCCGAACGTCGTAACCGCACTCTATTGGACATGGTGCGATCTATGATGTCTCTTACCGATTTACCGCTATCATTTTGGGGATACGCTCTAGAGACAGCTACATTCACTTTAAATAGGGCTCCGTCTAAATCCGTTGAGATGACACCGTATGAATTATGGTTTGGGAAGAAACCTAAGCTGTCGTTTCTAAAAGTTTGGGGATGCGATGCTTATGTCAAGAAACTACAACTTGAAAAGCTGAAACCCAAGTTAGAAAAATGCGTCTTCATAGGATACCCTAAGGAAACCATTGGGTATACCTTCTACCTTAGATCCGAAGGCAAGATCTTTGTTGCCAAGAACGGATCCTTTCTAGAAAAAGAGTGGCTGGTGCGCCCCCCTGGGCCCCCCTCTACGCCTAGGGTTGGGAACCCTAGGGGAGGGGGCGCCTCCACTTGCCTTGGGGGGCAAGTCTCCCCCCTTGGCCGGCGCCCCCCCTAGGAGATCCCATCTCCTAATGCTGGAGCCCCCCTGGGGTCCCTATATAAAGAGGGGGGTGGGAGGGCAGCCGCACCCTGATACCTGGCGCCTCCCTCCCCCCTTTGCTACACCTCTTCCTCCCGTAGTCGCTTGGCGAAGCCCTGCCGGATCCCTGCTGCATCCACCACCACGCCGTCGTGCTGCTGGATCTTCATCAACCTCTCCTTCCCCCTTGCTAGATCAAGAAGGAGGAGACGTCACGCTGACCGTACGTGTGTTGAACGCGGAGGTGCCGTCCGTTCGGCGCTAGGATCTCCGGTGATTTGGATCACGACGAGTACGACTCCCTCAACCCCGTTCTCTTGAATGCTTCCACTCGCGATCTACAAGGGTATGTAGATGCACTCCTCGCTCTCATTGCTAGATGAACTCATAGATTGATCTTGGTGAACGTAGGAATTTTTTTATTTTATGCAACGTTCCCCAACAATGTTACCCGTCTGCTTGAGAAGCAACTCTTGAATATGAGGGTCCTGCACCCAGCCCATCGATGGTCCATCGTCGTCTGCTCCGACATCTTTATCTTCATGATCATGCCCTTCGTCTTGATCTTCCTCATCATCATGTCCGACATCTTTTACATGATGACTGTGTCCTGCATCTACTTTGTGATCATGTCCTGGAGATTCTTCGTCTTCTCGCCCGCCCTCGCCGCTATTGTCTTGCTGCCCTTTCTTATTTCTTGCCCGGCCCCCATGGACGACTTCATAATCATCTTCATCACCTTGCCACCGATAGCCATCCATGAAACCACACACGAGCAGGTGGTCCCGCACCTGTCTGGAATCCGGGTCCATAAGGCTCTTCAGCTTGCATCTTCGACACGGACATCTTATCTCCATCTCGTTCTTTTGAAGCATCTCGGCCTTCGCGGAGCTTAAAAACCTATTCACGATGCCTTCGGTCATCGTGCGGACCACGGTCACCTGCGGGGTAGAGCAAAACGATATTTTAGAACCAAAAAAAAATTGGCATGACTTTGCCTAAAAATAGGACCAAAAAGAATGCATATAGTGCCAAATTCTCGCCGAAACAGAAATGAATCAACATTCCGGCAAAATATTGGTAACTATCGCATTTCAAATACCGGTACCTACAAACACAAACATATGCAACACCACAAACATACGTAGACCTAGGCCATAAAAAGTGTATACGTTGGAGGGAGAAAAAAGTAGATCTAGAACATAAAGAAAGCTTTCCCCTTACTTACCTACCAAAAAAAAGAAATTTAACCACTTAATTTGGGTGAATCTATGCTGCAAATGAGGTGAGGAGGAGGAGGCAGCCGAGACCAAGCTTGGTAGAGGTGGAGAGCATGAAGTGGGGAAAATGAGTGTGGTAGGTGGCTGTCAAAAATATCTAGCTGCTCTCAGGTTACCAATGGCGCACCTCCTAAGAATGCGCCATTGGTAACCAGGGTTAATAATGGCGCACCTGATGTGTGGTGCGCCATTACTAGTTTTGAAAAAAAATTGTTAGTAGTGGCGCACCGTGGGTGTGGTGCGCCACTGCTAAGTCTGGGAAGGGTGTGGGGCTAGGAAAAAACTAGTAATAGCGCACCACACATCAGGTGCGCCATTAGTAAATGGCCATTAATGGCGCACCAATATTTGGTGCGCCACTGCTATATAGCAGTGGTGCACCACATACATGGTACGTCATTAATGTCCATATTAGCTACAACCGTTTTTCTATTAGTGATACATGCATTACTCTTAGTTCTATTGCCATGGAGGTCAAGAAAGATAAAATATTTTATGAAGTATAAATTTCAATTCCCAAAAGTTTAGCTGGAATGCCAATATTATATTGGGAACAAGCCAGTGTCCGTCATAGACAAAAGAAAGTCATGGATTAGTGATCGCTTCAAAAACGTCAATCCAAGGCATGCCAGGTACAATAGTAAGATCATCTTGCTTCGTTAATCAATCACTCAACTACCTATGTAGAGTTGAGTGCAAGCGTGTGCCTCACACTAAAGGAAAAAGGAATAATGATTGGGGTTTTGAGAAGTCAAAAACAAAGAAAGTCTTCCATCAATGCAGCTAATCACTAGGCAATGAAGAATGCCTTATGATAGGCAACGAGGTTTTGAAGTTAAATTTGATATGTGGATTTGAATTTCAATTTGATGATTTTGTAAAGTTTAAAATATATTCATAGTTAATGTTTTTTTCTAGTTCAATATGTATGCAACTGTGGAGAAGAAAGATGTGGTTGGGTGCATTATTTGATGGCAGCTGTCTCTTTTGTTTTGCGAATTATGGCATCTGTTGGAGTAATAATACCCTATTTTAGGAGTGAATAGAAGTGATTGCTTTGTTTACTTGCTGGAAAGAGTAATAAATAGATTGCAGGGATGGAAGAAAAAAATTCTATCTGTTGGTGGGAAGGAAATCTTCCTCAAAGGTATTATTCAGTCTCTGTCGGTTTTTTCTATGTATGTTTTTAAGATCCCAAAGAAGATATGCAAAGAGATCACTGCTATGCCAGGATTCTGGTGGGGAGATACAGAGGAGCAAGAGAAAATGCATTGGTGGCCATGGTGAAAATGTGTATCCCGAAGAAAGATGGAGGCATGGGATTAAGAGATTTGCATGCTTTTAATTTAGCAATGTTGGAAAAACAGAGTTGGAGGTTAATAACCAATCCCGACACCCTATGTGCAAGGGTACTTCGAGCTAAATACTACCCACACGGTAATTTATTGAAAGCGAGCCCTAAGAAAGGTTCTTCATTTACTTGGCGGAGTATTTTTGCAGGCTTTGCAAACATTCATGAGAGGACATATTTGGAGAGTAGGCTCGGGTAGACAAAATAATATATGGGAGGATCATTGGGTTCCAGGTAGCCCATCAAGGAAAGTATTGACAAATAAGGGACAATGTATCCTTCAAACAGTTGATGAGCTTATTAATCCCGTGACAGGAAATTGGGATGAAGCTATTATTCATGATATTTTCCTTTCACCTGATGCGGAGAGAATCCTAAGAATACCGCGAAGTTCACATATGACAGAGGATTTTGTGGCATGGCATAAAATGAAGTCCTACTCTTTTTCTGTTCGTTCTGCATACTACGTGGAGTGGGATCACCAATTTGGAACCAGAGTTAAAAGCAATGATGTCGGCCCATCAAGAAGTAATCCTGTTTGGGAAATTTTGTGGGGTCTGCATGTACCCAACAAGATTAAAATCTTTGGTTGGAAAGCTCTTCATGGAATTATTCCGGGCATGTGTGTGCTCACTAATCATCACATTCCGGTTTCA
The DNA here is from genome assembly GCF_002162155.2 of Triticum dicoccoides. Lineage (NCBI taxonomy): Eukaryota > Viridiplantae > Streptophyta > Magnoliopsida > Poales > Poaceae > Triticum > Triticum dicoccoides. The sequence goes on from NC_041383.1 coordinate 166,313,247, forward strand.
GCACAGTGCCCAGTCTGCAATTAAGGAGCAGAAGATGTGAGACATCTAATGTTCACATGTAAGCGGTTAAGAAAGATATGGAAAGCTATGGGCCTGAAAGAAACGATAGAACAAGCACTCGATGTTGACATATCAGGATGTGTTATTTTCGAGCATCTCTTAAGAGAGAAGCGACGACAATCCCCGTCTCCATTGATTTTTTGGGCTTACAAAAAGTCATTATAGTAGGAGCTTGGTATATCTGGTGGCAAAGGAGAGAGGTTGTAAAGGGTTTAAACATAGCGAATCCATCAAGAACTGCACTAGCCATTCACGCGATAACAGCAAACTCAGCGGCTTCGTCTGCAACAAATCAAGTTAAGGCTGTGAAATGGTCCAAACCGGCTCCTCATTCATACAGAGTTAATGTCGATGCGTATTATTTTGAGGACGAGACAGGAGCTATAGCCGTTGTTCTGCGTAACCACTTGGGTAAGGCGCTGGCAGGGGTAACCTCCTTTTTAAACCATATCTTGGACACCCCAACTGCCGAGCTCTTGGCAATGAAGAAGGGGATGTAAATGGTAGACCAGTTAGGGTGCTCTACAATCACCTTTGAATCAGACTGTCTAAAAATTATTACGAGCGTGTCATGGTCTATCAGAGATTGGAGGCCCATACTCGACAGTACTCGCTGATTGTTTTCACTTGGCTCAGAGAATTGGTGATGTTCATTTTACTCATTGTCTGAGGGATGCAAACACAGTGACACACACTTTAGCTAGGAAGTCTTTTGATTCAAACTCTGCAATCTATTGGGAAGGTGATCTGCCTTACTTTCTTCTACCTTATTTGGTTAGAGAGATGTAACCATCATTTGAGTTTAATAAAGTGTGTCACACCTTAAAAAAAAGTAATACCCTATTTTAGGGCCACCCTTGGAGAAGAAAAAAACCGATGGTCTAAAACTCACTTTTGTTGCCCTCAAATTCGAGGCTGCCGTCGAAGATGCTCTAAAAACGGGCATAGAATTGGTTAGATGACGTGAAATGGATGAATTTATCTTAAGAGATCTTTTTAGGGGTAAAAAAGGGAGAGATCGTAATGTCCAACCAACGTCGTGAAATGGAAAAATACAGAGCCAAACGAACTTTCCGCCAAGATCGCATCAGGCGATTGGAGGAGGCGACCAGGATCCCTTGCGCGCCGCCGGTGACGCCGCCGGTTCCCTCTCTCTCCGTCGGCCGCTCCGGCGGCGGGAGGGAGGGGGAACCCCGGGTCTGTTCTCTAGGTGGGTGTGCGGTAGTGTTAGGGTTGAGGGAGACGCTGCCGAGGCCGTTGCGGTGGTGTTGTGTCGGAATAAGTTTCTCCGGGCTCCGTTCGCGGTCAGGCGAGGCTTTTTTGCCTTCGTCTAGGAGCCAGCGGTGTTGGGGATCCCCGGATCTCGTCGAGGTCGCGGGCTATGGTGGTTGGAGGTCCATTGGCACTGGCCGTTTGGATCTTCAGATGGGCGATGGATGCAGGGAGACGAAGACCTTTCTTCTTCCTTATTGGTATGATTTGCTACTGTTGTTCTTCTCCTTCCTCTGCGCTGATGCTGGTGGGAGATCCTGCTTTGTCCGGGCGGATGGCCCGGCCGCGGTGCTGGACCGGTCGGATGACTTGAGTTATCTTCCTTTCGGAAGGGACACTTATCGCGGTACTCAAAGCCAAAGATGGCGACGGCTGTTGTAGGTGTGTTGGATTGATGTCCATGCCCTCTCAGCGATGGTGTCAAGAAAGGAGGAAGTAGCGTGACGGCAATTGTACCGTGGTCAAAGATGATGACCTGTTTGCGACTGGTTGCAGATCCTTCTGCTGCAGGGGTCTTCTCTCAAGATTCAGGGATGATGACACAGGGCTCCGGAGATCTTTTTGTGTTATGATTGTCTTAGGGTACTTTAGGTGTTCATGGTCCTTTGTGTTCGCGTTTCAGTGTGCTTGTAAGAGTCAACTTTGTACTGATTCGTAATTTGAATGAAGAATTTCTAAAAAAAAAAAAACCAACGTCGTGAAATCAAGTTCGTCGATGCAAAAAATAAAAGAAAAAAGGAAAAAAGAATCAAGTTCCTTGGGCGGCCCGTTCCAGCCAAGTCGCCAATCAAGGCCCACGTGACCGTGTGCCAGGATAAACCCTAGCCCCCTCCATCCGCAGCCTCCCCCGTCGCCGTCGCCGTCGCTTTCTGCTGGCTCCCGGTTCGCTCCCCGCCCTGAGGCTGGTGCGGCTCCCTGCCTCGCGCGCCGTCCTCAGGTACTCATCCTATCGCGTCCCCCGTCCACCCGCGCGATTGATTGCTACTACGACAGTAGAACGGCGCCGCCGCGGCTACAGATTCGTAGCTCTGGGGCAGGCAGATCGATGCTGATTCTTATGTTTTGTAATCTGCCGGCTTTCTTCTAGCTCGTGGGGTCGTAGTTGGCCCAAGTGATGCATAGCTTCTGTTCCCGGGCCTGCAACTCCTGCAATCCAGCTTCATAACCTGGCCTACAATTTTTTTACACAAAAGCAAGGTCATGAATGCTATCTTTCTAGTACCACAGGGAAAATTTTGAGGGACTTTCGGTTTCTAGCTGGTCAGGACTTTGCTCAATTTGTAGGCTTACGATCCGTGGAACATGTTTCGGTCTTTACATATTGTCTCCAGAAATGTTATCTGCGGAAAGTGAATTCAGTTAGCAAGAATTGTCCAAGATGACAAAGGACTGTACCAAATGCACAGAAGCAAGTTAATTAAACTAACCCACAAACCTGTCAGTGTATCATATGTTAACTTTCATCCACGTGAATCAGTTTGAGCTCAAGATACTTAATAGGAAAGGTTATTTTCCTTGCAGTTCCCTCCAGCCATCTTCATTAGCATATATCTTCCTTTTCTTGTGCCGTTTGTTGCATCAAATATACCAACCCACACAAGCATTGGTGTCAGAAGAAACATTACATTGTTAGACAACTATGCAACAAAACACCAGCTTACTTGACCTCTATAATTAGCTTGTAGTAGAAGGCTAATTTTGTTTGATGTCTTGATGATGTTTGCTTATGATTTATTATGATTCTGTTACATAATTAGCTTCATTGCATGGCTTTCATATCCATGAGTTTGTCAGGAATGTTTGAAGCGAGATATTCAAGGATATTGCACTACTACAATTCATTCAAAAAAATGCATCATCAATGTATCTAAGATATATGCATATATTCCTGAATTGAGTTAGATTAAATCCAGATGTTTGCCCTTTTGACACATTTTTTTTTCTGTTGATCGCAGGAAAATGTCATCAAATACTGATGGAGCCAAGAGTCATGCACGTAGAGACCTTTTGCTCAAGATCCAATCAGAAGCTCAAACATGTTGGGAGGAGAGCAAGGTTTTTGAGGCTGAACCTGGCAATGGACTTCCTGGCCCTGGTGAAAAATTCTTTGGCAATTTTCCATACCCTTACATGAATGGATTGCTACATTTGGGTCACGCCTTCTCATTGTCCAAGCTTGAGTTCGGTGCTGCATACCACAGACTCCGCGGCTCAAATGTCCTTTTGCCGTTTGGTTTTCATTGTACTGGGATGCCCATCAAGGCCTCAGCTGATAAGCTTGCTAGGGAGATTCAACAGTATGGAAATCCTCCAGTGTTTCCTGCTGCAGAGGATGATTCAAGTGCTGAAGTGGCAGATGATAGCCAGGCTGACCAGGCTGCTGCTGTTGCCCCGGATAAATTTAAGAGTAAGAAATCTAAGGCTGCTGCAAAGACTGGCATGCAGAAGTTCCAGTGGGAGATCATGAGGGGCTTTGGTCTGTCGAATGAAGAAATTGCCAAATTTCAGGATCCGTCTCACTGGTTAACCTACTTCCCTCCGCTGGCAAAGGAAGATCTTAAGGCTTTTGGTCTGGGTTGTGATTGGAGGCGCTCATTCATAACCACTGATATGAATCCTTTCTATGATGCTTTTGTTCGCTGGCAGATGAGAAAGCTGAAGAAAATGGGCAAAGTTGTTAAGGATATGAGGTACACGATCTACTCTCCATTGGATGGCCAACCTTGTGCTGATCATGATAGGGCATCAGGTGAAGGTGTGCAGCCACAAGAATATGTGTTGATTAAAATGATGGTGATCCCACCTTTTCCTCCCAAGTTGAAGGCCTTGGAAGGAAAGAATGTTTATCTGGCAGCTGCTACATTAAGACCTGAGACAATGTATGGGCAAACAAACTGTTGGGTCTTGCCTGATGGAAATTATGGGGCTTTTGAGATCAATGAAACTGATGTCTTCATCGTGACAGCAAGGTCAGCGCTTAATCTTGCGTATCAGCATCTATCCAGGGTCCCGGAAAAGCCTACCTGCTTAGCTGAGCTTACTGGCAATGATTTGATTGGGTTGCCATTGAAGTCTCCTCTTTCATTCAATGATATCATATATGCACTTCCCATGCTCACTATCTTGACAGATAAAGGTACTGGCATTGTGACTAGTGTGCCAAGTGATTCGCCAGATGATTACATGGCACTGCAAGATTTAATCACAAAGCCTGCTTTGAGACAGAAGTATGGGGTCCAAGATGAGTGGGTTCTTCCATTTAATATCATACCAATAATCAACATACCTGAGTTTGGGGATAAGTCAGCTGAGAAGGTGTGCCTTGATCTTAAGATTAAGAGCCAGAATGACAAGGAGAAGCTTGCTGAAGCAAAAAGGATGACATACCTTAAAGGATTTACAGACGGAGTGATGATTGCAGGGGAGTTTAATGGTAGAAAGGTTCAAGAAGCGAAGCCACTGATAAAGAACAAGCTTCTTGGAGAAGGCTCTGCTGTGTTGTATAGTGAGCCTGAGAAGAAAGTTATGTCAAGGTCCGGTGATGAGTGCGTCGTTGCTCTTACAGATCAGTGGTATATAACTTATGGAGAAGCTGAATGGAAGCAGAGGGCAGTCAAATGTTTGGAAAATATGAATACATTCTCAGCTGAAACCCGTAATGGATTTGAACACACGTTGGGCTGGCTGAACCAGTGGGCATGTTCACGCTCTTTTGGCCTAGGTACTCGCATTCCATGGGATGAGCAGTTCCTGGTAGAATCTCTCTCAGATTCAACCCTGTACATGGCTTATTACACCATTGCCCATCATCTACAAAATGGTAACATGTATGGACAAGGAATATCTTCTATCAAGCCTGAAGAAATGACAGATGAAGTATGGGAATATGTGTTCTCTGATGGTCCGGCACCCAATAGCAACATCTCTCCTGCCCTCTTGAGCAAAATGAAGCAAGAGTTTAAGTATTGGTACCCCTTTGATATTCGGGTATCTGGCAAGGACCTTATCCAGAACCATCTGACATTCAGCATCTACAATCATACAGCACTTCTTCCAGAGCATCATTGGCCTCGTGGTTTTCGTTGCAATGGGCATCTTATGCTTAACTCTGAGAAGATGTCCAAGTCCACAGGGAACTTCCTAACTCTTCGGGAGGCTATTGAGGATTTCTCTTCAGATGCCACTAGGTTTGCCCTTGCTGATGCTGGCGATGGTATGGACGATGCAAACTTTGTTTTTGAAACTGCAAATGCTGCTATTTTGAGGCTTACAAAGGAAATCGCTTGGATGGAAGAAGTTATAGCTGCTGAATCTTCTCTGAGAGGCGGTCCTCCTTCTACATATGCTGACCATGTGTTTGCTAATGAGATCAACATTGCTGTAAAAGAAACTGAGAAGAGCTACAGCGCCTTCATGTTCAGAGATGCCCTGAAGTCTGGTTTCTATGACCTGCAATTGGCTAGAGATGAGTACAGACTCTCTTGTGGAGCGGCGGGCATGAACCGTGAGTTGTTGGGGCGGTTTATGGAAGTCCAGACCAGGCTTATCACCCCGATCTGTCCCCACTATGCTGAGCATGTGTGGCAAAAGATCCTGAAGAAGGAAGGTTTTGCAATAAAAGCTGGCTGGCCAGTTGCAGGCACCCCGGATCCTACACTAAGAAGTGCGAACAAATATTTACAGGACTCCATTGTTTTAATGAGGAAGTTGCTTCAGAAGCAAGAGTCTGGTTCCAAGAAACCCAAGAAGGGAGCTGCACCTCCTCCCTCAGCAGAAAACAAGCTCACTGTTGGTCTGATATTCGTCAACGAGCACTATGATGGATGGAAAGAGCAATGTTTAAGGGTGCTTCAGTCAAATTTTGATAGCCAAGCACGCTCCTTTGCCCCTGACGAGGAGATTAACGAAGCATTGAGGAACTGCTTCATCGATCGTGAAACAAACTTCAAACAAGTCCAGAAGCTCTGCATGCCTTTCATCAGGTTCAAGAAAGATGAAGCACGGAACGTTGGTCCCCAGGCTCTAAATTTGAAGCTTCCTTTTGGTGAAATGAATGTGCTCGAAGAGAACCTGGAGCTGATCAGAAGGCAGTTGGGTCTTGAGCATGTTGAGGTCCTGCCGGTATTTGATGGAGCTGCACGTGCCAAAGCTGGAAAGCATGCTTCTGTGTTGGACAAGAATCCGCCTTCCCCTGGTGAGCCAGTTGCAATATTCATGAGCAAGCAGGAGTTTGAAGCCCAGAATTAAGCTCAGATTAATCTTCTCACAGAACTTTGTTGAGGTACTCAAACTTATTTTTGTCTTCTTTTCACTGCATTAGTGGTTTTCTGCCATCTATTGCTTGATGCAGAGACCACAACTGACACGTTTCATTCTGCACCTTTAGATTCTGTTGTAGTTTTTGTATATGAGGACATAGTTTTTAGCAATCATAGTGGTGTCAGGTCAAGCATGTTGGTATTGTTACATGTGGTGCCATTGTTTTAGTCTTCCAGAATGGATTAGTGCAGCAGATTGACCTTTGATTTTTTTACAGCTGTTGCCTTGTGATACCATTTCCTTCTTTCTTTTTTTTGCTCAGTTCTAAACCTGTGATAGTTGCTTATGTCGTTGTATTCTAGTATTACATTTTTGCTAATTTTCAGTTGATTGTTTTTTATTTCGTGTTCAGATAAAATCTGTGGCCGTTGGATTTGGAGCGTGAATCTCAGCGCGTTGTGGCTGTGTTTGTCAGGTTACCGGGTTTCGTTGTGGGTTTCTGGAACATGGTCTTGCGGGTCATGACCCTTTTTTGGGGGTTGTCTGCTGCGAGCCATTGTTGTCTGTCATAGTCATCAGGAGAGTGAGAGAGAGAGAGAGGGAGGGGGGCAGAAGATGGAGGCAAGGGGCATGGCGGAGAAGCCAGTATGGGATACCCCGTCGTGTGTGCCCTGAGAGAGTTAGCGGAAGCAGCAGTCGCCGTTGGTCCGTTTATCCCTCCACGCCTCCCTTTCCCTGTATATGCGTACGGCGCTGCCTGTGGGTCGTCGTGCCGGAGTGCCACAATTGCATCCACCACCACCCTTGCACTTCCCCCCTGACTTGCAAGGAGGCGTTCCCTCGATTCCATCCATTCGATCTACTCCTTGCACTAGATGGTTGATACCCTCACTTCCCCGTGCAAGGATTCTAGAGACTTCATTTTATGCAATTTTGGTCCAGTTCATGTGTCCTGCGTGTGATTTGTCTTTGTTTTTACATGAGAGAGCCTTTTATCAGTGATGGAAAATGAGTTATTGCTCAACGATTCAGTCGAAGGGCGCTGTGGCGGCTATGTGTTCTTTTGTCAGAAGCGATGGTGTTTGTCTGCAAATTTGTTTGTTCAGTGTCAAGTTTCAGTGTACGTGTGTTCTGCTAGCATGGGGGATAGTGAATTTTGCAGGTAGGCTTAGTTAGGCTCAATCGCTGAACATGTGTGTACACTGATTAGTGATTTCCGTGATATTTTGTCTCAGCCTACTCTAAGCCTGTATAGCGAGAGCCAAAATGTCTAAGCTATTATAAGCTTGTTTGCATTTGAAGTTACCAGTGCAGATTTCTAACATGTCAGCAGAATCTTACTTCTATTTAACATTCTAATTGAGTTTAATACTCCCTCCGATCCAAATTAATTGTCGCAGCTCTAGTACAGCTTATCTGGATCGGAGTAATATTTTTCCAGTTTTCTTGTTTGTTGTACGGATGCCCATTTACATTGTCGAATCACTTGCATCAGGATTGCCTGTTGATAGACGGGGAGCTGCAACTTCGAAAATCAGCAGACCAGTTCCATGCTCCAGCACCGGTTCTTCTGCACAAGGAATGACCAAAGTTCAGGTGAAACTCACCTATTTTGGGACTTCCCTCTCCGTTGGTGATCAAACTAAACGCCTGAATTGCTGATTGCAATCATGAGTCATGAAAAATGGAGTACTGTTGAGGCATCAGTTTAGCTGTAATAGAGTACATTTTTGCATTGTGTTATGACATAGTTAAATTGTCGTGAATATTATCATTTTGTTCAGCAATTTAAGTATCTTATGTATTCATTCCGCAGTCTTCACTTTCAATTTTGAGATCAGTTATTTAGTCTTTTGTTCTTCAGTACTTGTGTATGCATCACTTTTCAGTGTATCATTCTGGATAGTTTACCTCTGTTGCAGTTTTCAAACCTTCACCTATCATTGTCTATGACCTACCTAAACTGCAAGTCTTGTCAAGTCCATTATTTTTCTTTCATGTTTGGTCTGTCATTTTTGTAATAAATCTTTCAGTCCTTTGTCTCAGTCATTTTTGCTTCATTTTTCAGTGTAATTCCGTCATTTCTTCTTTTGTAAGTTATAATTCCTTAGTTCTGATTTATTTAAAAAGACAGTCTTTTGTGCAATTCTATGGTCCTCAGTATCTCGGTTAAATTAGTGCCCCTTATTTCTACATCTTGCTCATTTTATTCAGTTCATTGGCCAGTTTCACTTAGTTTAATCATGTCAAGGTCGTGCATCCTTCGCTCACTCAGTAGACAGCAAAAAGGCCTGCATCCTTGCTCTTCTTGGGAGAACTTTTAATTTTGTTTTTTCAAACAATGCACGATGTAACTTTGTGTTTATATTCTGGAATGCACATTTCTTTTATCATTGGGGCTGGCAGATGTTGATACACTCGAGGAGGCTGTAGTATCAGTTGTTCTACACTCATGTTGTAGTTTCGTCGTGAATCAGTTACGCCATCTGAATGGTTGTCTGTCTATTTTGGTCCCCATTTTTCGTTTATCGCCCAAGTGAAATTGGCATAGATGGTGAAGATTTTGGTGAAGTTCTTGATGTATGCCTTTTTTTCCCACCTTATGCATTATTTTCCTTCTTGTTAGGGTTTCATTGTTTTGTGCTAATTTCTTTTGTTGTATTTTCTTGTTAGGTAGAAAATTCTTAAAAAAGGTTGCATTCCATGGCCCACATCTTGAGTCAAGGCCTTTCTAGGTGCTCATGGCTTCCATTATGATGAAGTGCTTAGCTGCCTCACTATCGTTTTTTTTTTCTTTAAATTATTTGGAATGCTTACCATAAGTGCTTAGCTGCCTCACTATTGTTTTTTTATGTCCCGTAGTTAGTGTCAGTTTTTGGGTCATGCCGCTACAAAGTCACATATGTGTGGTTTTGTTTGGAAATCCATTTTGGCTCTAGGGAGCACATGCTCCTGCGTGCCGAAAATGGATTGTACAAATGTCAACAAAATTGAAAAAAAATTTAGATGTGTGCATTGTCACACCCAAATGGTACATGCAAATTTTCAGGGAAAAACTTACCTATTCTGACCTGTGCAAAAAAAAAGTTGAACAGGAAATGGTACATTTAATTTTGTTTTTTTCATCACCGAAGCACTGCTATCCCATATGGCATGGAAATTGTCAAGTACACTTGCTACACTAATATGAACATCTAAAAAACAGAATTTTTAAATTTTATTTACTATTTATTTTGATTTTACTGTTTATTAGGGAGCGTATGCTCCCAGAGCCAAAAACCGCATCCCGGTTTTGTTTTCTTAATAAAATCATAGCCCTTATTTTTACCCTTTTGACTTCTTGTTTCCCTCTTTTTATATACTCCCTCTGTTTTTAAATATAAGTCTTTTAATAGATTTCACTATAGACTACATACGGAGCAAAATGAGTGAACATATACTCTAAAATGCGTCTATATACATCTGAATGTAGTCTCTATAGTGAAATCTTAAAAAAGACTTATATTTAGGAATGGAGGGAGTATATTTTGACAAACGCTTAAATATATACATTTAGGAAGCATTTTTTACTATTCTGTAGAAATGTTCAACGTGTATTTAGTTAGCATGTGTTAAAAAATACTCATCTTGTATTAAAAAAATATTAACCATATAATAAAAATAATATTCATCTTGTATCTTTAAAAATGTCAATATATATACTAGCAAACATGTCTGTGTGTTGTAACGGGAAAAAAAATCATCCCTCGTACACACCCTCAACGACACCAACAAATCACTTAAAATCTTTCATGATGTCATACGATAAGTAACATGATAAGTGTTGTTGTGCACAACCATAAAGGTGGGATGATTTTGTAAGTATACTGAAGTTGTGTCCAGTTTATTAGACAACACAAATATCTACCTAGTTGCCGCTATCAATTCATGTCTTTGTTGCGTTCCTCATCGGTGATACCCAACAAATCAGCAAGTGCATACGAGCATTATTTTTGTGTTATTGATATATGTGTTTGCAACAGTAATCCAAACTAAGACTTAATTTGGTTGCACACATATTAGATATCTCCACCGAAAACAATCAATCAATAAGGACATGCATAATGAATAGACGTTTTCATATAAAGAAAAGTATTAATGAAGGATGCAACATAAACGTAATTTTAGAAATGATTAAATGCAAGATAATATCATATTTGGAATTTACACATTTTTCTGAGCGTTTTCCATATATAACATTCTAAATTTAGGGTTAGGATTTGAAAGATATGAATATTTTGAAAACTACTTGAATCTGCTAAAAAAGAGAAAGGTTAAAAATAAAGTAGATGAGCCCAAATTGGAACATTGTCCAGCCCATCTACTAAGATGGCAATTGGACGAGGCAGCTCTATCTTACGCTAACCTGAAATCAGGGAGAAAAGGTAGAAGAAAGGGGAGAAGGTGGGATCAAACTCGGGTCTCCGAGGTGGAAGAGTAAGTCTCCAGCCAGACGCGTGCTTGTGCACTTGTCATGTGTGAGGAGATACCTATATACATGAACCTAACGCAACCACCAACGACTTGAAGGAACAAAATGAATCCTTTTTGCCACGTATGGGTGGTATTGGTGGATAATTCTTGCCAACTTCGAGGGTAATTCGATTACAGAGGGGAAGAAGCATTTATCCCTTTAGTAGTAGGAGTACATTTATAAAAATGTTCACTGTGTGTTTAAAAAATCATCCTTGTTTTTCATAAAAAGGTCGTTGTGTATTAAGAAATGTCAACGTGTATTTTTAAAAAGTAAAATAGAGAAAACGGTAAGAAATCCTATAAAACCGATAGAGAAAATAGAAAAAAGGACATAAAGGAAAAACCAGACCAAACATTTCCAACAACGAGATGGGTAGGTCCTAAACGGGAGCTCATATTAGGTGCGGTGTGCGCTGGGAGGAGCCGCAACACGCACCCCTCACTCCCCCAGCGCGCCCATTTGGGCTGGCCCATTTGCGGGGCCCTCTATTTTTTAATTTTGAGGGTTTTCACCTTTTTTGTCTGTATTCTTTCCTATTCTGGAAAAATTGGGATTAGAAATTGCTAAAAGTTTTAAAAATGTGTATTTGAAAAAAAAAATCCAAGGAATCAAAAAATGTCCGCTGATTCAATAAATGTTCATGATTTCACAAAAAATGTTCGCATATTTTTATAAAATCGCACATTTGAGAAAAAGTTTGGGAAATGAAAAATTGTTCATGATTTTGAAAAAATGTACATGTATTGGAAAAAGTTACAAACTTGAAACAATGTTTGAAAATTCAAAACTTGTTCATGAACTTGTAAAATGATCAAAAAATTCAAAAAAGTTCATAAATTACAAAAATGTTCATTGATTCAAAAAAGTTTGCTGATAAAAAAATCATGTATTGGAAAAATGTCTATCCATTTCAAAATAAATGTTCGTTAAAATAAGAAAAAGGTTCATGAATTGCATAAATTGTTCCCCTAATTTCGAAAAAATGTTCGTTAATTCCAAAAATGTTAGCCGATTCAAATAAAATTCACGTTTTCAAAAATATGTTCACTTTTTTCAAATATGTTTTAGATTTGTGAAAAAAATTCATCAATCCAAAAAATGTTCACGAATGTGTAAAACAATGTTCGTGACTCTGATAATTGTTCATGATTTCAAAAAATATTCACGAGTTCAAAAAAAATTCATGAGTTTAAAAAATGTTCATGATTTATAAAATTGTTCACGATTTCGGAAAACATGTTTACAAATTTGAAAGATTGTGGAAAAAAATAAAATAAAAAGGATAAAATATAGAAAAGAAAAAACAGAAGAATAAAGATAAAGGAAAAACGAGAGATGGGGAAAATCATAGATAAAATAGAAAAAAGGAAAAGAAACCAAAACCGGAAGAAAAAACAAAAAAAGGTCAAAGACGGCGTTCAAATGATTTATTTTCTCTCGAGTCATAGGAAAACCATACTATTAAGAGGGGATTTGCGTTGGAAGGTATGGGTGGAATCGAACACGTATATAAAACCAAATTAGACCCACGTAAGGGCATCTCCATAATCGACCCTCAAATCGCCCGCATACGTCCGGACCACGGAAGCCATCCAACACGAGCCTGTATTGGTTCGCTCAGCGATCCGGACACACTTTTTCCCAAATAGTGGAGACAAGGGGGGGTGGGGGGTTGTAGGAGTTCGAACAACACCCACGTTGGACTTAGGGATGGCACCCATAGGATTTGGGTGTGGGTGGAGCCACCCCGTACCCTTACACGTCCCATTTAATCTTACCCATCACTCATACTCATACCTGCTAGTAGGTACAAATTTTTCTCATACCTGTCATGCGACAGGGTAAATGAGTACCCGTGGGTAAAAATACTCATGTTTGCGTAACATCAATTTGAGCGACACATAATCATAAACAACAAGATACAATCATAATATATAAGCAAACACATAATAACATCAATACGTACTTATAAACAACATCACATCATAAACACACCACATTTTATAAACATCAACTCTTTCTTGTAAACAACAATACATCAAAACAGGGGCGGAGCCAGGATTTGGGTATAGGGGGGGCCAAGCCAAGTAGACGAAAAAAAAATCCGATGCAAAGGATAATTATAAAGAACAATGCTGAGAACTTGCACATGAGTCTCATTAACAATTTCAATATGTCGAGAATTCGAAGAAACCGGCTTATAAGACGAATTAATTTTAATGGTGTTTGGCATTGTTTTTTCTCTTCATAGTTGACGAATTTTAGGTTTATAAGTAACCAACTTAAAAAGAATTAATCTTAATGGTGTTTGGCAACACTTTTTCTATTCATAGTTGAGGAATTTCAATTTCAGAAATTAGCTTTATTGTATACAATCGACATAGGAAATTTTTATATCACAAATAGGAACTCATACAAGATAATTTGCATCACGATAATTTGTAGGACACATACAAGATATGATTTTTTATAGCATCTCAAATCAGAAGACAAAGCAAAAAATCTTATGTATAATTTCAACATACAAGATATTAATTCTTGATAGCATCTCAAATCACAAAAAAAAAAATCTGATGTATAATTTCAACACTGATACGAGATAAAAATTAAGAGATAAGTATAGTGTTAACCTTCTAGTTCGTTATCTGAAGGCTGAAGCTATAAGTAGGTTGTGTCGCTGACTTGCTAGACGAATCAGATCATCAGCGGCGGAGCGGAGAGATCAGATGCAGATGGGCACGCGACGGCGGCAACGGCGCCTAATCTAAACACACGTAGACCTAATCATGCACGAGCGAAAGCTGCTCCAGGAGTTAAGTCGGGGCTTCTTTGCTAATCTGACGTTAGTAGGCTTTTATTATGGGCTTTTTTAATTCTTTTTTACGTGTATACTCACTGAGATTAGGGGGGGCCAACCATGCCTATCCGAGTGATTTATCTCCCGTCGGGCACACCGGTTCAAAGTATCGATCGATGGTT
>NC_041383.1:166327745-166347213 GCF_002162155.2 Triticum dicoccoides
CACTGCATCAAAACATCAACACATAGTCATAAACAGTAGTAAACAGTCATACATTTTTTAAGTTCACAAACTCATGACAAAGGGTAGAGGTAATGTTTTCACATTTGTTAGATTTTATAAGGGTACATGGTATGCGGGTATGGGTTATATGGTCACATACCCATACCCGCTCTACCCGATGGGTTTGAGATTTTCCTATTTACGTACCCATGTGTAACTTTTTGTCCAATACTGTCACCCTAATAGGGTTTTTACCCGCAGGGTACATGGGTACCCATTGCCATCCCTAGTTGGACTTCGACACCCAGGCCCACTAAATCAGCCCTCTCGACCCCATTTTCTTCCACTCTGCTACTTCTCCCCCTTGCTTTGCATCCGTAACCTCCTCCTCCGTCGTCGCTGATGTATCTCTCCGACCGCCACACAGGCATTGCCGAATGTTTGCAACCAGCACCGACACACCCGCTCGCCTTTTACAGCGGCGCTGTCCACCCTGGATCTGTTTGTACCCAGGTACACTCTGCCACCCTTTCGACGACCTTCATGGAGGCCACCACGCCCGACAGGTGTTCAGTCAAATGTCGTTGAGCTTATCTTCAGATGCCATGTCGTTTCTTCAGAGTAAGAAGGGTGGCGGGGCACTCGACCAAGGAGGACGAGTTGTTGTCCGATGCGTGGTTGGTTGTATCCACGGATTTCATAGGCAGGAGCAGAGGGGGGACCTTATGGTAGCAAGTGCATGAATCATTTCATGTAGTAAAGCACATTGCGCCCTACGACATGCACATGATCCATGATCGTAATGTGAGGTCGTTATACATATTGATGGTATGTCATCCAGACCATTGTCACCAAGTTTTGTCACGTGTTGCTCAGCTGGAGGCAAGGTGACCATTGCACGTGGCAGAGGAGACTGTAAGTTTTGCTTCTGCTTCCTAAACTTGTTGATTGAATCATTCATTCGCTAAATGTTGCTCTAACATTGTGTATCCCGTACGCACTGTCGTGATGTATCATAGGACAGAGGGACAACCATTTACGTATACACATTTTTCGATGAAGATAAAGGGGCAGTCTATATGGGATGATATGATGCGTTGAAAAACTTGTTGGACATCAAACTTGAGACATTGTTGTACTAGACTTATTTGCATGCTATGTATGGATGATTTTTGCTATTTTCTTTCCGAACTTTGATGAATATCAGCCGGTTTGCATGAATTTTGTCCGCTAAGTCGAAACCCAACTTAAAATATATACGGGCAACGTTGGATGGCCAGCTCCAGCATCCATGTCCGTGGACTGCCCACCCCCCTTCCGCGGATGGATGCCGAAGCAAATTTGCAGGTCCGTGTTGGATATGCCCTAACCTTCCCAATATTCGAGTAGTTCTTTGTCTACTTCTGTTACTTATGGATTTTTCCTACCCACTAGTACCGGGGTTGGTAGCGCCTGAGGGAGTAGTACTACTGCTACCTAATAGTCAGGCCGGTAGTACCGCACTCATGGCCGGTATTACTGCTTCTCTAGCTAAGTGGTACTACCAAACAAAGTATCAGACCTACTACATCTTTCCCCTCTATCTTGGATGTGGTGCTAGAGCCGCACTACCGTTGTTTACTCCAGAAGTACTGCTCCCTTGTTGGAGTGGAACAATCGGACATAGTGCCGATGCAAGTTCTAAGGGGGCTCAATCTCCCCTTACTTGTCCCTGGTACTAGGGAGGCACTGGTACGACAATGCCAACTATTTCTTGATAGCCTACTGTCACGAGTACCGCTTGAGATCTTGCTATGCAGTCCATATAGGACCGCAATAGTGCCGCTCTCCCAAGCGGTGCACTCAGTGAAAAACTTGTGTAACGTTTGGATTTGGAGGGAAGCCATATAAAGGGGGTCTTCTTCCCCAAGTTGAACTACCTCTTGTCTATCTCTCCTACATTGTTGCCCAAAGCTTAAAACTCTTATATATCTCTCCCTAGCCACTCAAACTTGTTGATCTTCTAGGATTTGGGAGAGAAGACCTATATCTACCACTCCACCGAAGAAAATTTGATTCCCCCTTGCTTTCCCTTGTGGATCTTTGGGCACCCTTGACGGAAGAGGACACCTGCTCAAATCAATGCGGTGAAGCTTCGTGGTGGTATTGGGAGACTCCAATTAAGTTGTTGATGTAGCCCCAACCTTGTTTGTGAAGGTCCGATCGCCGCCACCAAGGGCACCATGTAGTGGATTGTGACACCTTGCATTATGCGAGGGCACAAGAAGAATAAGGCGAGCCATTGTGATGCTTGTTGAGTATCGTGCCGTCACACCTCTCCAATGGAGACGTATCACCCCCAAAGAAGGGATCTCCGGGAACAACATCATCGTCTTCACTTGTGGTTTATTCTTACCTTCACTTACTTTGTGCAAGCTAATATTATTATGTATTTTATCTAGCTTGTTGTTATTTGTGAGCTTGCCATATAGGTTGCCCATCTAGTTGCATATCTAGATAACCTATATTCTTATTGTATCCCTTAAAGTTGGAAAAAGAGATTAAAAATTTGTTAGTCATACATTCACCCCCTCTACTCGACCATACCGATCCTTTCAAGTAGGGTACTAATCGCTACTCAAAATCAGCCAAAGGCTCATTCGTGCATGTATGAAGGGAAGTGGTGCACCATGGACTATGTACACCCCCACTTCCGTTTTTGAACACAATACAGACGCAAGCGCTCATACATACGCACATACACTCATCCCTATGAAGGTACACACGCACACCGTACCCCTATGAGCACCTTTGAGAGACTGAGCCGACATATCATCTTGAGATTACGAAGTCACCATAGGCGCCTCGTCGTCGACAGGAACATCTCCTCCCACTGAAAGCGCATCGCTGGAAATCCTGAAATATATCCAGGAATAATGCGAGCACCAAGACTTGAACCCTGGTGGGCTGGGGATACCACTGTCCCTCTAACCATTCAACCACAAGTTGGTTCGCGTACACCCCCACTTTTGACTAGTATTCATAGACTCATGAACCTAGACTTACCATTCTGCCCCCAACTACCATCACCATGAGGAGCCTTGGTAAATTTTTAAGGCATCTTCCCCTATATCAGACCACCACCATGCAATGGTAGAGACAATCTTCGGGGATACCGAGCCGTGGCTCGCGGTGTGACTGTTGCAAATATGCCCTACAGACAATAATAAAGTGGTTATTATTATATTTCCTTAATCATGATAAAGGTTTATTATTCGTGCTATAATTGTATTGTTTGAAAACTTAAATACATGTGTGAATACATAAGCAAACACCAAGTCCCTAGTAAGCCTCAACTAGACTAGCTTGTTGATCAAAATATGGCTAAGGTTTCCTGACCATAGACATGAGTTGTCATTTGATAACGGGATCACATCATTAGGAGAATGATGTGATGGACAAGACCCATCCGTTAGCTTAGCATATGATCATTCAGTTTATTGCTACTGCTTTCTTAATGTCAAATACATGTTCCTTCGACCATGAGATCATGCAACTCCTGGACTCCGGAGGAATCCCTTGTGTGTACCAAACGTTAGTTCGTAACTAAGTGATCATAAAGGTGATCTACAGGTATCTTCGAAGGTGTCTATTGAGTTGGCGTGAATCGAGATTGGGATTTGTCACTTCATATGACTAAGAGGTATCTCTGGGCCCTCTCGGTAATATAGCATCACAAGAAGCTTGCAAGCAAAGTGACTAAGGAGTTAGTTGCAAGATGATGTATTACGGAACGAGTAAAGAGACTTGCCAATAATGAGATTGAACTAGGTATGAGATACAGACGATCGAATCTCGGGCAAGTAACATACCGACGGACAACGAGAACTACATATGTTGTCATAAAAGTTTGACCGATAAAGATCTTTGTAGAATATGTAGGAACCAACATGGGCATCTTGGTCCCTCTATTGGTTATTGACCGGAGAGCGCCTCGGTCGTGTCTACATCATTCTCGAATCAGTAGGGTCCGCACGCTCAACCTTCATTGACAATATACTATTATATGAGTTATGTATGTTGGTGGCCGAATGTTGTTCAGAGTCCTGGATGTGAACACAGACATGACAAGGAGCTCCGGAATGGTTCGTAGGTAAAGATTGATATATAGGATGAAGGTATTCGGGTTTCGGAAAGGTTTCGGAATGCATGCGGATCACCATCGGAGTGGTGGAAGGGGTTCCGGAAGACCTACGGGGAGCTATTTGGGCCAAACGGGCCAACAAGGGGAGCACACCAGCCCAAAAGGGGCAAGGGAGCCTCACCTCATGGCCGCCTACCCTTGGGAAGGAAGGGGGCGCCTAAGGCAGGGTAGCCGCCGACCCCCCTCTTACCTTCTCCTCCCTCCCCCAGGAAGGAAAGGGGGGTGTGCTAGGCAGGTGCCCAAGGCGACCGCCGACCCCCTTTGGGGGCACCTAGGGCTGCCTCCCCTCCCCCTCCACCTATATATATGAGAGGAGGCGAGGGGACACCACATACCACGAATCCCCAAGCCGTGTGCGGCGCCCCCTTTCCCTCTAGTTCCTCCTTCGTCTAAATCCGTTGTGCTTGGCGAATCCCTGCGTAAATAGTTTTCACCACCACCGTCACCACATCGTCATGCTACCGGAACTCATCTACTACTTCGCCTCTCTTGCTAGATCGAGAAGGCGAAGACGTCATTGAGCTGAACGTGGTGCTGAATGCAGAGGTGCCATGCGTTCGGTGCTTGATCGGCACGGATCATGAAGTTGTATGATGCTACGTCTTGATCTTGCGTTGGTTTTCCTTGAAGAGGAAAGGGTGATTCAGCACAGTAGCGTAAGTATTTCCCTCAGTTTTTGAGAACCAAGGTATCAATCCAGTAGGAGGCTCCTCAACAAGTCCCACGCACCTACACAAACAAACAAAGAACTCGCAACCAACGCAATAAAAGGGTTGTCAATCCCTTCACGACCACTTGCGAAAGTGAGATCTGATAGAGATAATATGATAAGATAAATATATTTTTGGTATTTTATAATATAGATGCGAAAAGTAAATATGCAAATAGAAGTACATTGGAAGCAAATATGATAAGAGATAGACCCGGGGGCCATAGGTTTCACTAGTGGCTTCTCTCAAGATAGCATAAGTATTACTGTGGGTGAACAAATTACTGTCAAGCAATTGATAGAAAAGCGAATAATTATGAGATTATGCAGGCATGATCATGTATATAGGCATCACGTCCGTGACAAGTAGACCGACTCCTGCCTGCATCTACTACTATTACTCCACACATCGACCGCTATCCAGCATGCATCTAGAGTATTAAGTTCATAAGAACAGAGTAACACATTAAGCAAGATGACATGATGTAGAGGGATAAACTCAAGCAATATGATATAAACCCCATCTTTTTATCCTCGATGGCAACAATACAATACGTGTCTTGCAACCCTTTCTGTCACTGGGTAAGAACACCGCAAGATTAAACCCAAAGCTAAGCACTTCTCCCATGGCAAGAAAGATCAATCCAGTAGGCCAAACCAAACCGATAATTCGAAGAGACTTGCAAAGATAAATCAATCATACATAAAAGAATTCAGAGAAGATTCAAATATTATTCATAGATAAACTTGATCATAAACCCACAATTCATCGGATCTCGACAAACACACCGCAAAAAGAGATTACATCGAATAGATCTCCACAAGAGAGGGGGAGAACATTGTATTGAGATCCAAAAAGAGAGAAGAAGCCATCTAGCTAATAACTATGGACCCAAAGGTCTGAGGTAAACTACTAACAACTCATCGGAAGGGCTATGGTGTTGATGTAGAAGCCCTCCATGGTGGATTCCCCCTCCGGCAGAACACCAACGACGGCTCCAAGATGGGATCTCGCGGATACAGAAGGTTACGGTGGCGGAAATATTTCTTTGGTTTCTCCTCGGATGTTTTCGGGGTATGTAGGCTTATATAGGAGGAAGAAGTATGTCGGTGGCCGCCCGAGGGGCCCACGAGACAGGGGGGCGCCCTATAGGGGGGCGTTCCCTACCCTCTCGTGGCCGCCTCGGCTGCTTCTTGACTTGCACTCCAAGTCCTCTGGATCATGTTCGTTCCGAAAATCACGCTCTCGAAGGTTTCATTCTGTTTGGACTCCGTTTGATATTCCTTTTCTTCGAAATACTGAAATAGGCAAAAAAACAGCAATACGGGCTGGGCCTCCGGTTAGTAGGTTAGTCCCAAAAATGATAATAATGTGTAAAATAAAGCCCATAAACATCCAAAACAAGTAATATAATAGCATGGAACAATCAAAAATTATAGATACGTTGGAGATGTATCAAGCATCCCCAAGCTTAATTCCTGCTCGTCCTCGAGTAGGCAAATGATAAAAATAGAATTTTTGATGTGGAATGCTACCTAGCATAATTCTCAATGTAATTTTCTTTATTGTGGCATGAATGTTCAGATCCAAATGATTCAAGATAAAAGCTTATAAAACATAAAAATAATAATGCTTCAAAGCATACTAACAAATAATCATGTCCTATCAAAATAACATAGCCAAAGAAAGCTTATCCCTACAAAATCATATAGTTAGGCCATGCTTCATTTTCATTACACAAAATGCTCCCAGCATGCACAACCCCGATGACGAGCGGAGCAGTTGGTTCATACTTTTTAACGCGCTTCAGCTTTTCAACTCTTACGCAATACATGAGCGCAAGCCATGGACATAGCACTATGGTGGTCTAATGTGGTGGTTGTGAGGACAAAAAGTGGGATAAGATAGTCTCACATCAACTAGGCGTATTAACGGGCTATGGAGATGCCCATCAATAGATATGAATGTGAGTGAGTAGGGATTGCCATGCAACGGATGCACTAGAGCTATAAATATATGAAAGCTCAACAAAAGAATCTAAGTGGGTGTGCATCCAACTTGCTTGCTCATGAAGACCTAGGGCATTTTGAGGAAGCCCATCATGGAATATACAAGCCAAGTTCTATAATGAAAAATTCCCACTAGTATATGAAAGTGACAACATATGAGACTCTCTATCATGAAGATCATGGTGCTATTTTTGAAGCACAAGCAATTGTCCCTTCTCTCTTTTTCTCTCATTTTATTTTTTTCTTTTCCTTTTTTTCTTTCTCATTTTTTTCTTTTTGGTGGGCTTCTTTGGCCTCTTTTATTTCACGGGCTTCTTTGGCCTCTTTTATTTTTATAAAGTCCGAAGTCCCATCCCGACTTGTGGGGGATAGTCTTCACCATCCTTTCCTCACTGGGACAATGCTCTAATAAAGAAGTTCATCACACTTTTATGGATTTACAACTCAAGAATTACAACTCAAAGCTAGAACAAAATATTACTCTATATGAATGCCTTCGGCGGTGTACCGGGATATGCAATGAATCAAGAGTGACATGTATGAAAATTATGAAGGTGGCCTTGCCACAAATACGATGCCAACTACATGATCATGCAAAGAGCAATATGACAATGATGGAACGTGTCATAATAAACGGAACAGTGGAAAGTTGCATGGCAATATATCTCGGAATGGCTATGGAAATGCCATAATAGGTAGGTATGGTGGCTGTTTTGAGGAAGGTAAATAATGGGTTCATGATACCGGCGAAAATTGCACGGTAAAATAGAGGCTAGCTAAGTGGAAGGATGAGTGTGCATATATCCATGGACTCACATTAGTCATAAAGAACTCATATACTTATTGCAAAAATCTACTTAGCCCTCAAAGCAAAGTAGTACTACGCATGCCCCAAGAGGGATAGATTGGTAGGAAAAATCCATCGCTCGTCCCCGACTGCCACTCATAAGGAAGACACTCAAAAGAGCACCTCATGCAACAAATTTTTCACACAACTTTTACCATACGTGCATGCTACGAGACTTGCCAACTTCAACATAAGTATTTCTCAGTTTCATAATTATCCACTAGCATGACCCTAACATTACTACCTTTATATCTCAAAACAATTATCAAACATCAAATTGATCCTAGCATCCAATTCACTTTCTATGATAGTTTTTATTATACCCAACTTGGATGCTCATCATTCTAGGACCCAATTCATAACCATATCAAATACCATGCTGTTCTAAGAGACTCTCAAAATAATATAAGTGAATCATGAGAGACTAGCAATTTCTTCAAAATTAATCCACCGCCATGCTCTAAAAGATATAAGTGAAGCACTAGAGCAAAAACTATCAAGCTCAAAAGATATAAGTGAAGCACATAGCATATTCTAGCAAATTCTAATCAAATAGGCTTCTCCCAAAAGGTGTGTACAGAAAGGATGATTGTGGTAAACTAACAAGCAAATACTAATATAATACACGACGCTCCAAGTAAAACACATATCATGTGGCGAATAAAAATATAGCTCCAAGTAAAGTTACCAATGAACGAAGACGAAAGAGGGGATGCCTTCCCGGGGCATCCCCAAGCTTAGGCTTTTGCCTATCCTTGAATATCTTGGGGTGCCATGGGCATCCCCAAGATTAGGATCTTGCCTCCCTTTATTCCATAGTCCATAAAAGCTTTACCCAAAACTTGAAAACTTCACAACACAAAACTCAACAGGAAATCTTATAAGCTCCGTTAGTGAAAGAAAACAAAACCATCACATAAGGTACTGTAATTAACTCATTCTTTATTTATTTTGGTGTTAAACCTACTGTATTCCAAGTTTTCTATGGTTCATACCCTTACATACTAGCCATAGATGCATCAAAATAAGCAAACAACACACGAAAAACAGAATCTGTCAAAAACAGAACAGTCTGTAATAATCTGTAGCTAACGAAAACTTCTGGAACCTTAAAATTCCTACCAAAATAGGAAGTCCTAAAACATTTGTTTATTGATCAGCATAAAAAAGAATCAATGCAAAATCACGTTCCTGTGATTTATTGATTTTTTTCTCGTGAGCGCAAAGTTTCTGTTTTTCAGCAGAATCAAATCAACTCATATCATAGGTTATCCTATAGGTTCTACTTGGCACAAACACTAAATAAAAGATGAAAACACATCTAAACATAAGGTAGAAACAAAATTTGTTACTAAACAGGAACAAAAACAAGAAACACAAAGAAAATTGGGTTGCCTCCCAACTAGCGCTTTCGTTTAACGCCCCTAGCTAGGCATAAAAGCGAAGATAGATCTAAGTAGTGCCATCTTTGGCACTTGAATCATCAATAGAGCACTTGTAATATTTAGGGGTTTCTAACTTATTAGAAGATTCACCCTTATTTTTAGGAACATAAATAAACTTGGCAGTTTTGGTAGGGGGTTTTGGAGTGTTTTTCATGGAAGAAAACACGTAACCTAAGTTAGTAATGATATCCTCAAGTTTACCAATTCTTGCAGAATCGAGATTTATTTTTTCATTAACTATAGGTTCTTTCTCTTTAAGATTTTTCAAAGTAACTCCAACCCTAGATTCGTATTGGGTAATTTGATTATGAATCTTTTTATCCAACATTTCAATTAACTCAACACCGGCAATTTTATTTTCAATGATCTCGAGTCGTTGCATAACATGTTCCAAAGTTAAAATAGTTCCATTAACCAAAAGAGGTGGGGGGCCAAACAAGTCTAACATAGCATTATAAGCTTTAAACGTGTGACTATTCAAGAAATCCCCTCCGGCAACGGTATCAAGAACACATCTATTCCAAGGAGTAATGCCTACATAAAAATTGCGAAGAAGAACGTAAGTAGAAAGCTCCCTAGTGGATTTATTTTGAGAATTGCAAATTCCATGCCAAGCATCTTTTAAATTTTCTCGCTCCCTTTGCTTAAAATTGAGAATTTCATGTTTGGGAGTAATAACAAGGATAGAGGGACTAGCCATAATGACAAGATAAACGATCTAACACACGAGCAAACAAAAAGAGGCAAACGAAAGAGAGAGGAGATTGGAAAAGAGAGGGCTAATAAAACGGCAAGGGTGAAGTGGGGGAGAGGAAAACGAGAGGCAAATAGCAAATAATGTAAATGCGAGGGAGATGAGTTTGTGATGGGTACTTGGTATGTCTTGACTTGAGTGAAGACCTCCCCGGCAACGGCGCCAGAAATCTTTCTTGCTACGTCTTGAGCTTGCGTTGGTTTTCCTTGAAAAGGAAAGGATGATGCAACACAGTAGCGTAAGTATTTCCCTCAGTTTTTTAGAACCAAGGTATCAATCCAGTAGGAGGCTCCTCAACAAGTCCCACACACCTACACAAACAAACAAAGAACTCGCAACCAACGCAATAAAGGGGTTGTCAATCCCTTCACGGTCATTTGCGAAAGTGAGATATGATAGAGATAATATGATAAGATAAATATATCTTTGGTATTTTATAATATAGATGCAAAAAGTAAACATGCAAATAAAAGTAAATTGGAAGCAAATATGATAAGAGATAGACCCGGGGCCCATAGGTTTCACTAGTGGCTTCTCTCAAGATAGCATAAGTATTACGGTGGGTGAATAAATTACTGTCGAGCAATTGATAGAAAAGCAAATAATTATGAGATTATCTAGGCATGATCATGTATATAGGCATCACGCGTGACAAGTAGACCGACTCCTGCCTGCATCTACTACTATTACTCCACACATCGACCGCTATCCAGCATGCATCTAGAGTATTAAGTTCATAAGAACAGAGTAACACATTAAGCAAGATGACATGATGTAGAGGGATAAACTCAAGCAATATGATATAAACCCCATCTTTTTATCCTCGATGGCAACAATACAATATGTGTCTTGCAACCCTTTCTGTCACTGGGTAAGAACACCGCAAGATTGAACCCAAAGCTAAGCACTTCTCCCATGGCAAGAAAGATCAATCAGTAGGCCAAAACCAAACCGATAATTCGGAGAGACTTGCAAAGATAACTCAATCATACATAAAAGAATCCAGAGAAGATTCAAATGTTATTCATAGATAAACTTGATCATAAACCCACAATTCATCGGGTCTCGACAAACACACCGCAAAAAGAGATTACATCGAATAGATCTCCACAAGAGAGGGGGAGAACATTGTATTGAGATCCAAAAAGAGAGAAGAAGCCATCTAGCTAATAACTATGGACCCAAAGGTCTGAGGTAAACTACTCACAACTCATCGGAAGGGCTATGGTGTTGATGTAGAAGCCCTCCATGGTGGATTCCCCCTCCGGCAGAACACCAACGACGGCTCCAAGATGGGATCTCGCGGATACAGAAGGTTACGGTGGTGGAAATATTTCTTTGGTTGCTCCTCGGATGTTTTCGGGGTATGTAGGCTTATATAGGAGGAAGAAGTACGTCGGTGGCCGCCCGAGGGGCCCACGAGACAGGGGGCGCGCCCTATAGGGGGGGGGCCCTACCCTCTCGTGGCCGCCTTGGCTGCTTCTTGACTTGAAATGCAAGTCCTCTGGATCACGTTCGTTCCAAAAATCACGCTCCCGAAGGTTTCATTCCGTTTGGACTCCGTTTGATATTCCTTTTCTTCGAAATACTAAAATAGGCAAAAAAACAGTAATACGGGCTGGGCCTCCGGTTAGTAGGTTAGTCCCAAAAATGATAATAATGTGTAAAATAAAGCCCATAAACATCCAAAACAGGTAATATAATAGCATGGAACAATCAAAAATTATAGATACGTTGGAGATGTATCATACGACTACATCAACCGCGTTGATAAACGCTTCCGCGTAGTGATCTACAAGGGTATGTAGATGCTCTCCCCCTCTCGTAGCTATGAATCTCCATGGATAGATCTTGCATGTGCGTAGAAATTTTTTGTTTTCCATGCAACGTTTCCCAACAGTGGCATCATGAGCCAGGTCTATGCGTAGATGATATGTACGAGTGGAACACAAAGGAGTTATTGGCCATGATGTTCATATTGCTTCCCACCAATGTCTTATTTTGATTCGAAGGCATTGTGGGATGAAGCGGCTCAGACCAACCTTACATGTCCACGTACATAAGACCGGTTCCACCGACTGACATGCAACTTGTTTCGCATAAAGGTGGCTGATGGGTGTCTATTTCTCCCACTTTAGTTGAATCGGATTGGACTACTGCGGTCTTGCAGAAGGTTAAATAGAAACTTGATAATCACCATTGTGGTTTTGTGTAGGTAAGAATGGTTCTTGCTAGTTGCCCATAGCATCCACGTAAAACTTGCAACAAACAAAGTAGAGGACGTCTAACTTGTTTTTGCAGGGCATGTTGTGATGTGATATGGTCAAGATGTGATATGATATATGTTGATGTATGCAATGATCATGTTTTGTAATAAGTTCACGACTTGCATGTCGATGAGTTCGACAACCTCCAGGAGCCTTAGGGTTGTCTTTAATTATTGTATGACATGCGTATCAATCACTAAGCGTCATGTAATTGCTTTACTTTATCACTATGCGTTAGCAATAGTTGGCGAGATGACCCCAACGCAACGATGGAGATCAAGGTGTCACATCGGTGATGATGGAGATCATGCCGTTGCTTTGGAGATGGACATCAAAAGCACAAGATGATGATGGCCATATCATGTCACATATTTTGATTGCATGGAATGTTTATCCTTTATGCATCTTATTTTTCTTAGAATGATGATAGCATTATAAGATGATCCCTTTCACTTAATTTCAAGATAAAAGTGTCCTCCCCGAGTATGCACCATTGCTAAAGTTCGTCATTTCGAAGAACCTCATGATGATCGGGTGTGATAGACTCTACGTTCGCATACAACAGGTGTAAGGCAGTTTTTGCACATGTAGACTACTTGGGTTAAACTTGACGAGCCTAGTATGTACACACATGGTCTCGGAATAGTAGAGACCGAAAGGTCAAACGTGAGTCATATAGTAGATATGATCAACATGGAGATGTTCACCATTGAATACTAACCCATCTCACGTGATGACCAGACATGGGTTAGTTGATTTGGATCATGTATCACTTAGATAACTTGAGGGATGTTGATTTAAGTAGGAGTTCATTACTAATTTGATTAATTGAACTAAAATTTATCATGAACTTAGTCCTAATAGTGTTTTCTAGTCTATATTGTAGATCAACGGCCCGTGCTACCGTTCCCTTGAATTTTAATGCGTTCCTAGAGAAAGCTAAGTTGAAAGATGAGTTTAGCAACTACATGGACTGGGTCTGTAACTTGAGCATTCTCCTCATTGCTGCATAGAAGAATTATGCCCTTGATGCACCGCTAGGTGGCAGACCTGCTGTAGGAGCTGATGCAGACATTATGAACACCTAGCATGCTTGAACTGATGACTACTTGATAGTTCAGTGTGCCATGCTTTACAGTTTGGAACCGGGACTTCAAAAGCGTTTTGAACGCCATGGAGCATATGAGATGTTCCAAGAGCTGAAATTGATATTTCAAGCTAATGCCCAGTTTGAGAGATATGAAGTCTCCAACAAGTTCTTTAGCTGTAAGATGAAGGAGAACAGTTCTGTCAGTGAATACATACTCAGAATGTCTGGGTACCACAACCACTTGACTCAGTTGGGAATTGATCCTCTAGTTGAGAGTGTTATTGATAGAGTTCTTCAGTCACTGCCACTAAGTCCCGAGCTCTTCACAATTCTTATGGACACGGAGGTAGAAATCAAGAAAGAACATCAAGTGTTGATGGTTAACAAGACCACCAGTTTTATGAAAAAAGGCAAGGGAAAGAAAGGGAACTTCAAGAAGAATGGCAAGCAAGTTGCCACTCCCGTGAAGAGGCCCAAAGCTGGACCCAAGCCTGCAACTGAGTGCTTCTACTTCAAGGGAAATGGTGACTGGAAGCGGAACTGCCCCAAGTACTTGGCTGATAAGAAGGATGGCAAAGTGAACAAAGGTATATTTTATATACATGTTATCGATGTGTTGCTTACTAATGCTCGTAGTAGCGCCTGGGTATTTGATACTGGTTTGGTTGCTCATATTTGTAACTCAAAATAGGAGTTGTGGAATAAACAAAGATTGGCTAAGGACGAGGTGACGATGCGCGTCGGGAATGGTTCCAAGGTTCATGTGATCACCGTCGGCACGCTACCTCCACATCTACCTTGGGGATTAGTTTACCTCAATAATTGTTATTTGGTGCCATCGTTGAGCATGAAAATTATATCTGGATCTTGTTTATCACGAGACGGTTATTCATTTAACTCAGAGAATGATGGTTGTTCTATTTATATGAGTAACATCTTTTATGGTCATGCACCCTTAGTGAATGGTCTATTCTTGTTGAACCTGATCGTAGCGATACACATATTCATAATATTGATGCCAAAAGATTCAAAGTTGATAATGATAGTGCAACATACTTGTGGCACTACCGTTTAGGTCATATTGGTGTAAAGCGCATGAAGGAACTCCATGCGGATGGACTTTCGGAATCACTTGATTATGAATCATTTGATACTTGCGAACCATGCCTCATGGGTAAGATGACAAAAACTCCGTTCTCACTACAGGAATCAACTACTTTGCCATCTGCCACGGCGGACGGCAAAGGCATGGATGGCAGACAGCAAAGGTCTTTGCCGTCCGCCGCGGATGGCAAAAGTGGACGGTAAAGTAGGGGACGGCTAAGAGCTACGTTGCCGTCTGCTTCGGGCGGCTAACGGCAAAGGGGCCTTTGCCATCAGCAGCGGACGGCAAAGAATGCAGACGTCAATAAATGCGCTGTTACTCTGTTAGGTGGTTAATGGCAGGCCTTTGCCGTCCGCCGCTGATGGCAAACTTCGGAAAGCCTTTGCCGTCCGCCGACGTCACTACACGGTAGGCCTTTGCCGTCCGCCGCTGTAGGCAAAGTTTTTTTCTCTTTGCCGTCAGCCACTGTAGGCAAACTGACCAAATTGGTCGGCCTCCCAGGAAGCACAGTTGCCTGCCACGTGGCCTCTTTGCCGTCCGTTGCTGATGGCAAAGAGCCACTTGCCATCGGTGGCAGACGGCAAAGAGCCTGCATATTGTCTCTTTTTTCTGTTTTTTTTAATCCAACAATTTTCACAGCAAATATATATGACATATATACATATATTTCATAGGGCTATTTAACAGCACATAAGTTTCATCATACATACATATATAGTTCCATCCACTCATACATAGCAAGTTGCACATACATAAGTTGCAACCATTAGGAAGTTGCACATACATATTACAATGCAAAGTTTCATCAAGATAGCAAGTTCCATCGTAGCAAGCTAGAAGAATACTAGAAGAGAATGAAATAAAAAACAAGCACTCCATCATAGCAAGCTAGCTTCCGAGAAGTGAATGAAATCTGCAAAATGGCAAATAAGAAAGTTAGGAAAAGGTGACTAGAAGAAGAAGACTAGAAGAAGAAGCACGCCATCGTTTGTGAGGTAACTTAGGTGAAATGGATCGTTTATGAGCTAACTTAGGTAAAATGCATCATTTTAGAGCTAACGTAGGTAAAATGGATCGTTTATGAGCTAACTAAGCTAATTATGCCGTTTTTTACATAAGTAAGCTAAGTACATGTCATTATTGAGCAAACCTAGTTAACTAAGCATATTATAACTAACTTAGGTCATTTTGGAGGAAACAAAGCTAAGTATAGATCGTTTTAGAGCTAACTTAGGTAAAATGGCTGGTTTTGGAGGTCAGTAAGCTTATTAAGTCATTTTGGAGGAAAAGAAGCTAACTCTAGGTCATTAAGGTAAGCATATTGGAGGAAATAAAGCTAAGTCTAGGTCTTTATGCATTTGTTAAGCAAAAAACTAGAGAAACTTACCTTGATCATGGAGGTGTGGGAGCGGGCTGGCTCGTGCCAGTAGCTGGAGAAGGATCGTGTGATGCTTGTGTGGAGTTATGCTGCACCAAAGATCATTTCCAATGTTTCGTTAGCATGATGACACTCAAATGTTAAGACTAGCAAGTAACGTCCATTCAAATTAAACTCACCGTGGTCTCAGGAGCAATCTCTGGATCAATGGCTATGGAGCCACGGGACCTCCCGCCACTAGATATTATCACCTGCTCTGGATTGTAGGGAATTTGGCTTGGGTTAAACTCCTCCCCTTTCCTCGCCTTCCCCTTGACTTGCTTGTAAGAGGCAGTGTGGGCCATGGCATACAGGTCGTACCCCTCTGGCACCTTATCCGTCTTATTGTAGCATGCCTGAAAGAGAGAAACAAAGTAAATTAGTAATTAAAGGGCTCAAGCTAGCATGATGAATGAATTGCATTAATCATGAAGCAAACCACATACCCAATTCCGCCCGAACTGATATAAGCCGGAGCTACCTTGATGGTGTGGCACACCTTCAATTTGGGCACGTTTGTCCTTGGCCTCAGTCGGCTCCCCTTCCATCTTTCAACACTTGCCATGACAAAGAGTAAACGAAATTAGTACAACATAAAAAAAATACCGACATGAATAATAATATGTATATCACTTAAGTGTATCATCATCAAGTACAACATAAAAAAATTGAATACCTGGCACTACTAATAATCTCGATCCGTATCATCAATAAATGCATAATCATCATCATCACTATAATCAATGACAGGCTCATAGGATTCAGTGGCATCAACATGTGGAAGGCCACCTTTACGTAATCGGTCAAGCATTGAGAGGTCATCCGCAACAGTAACCTCTTCTTGTTCTGGCTCTTCTTGTTCTTCCTCTGGGGTGATGTGGGATTCACTGTTGCTGTCTACTTCAATGTTTTGGGGTGAAGTATACCAGTTCTTAAAACGATTTTTGGAAAGACGTGTCTCTTGGAAGAATTCTCCTTCATATGTGTCTGGGTTAATGTGAGGTTCATAATCCTTTTCCTTTGGGGGAGATAGTCTAGCACGTGGCGGCACTTCATAAACGACATCCCAACCTTTCAGATTTGGATTAGTTTGGCATGCCCACTATAGATAGAATACTTGGGTCGCCTGTTGAGCCGTAATATAGACATCATGAACATCTAAATGGGTGCTTTGGTTGATTTCAACTAGCCCTATATGTTCATGAGTCCTTCTAGTCTCCTTTGGCTGAAACCAATAACATTTGAAGACTACGACATTCGGTGGGTTTTCACCATAGAATAGAAGTTCATAAATTGCTTCAACTCTCCCATAATACTCGGTACCTCCTTCGCCGATAGCAGATACACAACAATTTGTAGACTTTCGGTCGACCATAGATAGCTCTTTGCCATAGGTACGAAAGCGATACCCGTTGATGTCGTATTTATCAAATGAACGGACCTTATAGTCAAAACCATTAGCGACTTGTCTCAATTCGGTGTCCATAGACTCTGAATTAGCCTACAAGTTTAATATGAAAGGATTGTTGCATTACACACAAATTAGCGAATGGAATGAAATTGTCTAATAGAATTTACCGTTTGTTTGAACCAAGAGATGAAACCGGGATAGCCGCCTCCTTGCTTTGCGAGAAGCTCATACTCTTCGACGGAATCCTTTTGGATCACCGCTCCATACAAGAAAAGGGCAACGTATCGACTGTATGAAATATCCAGGAATAAGAGCAGTTCAAAGGAAATGTGGGCCAACAACTGTATTGGGCTGCCGTCATACCAAACACACTGAACCCATCGGTGCTGATGCCGACTCGAGGATGCCTCGGATCTGCCGCTTTGTTAGCATGTAATTCATCAAACTTTTTCCATGCAACACCATCCGATGTGTCTACCATCATCAGATTCCCATCTGCATCTAGTTCAGTTCTTTTGCCTGTTTTGTGCCATGTCATCTGTCTGGCCGTCTCTTCGACCATGAAAAGACGTTGAAGTCTTGGTACGATTGGCATATACCGAAGAACACTAACGGGGATTTTGGTCTGTGTCTTCTCACCCATACCGTTGTCTACCACAATATACCTGGAAGACTTGCAAATGGGACAATAGTTCAAGTCCGCATAGTCAAGCCTAAATAAGGCACATCCCTTCTCACAGGCATGTATCTTCTCATAGGGAATCTTCAGTGCACGGAGGATTTTGGCCGACTGGTACAGGTTTGCAGGCATTACATGGCCTTTGGGTAGAAAGCGTCCAAATACTGTCATAATTGCATCGTAGCATTCTCTGCCCAAGTTGAACTGAGCCTTCAGAGCCATTACTTGTGAGATGGCATCCAACTGACAAAGCTCAGTGTGCTCGTGGAGCGGACGTTTTGAAGACCCCAACATTTCATTGAAGGCCTTTGCAGATTCCTCCATCTCCTCGTCCGAATCCCGAGCATCATCATAGTCTTGCACCATGTTTTCCATCCCGGTACCATGCTCGTCGGTGCGACAACGATCCACCTCAGCTCAGTCACGTTGGGCAGACTCACCATGAAATGTCCACACCGTATAATCGGGCGTAAAACCATTCTTCTGCAGGTGTTTACCCATTTCAGCATCTGTCCTCTTTTCCCAATTGCCGCATCGGAAACAGGGGCACCAGGTTTTCCTCTGGCCATTTGCAAATGCGGCTTGCACAAACCCCTTGGTTTTTGTGAATCATTCAACGCTCCATTTGTTCTGACCAGTGTGACCGGTATACATCCACGCACGATCACTCATCTTGACTTTCAGAGCTACTAGACACACAACAATTATATATATAATTCACCATGTATATATTCATCAGTTGATCTACTTTGTCAATTTTATTACGTCCATGCAACCTACACTCTAATAGGTAATGATAGGTCCTAATCCCACCCGAGTATGTGTAGATTGGGTTCATTTTCCCATGCTATGCTCCGGATCCGACGCAAAATTTCGACAGCACCTCCCCGCTGTTCTCCTGATACACGTCTCTGCAATAAACAGAGAGGATGTGTACCCGGAGAACAACAGGGGAGGCACTGACGAAATTTATGCGTCGGATCCGGAGCAAAGCATATGGGAAAACGAACCCAATCTACACATACTCGGGCTGTCCATGGATAGTGTTGGACAATTCGAAAGAATCAAGGTTATAAATATGCAAATGCATGCATATTTATAACTATGACACTTTCGAACGGGAGACACATGTTGGTTACGCATACTGATGATTCAAGACACATATATAGCTAGCTATCAAGTTTCATCAGAATAGATCAAATAATTAATGGGGGAGGAGGACATGTCATTTCTGCTCACCCACGAACGAAGGGGCACAACTCGTCAAACGCACGGCGAGGTCGTCGAACACCAAACCTTGCAGCGATGAAACAACTACACATTTAAAACTACCCGATCAACACAATTATATATGATGTTTTTCATAACAAAATCAAAAAATGTATGACCTAACTAATAATTCAAAAATATATTACCCCGTTGGCCTCTGGAAGGCCAAAGAACACCTTTTCGGGAGGTGTCGGGGGTCGGGGTGTCGTGTCGGTGTCGGGGTGCCGTGTCGGGGTCGGGGTGCTGTTTCGGGGTCGGGGGTTCAGGGTGTCGTGTCGGTGT
>NC_041383.1:166347507-166348004 GCF_002162155.2 Triticum dicoccoides
GGGTCGGGGTGTCGTGTCGGGGTCGGGGTGTCGGGGTCAGGGGGTCGGTTGTCGGGGTCGGAGTGTCGGGTCAGGTCAGGCTCGGGGTCGGGGTGTCGGGTCAGGTCAGGCTCCTTTCCTTTTTCCTCTTCTTCTCCTCCTCCTCTCCTCTTTCTTCTTCTTCTTCTTCTTCTTTTTTCTTCTCCTCCTCCTCTTCTTCTTCTTCCTTTCCTCTTTCCTAAACCTAAACCTAAACCTAAATCTAAAACTAAAACTAAAACTAAAACTAAATCTAAACTAAACATAAACCTAAAACTAAAAAAACAGAAAAAAAGGAAAAAACTAAATCTAAACCTAAAACTAAACTAAAACTAAACCTAAACCTAAAACTAAACCTAAAACTAAAACTAAAACTAAAACTAAAACTAAATCTAAACTAAACATAAACCTAAAACTAAAAAAACAGAAAAAAGAGGAGGTAGAGCTCACCTGGGGCAGGGCCGGTGGAGGAGTGGAGG
>NC_041383.1:166348261-166470441 GCF_002162155.2 Triticum dicoccoides
GGCGGTGGCGCGCGTGTGAAGAGGGAGAGAAACAGAGAGAGAGAGAGAGGGGCGGGGTGGGGCGTAGCCGCTGTTAGATAGGTTAAATCTTTGCCGTCCGCCCCCCTTTGCCGTCTGCTAGCAGACGGCAAAGAGGGGGGCCGCTAAGTTTTTTTAGCAGCTCGTCAGTGGGGCCCCCTCCCTCTTTGCCGTCCGCTAGCCGACGGCAAAGCTTCTTTGCCGTCCTCTAACATACGACATAGAACTGGCCGATGGCAAATATGATCTTTGCCATCAGCCAGTTCTTTGCCGTCTGTTTTTTGGAAACGGACAACAAAGACCTCCTTTGTCGTCCGCTAGCAGACGACAAAGAAAGGGCTGATGGCAAATCCCCTGATTCCAGTAGTGTCTCCAGAATAATGGAGTGAGCTAATGACTTAATGGAAATAATACATACCGATGCATGCGGTCCGATGTGTGTTGAAGCACGCAACGGGTATCGTTATTTTCCAACCTTCACAGATGATTTAAGTAGGTATGGATATATCTACTTGATTAAACACAAGTCTGAAACATTTGAAAAGTTCAAAGAATTTCGTAGTGAAGTGGAGAATCATCGTAACAAGAAAATAAAGTTTCTACGATCTGATCGCGGAGGTGAATATTTGAGTTACAAGTTTGGCCTTCATTTAAAACAATGTGGAATTGTTTCACAACTCACGCCACCTGGAACACCACAACATAATGGTGTGTCCGATCGTCGTAATCGTACTTTATTAGATATGGTGCATTCTATGAGTCTCTTACCGATTTGTCTTTATATTTTTGGGGTTATGCATTAGAGACAACCGCATTCACGTTAAATAGGGTGCCGTCTAAATCCGTTGAGATGACACCGTATGAACTATGATTTGACAAGAAACCTAAGTTGTCGTTTCTTAAAGTTTGGGGATGCGACGCTTATGTCAAAAGGCTTCATCCTGATAAGCTCGAACCCAAAGCGGAGAAGTGTGTTTTCATAGGATACCCTAAAGAAACTATTGGGTATACCTTCTACAACAGATTCGAAGGCAAAATCTTTGTTGCTAAGAATGGATCCTTTATAGAGAAGGAGTTTCTCTCAAAAGAAGTGAGTGGGAGGAAAGTAGAACTTGCTGAGGTAGTTGTACCTTCTCTCGAATTGGGAAGTAGCACATCTGAGAAAACCGTTCTCGTGATGCCTACACCAACTAGAGAAGATGCTAATGATGGTGATCATGAAACTTCAGATCAAGTTACTAC
Source organism: Triticum dicoccoides (assembly GCF_002162155.2). Classification (NCBI taxonomy): domain Eukaryota; kingdom Viridiplantae; phylum Streptophyta; class Magnoliopsida; order Poales; family Poaceae; genus Triticum; species Triticum dicoccoides. The sequence goes on from NC_041383.1 coordinate 166,349,522, forward strand.
TGAACCTCGTAGGTCGACCAGAACACGTACAACACCAGAGTGGTACGGTAATCCTGTTCTAGAAGTCATGTTGTTAGACAACGGCAAACCTGCGAACTATGAAGAAGCTATGATGAGCCCAGATTCCTATAGATGGCTTGAGGCCATGAAATCTGAGATAGGATCCATGTATGAGAAGAAAGTATGGACTTTGGTGGACTTGCTCAATGATCGGCAAGCCATTGAGAATAAATGGATCTTCAAGAGGAAGACAGACGCTGATGGTAATATCACTGCTTACAAAGCCCAACTTGTCGCAAAAGGTTTTGGACAAGTTCAAGGGGTTGACTATGATGAGACTTTCTCACCCATACCGATGCTTAAGTCTGTTAGAATCATGTTAGCAATTGCCGCATTTTATGATTATGAAATCTGGCAAATGGACGTCAAAACTGCATTCCTTAACGGGTTTCTTAAAGAAGAGTTGTATATGATACAACCAGAAGGTTTTGTCAATCCTAAAGGTGCTAACAGAGTGTGCAAGCTCCAGCGATCCATCTATGGACTGGTGCAAGCATCTCAGAGTTGTAATATATGCTTTGATGAAGTGATAAAAGCATTTGGTTTTATACAGACTTACGGTGAAGCCTGTATTTACAAGAAAGTGAGTGGGAGCTCTGTAGCATTTATGATATTATATGTGGATGACATATTGCTAATTTGGAAATGATATAGAATTTCTGGATAACATCAAAGGATACTTGAATAAGATTTTTTCAATGAAAGACCCCGGTGAAGCTGCTTACATATTGGGCATCAAGATCTATAGGGATAGATCGAGATGCTTAATAGGAATTTCACAAAGCACATACCTTGATAAAGTTCTGAAGAAGTTCAAAATGGACCACTAAAAAGAAAGGGTTCTTGCCTGTGTTACAAGGTCTGAAATCGAGTCAGACTCAAAGTTCGACCACGGCAGAAGATAGAGAGAGAATGAAAGTCATTCCCTATGCCTCAGCCATAGGTTCTATAATGTATGCCATGCTGTGTACCAGAACTGATGTGTGCCTTGCCATAAGTTTGGCAGGGAGGTACCAAAGTAATCCAGGAGTGGATCACTGGACAGCGGTCAAGAATATCCCGAAGTACCTAAAAAGGACCAAGGATTTATTTCTCGTTTATGGAGGTGACAAAGAGCTCGTCGTAAAGGGTTGCATCGACGCTAGCTCCGACACAGATCCAGATGACTCTAAGTCACAAACCGGATACATATTTATATTGAATGGTGGAGCTGTCAGTTGGTGTAGTTCTAAGCAGATCGTCGTGGCAGGATCTACATGTGAAGCAGACATTGTTGCTTCGGAAGCAGCGCATGAAGGGGTCTGGATGAAGGAGTTCATATCCGATTTGGGTGTAATACCCAGTGCATCGGGTCCAATGACAATCTTTTGTGACAACACTGGAGCAATTTCTTTAGCCAAGGAGTCCAGGTTTCACAGATGAACCAAACACATCAAGCGATGCTTCAACTCCATTCGTGAAAAGGTCAAGGATGGAGACATAGAAATTTGTAAAATACATACAGATCTGAATGTGGCAGACCCGTTGACTAAACCTCTTCCGCAGACAAAACATGATCAACACCAAGACTCCATGGGTGTTCGATTCATTACTATGTAATCTAGATTATTGACTCTAGTGCAAGTGGGAGACTGTTGGAAATATGCCCTATAGGCAATAATAAAGTGGTTATTATCATATTTCCTTAATCATGATAAAGGTTCATTATTCATGCTATAATTGTATTGATTGGAAACTTAAATACATGTGTGAATACATAAGCAAATATCAAGTCCCTAGTAAGCCTCTACTAGACTAGCTCATTGATCAAAAGACGGTTAAGGTTTCCTGACCATAGACATGAGTTGTCATTTGATAACGGGATCACATCATTAGGAGAATGATGTGATGGACAAGACCCATCGCTACTTCTTGAGCTTGCGTTGGTTTTTCCCTTGAAGAGGAAAGGGTGATGCAACACAGTAGAGATAAGTATTTCCCTCAGTTAAGAACCAAGGTATCAATCTAGTAGGAGAAACGCGCAAGTCCCCAACAGATGCACCTGCACAAATAATCAAACACTTGCACCCAACACAATAAAGGGGTTGTCAATCCCTTCACGATTACTTGCGAAAGTGAGATCCGATAGAGATATATAGAACTAAACAAAAGATACAATATTTTTGGGTTTTTGGTTTTATAGATCTGAAAATAAAAGATTTCAAAATAATAGATTGGAAACTATTATGATGGAAAATAGACCCGGGGCCATAGGTTTCACTAGGGGCTTCTCTCATGAAGGCAAACAATACGGTGTGTGAACAAATTACTGTCGAGCAATTGATAGAAAAGCGCAAAGTTATGACAATATCTAAGGCAATGATTATGAATATAGGCATCACGTCTGTGACAAGTAGACCGAAACTATTCTGCGTCTACTAATATTACTCCACACATCGACCGACTCCTGCCTGCATCTAGAGTATTAAGTTCATAGGTACAGAGTAACGCTTTAAGCAAGATGACATGATGTAGAGGGATAAACTCAAGCAATATGATATAAACCCCATCTTTTTTATCCTTTATGGCAACAATTCAATACGTGCCTCGCTACCCTTTCTGTCACTGGGTGAGGATACCGCTAGATTGAACCCAAAACTAAGCACCTCTCCCATTGCAAGAACTACCAATCTAGTTATACAAACAAACCAATAATTCAAAGATAAATACAAAGATATCAAATCATGCATATAAGAATTCAGAGAAGATTCAAATAATATTCATAGATAAGCTGATCATAAATCCACAATTCATCGGATCTCGACAAACACACCGCAAAATAATATTACATCGGATATAACTCCAAGAACATCGAGGAGAACATTGTATTGAATATCAAAGAGAGAGAACAAGGCATCTAGCTACTAGCTATGGACCCGTAGGTCTGTGGTAAACTACTCACGCATCATCGGAAGGGCAATGGAGTTGATGTAGATGCCCTGCATGGTCGAATCCCCTCCCGGCAGAGTACCGGAAAAGGTCTCTAGATGGGATCTCAATAGGTCAAAGACCCGCAGCGGTGGAAAAGTGTTTTCATGGATGCCTCTAGGGTCTCTAGAATATTTCTGAATTTATAGGGCAAAGAAGGAGGTGAGGGGGTCTCCGAGGGGGCCACAAGCCCTAGGGGTGCGCCCCCTAGGGCACGCCCGCCTAGCTTGTCGTCACCTCGAGGGCTTTCTGACTTGGAATCCAAGTCCTACGTGTGTCTTCTAGTCCAAGAAAAATCATCGCGAAATTTTTATTCCATTTGGACTCGGTTTGATATTCCTTTTCTGCGAAACTAAAAAAACAAGGGAAAAAACAGAAACTGGCACTGGGCTCTAGGTTAATAGGTTAGTCCCAAAAATAATATAAAATAACATATTGATGCATATAAAATATCCAAAATAGATAATATAATAGCATGGAACAATAAAAAATTATAGATACGTTGGAGATGTATCAAGCATCCCCAAGCTTAATTCCCGCTCGTCGTCGAGTAGGTAAATGATAAAAACAGAATTTTTGATGTGGAATGCTACCTAATATACTTATCCATGTAATTTTCTTTATTGTGGCATCAATGTTCAGATCTGTAAGATTCAAAAAAAAATTTAATATTGACATAAAAACAATAATATGTCAAGCATACGAATAAAGCAATCATGTCTTCTCAAAATAACATGGCCAAAGAAAGTTATCCCTACAAAACCATATAGTCTGGCTATGCTCCATCTCCATCACACAAAGTATTAAATCATGCACAACCCCGGTATTAGTCAAGAAATTGTTTCACACTTTAGTATTCTCAAACCTTTTCAACTTTCATGCAATACATGAGCGTAATCCATGGATATAGCATATATGTGGAATAGAATATGGTGGTTGTGGAGAAGACAAAAAACAGAGATAGGCTCACATCAACTAGGCGTATCAACGGGCTATGGAGATGCCCATCAATAGATATCAATGTGAGTGAGTAGGGATTGCCATGCAACGAATGTACTAGAGCTATAAGTTTATGGAAGCTCAAAAAGAAACTAAGAGGGTGTGCATCCAACTTTCTTGCTCACGAATACCTAGGGAAATTTGAGGAAGCCCATCATTGGAATATACAAGCCAAGTTCTTATAACAAAAATTCCCATTAGTATATGAAAGTGGCAACATAGGAGACTCTCTATGATGAAGATCATGGTGCTACTTTGAAGCACAAGTGTAGAAAGGATAGTAGCATTGTCCCTTCCCTCATTTTCTCTCCTTTTTTTGTGTGCTTCTTTGGTCTTTTTTTATTTGGGCTTCTTTGGCCTCTATTATTTTTCATAAAGTCCGAAGACTCATCCCAACTTACGAGGGAATCATAGCTTCCATCATCCTTTCCTCACATGGTACAATGCTCTAATAATGATGGTCATCACACTTTTATTTACTTACAACTCAAAAATTTCAACTCAAGGTAAGAACTCATAATGACGGAACGGTGGAAGTTGCATGGCAATATATCTCGGAATGGCTATGAAAATGCCATAATAGGTAGGTATGGTGGCTGTTTTGAGGAAGGGTAAATGGTGGGATTAATGCACCGGCAAAAGTTGCGCGGTACTAGAGAAGCTAGCAATGGTGGAAGGGTGAGAGTGCGTATAATCGATGGACTCAACATTAGTCATATAGAACTCACATACTTATTGCAAAAAATTATTAGCTATCGAAACAAAGTATTAGACGCATGCTCCTAGGGGAGAGGTTGGTAGGAGTTAACCATCTCGCGCTCCCGACCTCCACATAAAGGATGGCAATTAATAAATAAATCATGCTCTAACTTCATCACATAACGGTTCACGATATGTGCATGCTACGGGAATCACAAACTTTAACTCAAGTATTTCTACCAATCCACAATTACTCACTAGCATAACTATAATATCACAATCTTTATATCTCAAAACAAATGCAAGTAATCAAACTTCTCATAGTATTCAATGCTCTATATATGAAAGTTTTTATTATATCTCCCTTGGATGCCCATCATATTAGGACTGAATTCATAGCCTAAGAAAATTACCATGCCGTTTAGAGAGACTCTCAAAATAATATAAGTGAATCAAGAGAGTTCAATAATTGCTATAAAATAAAACTACCACCGTGCTCTTAAAATATATAAGTGAAGCACTAGAGAAAAATTGCCTAGCTCAATATATATAAGTGAAGCTCATAGAGTATTCTAATAAATCACGATTCATGCGTGTCCCTCTCAAATGGTGTCTCAGCAAGGATGATTGTGGCAAACTAAGAAGTAAAGAATCATATTATACAAGATGCTCCAAGCAAAACACATATCATGTGGTGAATAAAAATATAGCCTCAAGTAAATTTACCGATGGATGAAGACAAAAGAGGGGATGCCATCCGGGGCATCCGCAAGATTAGGATCTTGGTTGTCCTTTAATATTACCTTGGGGTGCCTTGGGCATCCCCAAGCTTAGGCTCTTGCCACTCCTTACTCCATAGTCCATCAAATCTTTACCCAAAACTTGAAAACTTCACAACACAAAACTCAACAGAAAATCTCATGAGAAATGTTAGTATAAGAAAATAAAATCACAACTTTTGGTACTGTTGTGAACTCATTCTTTATTTATATTTGTGTAATATCTATAGTATTCCAACTTCTCCATGGTTCATACCCCCCGATACTACCCATAGATTCATCCAAATAAGCAAACAACACATAGAAAACAGAATTTGTCAAAAACAGAACAATCTGTAGTAATCAGAAAACTTTGTATACTTGTGTAACTCCAAAAATTCTGAAAATTAGGAAAACGGAGGAAATTTGTATATAAATCTTGTGTAAAAAATTCAGATAAAAAACACGCTTCTATGATTTTCAAAAATTATTTTACTGGGTGCAAAAGTTTCTGTTTTTCAGCAAGATCAAATCAACTATCATCGTAAGCCATCTCAAAGGTCTTACTTGGTCCAAACACTAATTAAAACACAAAAACACACCTAACTAGAGGCTAGATGAGAAATTTATTGAAAAACAGAACCAAAAAAGCAAGAATAAAAATAAAATTGGGTTGCCTCCCAACAAGCGCTTTTCTTTAAAGCCTTTTAGCTAGGCATTGATAATTTCAATGATGCTCACATAAAAGAGAAGAATTGAAGCACAAAGAGAGCATCATAAAACACGTGACAAACACATCTAAGTCGAACATACTTCCTATGCATAGGCATTTTATAAGCAAAAAAATTATAAAGGCAAGCAAAAACTAGCATATGCATGGAAGAAGAATAAAACTTTGCCAATCTAAGCATCAAGAGAGGTAATTTAGCAACATGAAGATTTCTATAACCATATTTTACTCTCTCATAATAATTACATGTAGTATCATAAGAAAATTCAATAATATAGCTATCACATAACATGTTCTCAACACGATCCACATGCATGCGAAGTTGACACTCTTCCGAAATAGTGGGATTAACATTAACTAAAGTCATGAGCTCTCCAAACTCACATTTATCAAAAATTTCATAAGATTGAACATTCTCCAAATATGTGGGATCTAAAGTTAACACTCTTCCAAACCCACTTTAAATATTATTGCAAACGTTATTATCAATCTCATATTCATCATGGGACTTAAATAAAATTTCAAGATCATAAGAAGAATCACGCCAATCATGATCATTGCAACAAGTAGTAGACATAACAAAATTAGCATCCCCAAGGTTAGGGTTTTGCATATCATTAACACAATTGACATTAATGGAGTTTATAATAACACCATTGCAATCATGCTTTTCATTCAAGGCACTATCATGAAGCACTTTATAATTTTCTTCTTTCAACACTTCATCACAATTTTCAGATTCACGGATTTCAAGCAAAACCTCATAGAGATAATATAGTGCACTCAATTGACTAGCAATTGGTTCATCATAATTGGATCTTTTAAAAAGATTAGCAAGTGGATGAGGATCAATAAATCTCTTTGCTCCTGAATTTGAATAAACACAATTATGCCAAGTAAACGAGCAAACAAACCAAGTAAGACATAAAAGAAAACGGAAAGAAGACAAACAAAAAGGCAAATATTTTTGTGTTTTTCTGAAATCCTTTTAGAAGTGGGGGAGAGGAAAACGAGAGGCAAATGGCGAATAATTTAATGCAAGAGATGAGAGTTTATGATGGGTACTTGGTAGGCTTGACGTGGATCACGCCGGCAACGGTGCCAGAAATACTTCCTGCTACTTTTTGAGCTTGCGTTGGTTTTTCCCTTGAAAAGGAAAGGGTGATGCAGCACAGTAGAGATAAGTATTTCCTCAGTTAAGAACCAAGGTATCAATCCAGTAGGAGAAACGCACAAGTCTCCAATAGATGCACCTGCACAAACAATCAGACACTTGCACCCAATGCAATAAAGGGGTTGTCAATCCCTTCACGGTTACTTGCATAAGTGAGATCTGATAGAGATAGATAGAACTAAACAAAAGATGAATTTTTTGGGGGTTTTTGGTTTTATAGATCTGAAAATAAAAGATTGCAAAATAGTAGATCGGAAACTAATATGATGGAAAATAGACCCAGGGGCCATAGGTTTCACTAGAGGCTTCTCGCATGAAGGCAAATAATACGATGGGTGAACAAATTACTGTCGAGCAATTGATAGAAAATCGCAAAGTTATGACGATATCTAAGGCAATGATTATGAATATAGGCATCACGTCTGTGACAAGTAGACCGAAATGATTCTGCATCTACTACTATTACTCCACACATCAACCGACTCCTGCCTGCATCTAGAGTATTAATTCATAGGAATAGAGTAACGCTTTAAGCAAGATGACATGATGTAGAGGGATAAACTCAAGCAATATGATGTAAACCCCATCTTTTTATCCTTGGTGGCAACAATTCAATACGTGCCTCACTACCCCTTCTGTCACTGGGTGAGGACACCGCAAGATTGAACCCAAAACTAAGCACCTCTCCCATTGCAAGAACTACCAATCTAGTTGGCCAAACCAAACCAATAACTCGAAGAGAAATACAAAGATATCAAATCATGCATATAAGAATTCAGAGAATATTCAAATAATATTCATAGATAAGCCCACAATTCATTGGATCTCGACAAACACACTGCAAAAGAATATTACATTAGATAGAACTCCAAGAACATTGCATTGAAGATCAAAGAGAGAGAAGAAGCCATCTAGCTACTAGCTATGGACCCGTAGGTCTGTGGTAAACTACTCACTCGTCATCAGAAGGGCAATGGAGTTGATGTAGATGCTCTCCATGGTCAAATCCCCTTCCTGCAGAATACTGGAAAAGGTCTCCAGATGGCATCTCAATAGGTCAGAGACCTATGGCGGTGGAAAAGTGTTTTCGTGGATGCCTCAGGGTTTCTGAAATATTTATGAATTTATACGCGAAAGAAGGAGGCCAGGTGGTCTCCGAGGGGGCCACAAGACCTAGGGGCACCCCCTAGGGCACGCCCCTGGCTTGTCGTCGCCTCGAGGGATCTCTGACTTGGACTCCAAGTCCTACGCATGTCTTATGGTCCAAGAGAAATCATAGCAAAAGTTTTATTCCGTTTGGACTCCGTATGATATTCCTTTTCTGCGAAACTCAAAAACAAGGAAAAAACAGAAACGGCCACTGGGCTCTAGGTTAATAGGTTAGTCCCAAAAATAATATAAAATAGCATACAAATGCATATAAAATATCCAAAACAGATAATATAATAGCATGGAACAATCAAAAATTATAGATACATTGGAGACGTATCACCAACTGTTAGCTTAGCATATGATCGTTCAGTTTATTGCTACTGCTTTCTTAATGTCTAATACATGTTCCTTTGACCATGAGATCATGCAACTCCGGGACTCTGGAGGAATGCCTTGTGTATATCAAGCGTGACTTCGTAACTGGGTGATCACAAAGGTGTGATACGTCTCCAACGTATCTATAATTTATGAAGTATTCATGCTGTTATATTATCATTCTTGGATGTTCTACAATCATTTTATAGTAACTTTATATCATTTTTTGGGACTAACCTACTAATATAGTGCCCAGTGCCAGTTGCTGTTTTTTTCTTGTTTTTTACATGGCAGAAAATCAATACCAAACGGAGTCCAAATGCAGCGAAACTTTTTGGATACTTTTTCTGGACCAATGATGTCTACTACGCTACCTTCTTCTTATAGACTCGTGTTGGGTCTACAAGCGCAGAATTTTGTAGGACAGTAGCAAATTTCTCTCAAGTGGATGACCTAAGGTTTATCAATCCATGGGAGGCGTAGGATGAAGATGGTCTCTCTCAAACAACCCTGCAACCAAATAACAAAGAGTCTCTTCTGTCCCCAACACACCCAATACAATGGTAAATTATACAGGTGCACTAGTTCAGCAAAGAGATGGTGATACAAGCGTAATATGGATAGTAGATATAGGTTTTTGTAATCTGAAAATATAAAAACAGCAAGGTAACTAGTAACAAAAGTGAACGAAAACGGTATTGCAATGCTTGAAAACAAGGCCTAGGGTTCATACTTTCACTAGTGCAAGTTCTCTCAACAATGATAATATAATTAGATCATATAACAATCCCTCAACGTGCGACAAAAGTCACTCCAAAGTTCCTATCGCGGAGAACATAAGATGAAATTGCTTGTAGGGTACGAAACCACCTCAAAGTTATTCTTTCTGATCAGTACATTGGGCTATTCCTATAAGTGTCACAAACAACCCTAGAGTTCGTAGTAAAATAACACCATATGACACACATCAATCAACCCTAATGTCACCTAGATACTCCAATGTCACCACAAGTATCCATGGGTCAATTATACGATATGCATCAAACAACTTCAGATTCATAATATTCAATCCAACACAAAGAACTTCAAAGAGTGCCCCAACATTTCTACCGGAGAAACAAGGACGAAAACATGCATCAACCCCTATGCATAGATTACCCCAATGTCACCCTGGGAATCCGCGAGTTGAGTGTGAAAACATACATCAAGTGAATCAATAGAATACCCCATTGTCACCACGGGTATCCCACGCAAGACATACATCAAGTGTTCTCAAATTCATAATAGTATTCAATCTGGTAATAGTGAAACCTCAAAGGTAAAACTCAATTCATCACAAGAGGGTAGAGGGGGAGAAACACCATATGATTTGACTATAGTAACAAAGCTCGTGGTACATCAAGATCGTGCCAAATCAAGAACACGGGAGAGAGCGAGAGGGATCAAACACATAGCTACTGGTACATACCCTCAGCCCCGAGGGTGAACTACTCCCTCCTTGTCATGGAGATTGCCAGGATGATGAAGATGGCCATTGGTGATGGTTTCCCCTCCGATAGGGTGCCGAAATGGGCTCTCGATTGTTTTTTCATGGCTACAGAGGCTTGCGGCAGTGGAACTCCCGATCTAGGTTTCTTTCTGGGGGTTTTTGGATTTATAGGAATTTTTGGCATTGGTTTCATGTCAGGGGGGGGGTCCACGAGTCAACGACAAGACAGGGGGGCGCCCTCCACCCTTGTGGATGACTCAGGACTCTTCTGTCCCAACTCTCTTGCTTCGGGGGTTTCTTCTGGTTCATAAAAAATCACCATAAATTTTTACGTCATTTGGACTCTGTTTGGTATTCCTTTTCAGTAAAATTCAAAAACAAGGAAAAAAACAGAAACTGGCACTGGGCTCTAGGTTAATAGGTTAGTCCCAAAAAATCATGTAAAATAGCATATAAAACATCCAAGATGGATAATATAATAGCATGGAACAATCAAAATTATAGATACGTTGGAGACATATCAAGCATCCCCAAGCTTAATTCCTGCTCGTCCTCGAGTAGGTAAATAATAAAAACATATTTTTGATGTGGAATGCTAGCAAGTGCACATGTTTGATAAATGATAATTTCAATCACTTTTTGTAGCATCATTATATATCATAATAGTAGCTCATCTCATAAAACTTCTCATGATCAAGTAACAAGCTATTCACATATTAAAGCATATATCATAAACTTTCTTGAAAACTAACAAACTAGGTTCTCAGTCATCAAACAATTGCAATTCATCTTATTTTCAGGAAGGGTCTATGTAAGAGATTTGATTTAGCAAATCCCACATACTCAAAGCATATTCTTAGAACAAACAACATCCATTGAACACAGAGAAAGATAGAGGCTTAATGTTTCGCCTCTCAACTTATTTACACTACTGCAGGATGCTGCTAACACGACACTACGATCAGAGACCCTTCGAGAAACTGTGTGCGATGCAATAATCGCAAACGGTGGTGTCAGAGCACCGTCTAAAATGTGCAAAACATTTGCGATGACGGCTTCATCAAACACGGTTCAGATTTTAGTTGCATGTGCGATGCATGGCATACGGTTCAGTTCAATTAACTGTTTGCGATGAGGAGGAACAAAAGAAACGGACAGCTAGATGAAAGTGTGTGTGATACACAACATACGGTTCATTCGGATGAACTGTGTGAGATTAGGTAACACAAAAGAAACGGTCAACCAGATCAAGGTGTGTGTGATATACAACATGCGGTTCACTCGGATGAACTGTTTGTGTTGAGACACGAGAACAGAAACGGTTCAATATAACAAGATGTGTGTGATACCTGGCAAACAGGTCTGTAATCAGAAATGTGTGGGAAGGCCGATAACAACACAGACGATTGCTTGTAATAAGACGTATGCGATATGCTCTGTCGACACAACATGTATTGGCCATTGGGGGACGGGCGGTCATCCAGATATGCCATAAGGATGCGAAGAGGCATCCTATATCAGCAAGGACTAGCTGTTCAACCAGTAGCCCATCTAAGAGAACTCTCAAGTTAAGTGTGCTCAGGCTAGAGCAGCCATCAGATGGGTGACTGGAGGGGAAGTTGTGTTGATGTTAAATTAACTGATAGGATGGGTCATATCGGTCAAATGACCGAAATGACCCATTCCCTCAGCTAATTTAACCTCGAGGTCCTTGTTTTTTATTTTTATTTTATCTTTAACATATGTTAAAGAAGGTCTACCGCATTACTTTTTGACAATGTGTATACGTGGCATACAGTTGATCCATCCGATCTGTTTGTGATGGAATAAGCCGTGTGTGTTGTGGGCAAACGCTTGCTAGTGTACAACCATTTGCGATTGATGAATTCATCACCAACGGGTTCCCTAGTGTGGTCTGTGTTCATCTCATCATCATCTACTTCTTGTGCTAGCTCGATGTTCCTTTATATTGTAAGTTTCCATTAATTGATGGTGTTCTATGAACACGCCATCATTTCCCGCCATTTCCTCACCTGTTTCCCGCCACCCAACGATATTGCACATAAACCTAGGCGCGACACGACGCACGGAGGCAACAAGCGCAACCTGCAGCACATCCACCTTTTCCAAGCATGCCAACACACCAAAGCGTCGCCTCTTCCATCAACCTCATCGAAGAGGAAAACCAGAAGGCGCCACGGCCCGTCATGGCCGCGGCGCTCCCCGACAACACGATGGACGATGCTGTGATGTGCGTCATCACCGGGGTTGAGCAGACCTTTGGTGCATGGTGCTTCAACGTCGCGGATCAAGATAGGCATGTCAGCGCCGAGAGGTTGCAGCTCACCGCACAACATGATCGATGGCGCGCCCCAAAGAAAGCTAGGTGCATCCGCGCCGATAGGCTACGGCTCGCCACATGGCGAGAGTGTTGGAGCGCCGCAGAGCGAGAGGCGCGGCACGCCGCACAGCAAGAGCGGATCCATCAGCGCTTGCTTGCTATCGACAGGGCGTTGCAGCTGGGTACACGTCTCGTCAGTACCCCCATTCCTCGCCAGGAGCGAGCACATGCCCTCTGCGCCGTACTTGCACCAGAGGTCGGCCACGTCGTACTTGCACCGGACGCCCGCCGCACCATTCGCATGGGTCGCGCCGTTCACCTTGTCCGCGGCCCGCTTGATGCCAACGCGCTGGTCTATAGGCTCGACCACCTCCTTGGCCCAGGTGTCCACCTGGGCGCAGTAGAGGAACATGGCCCTCGCATCCTCGAGGTGGTGATCTCTGATGAAATAGCCAATTTGGAGCTCGAGATCACGCTCCAGATGTACCGCGAGCGTGTCGACCGCTTGGACGAACGCCTGCACGAGTTCAGGCAGAGCCAAGAGCTACCATAGGCAAGGGCTGTTGGTCATGGTCTCATGGACGCGTTTTATTTTGTTGAGTCATTTCGATGTGGATACCTATGTATTCACATCAATCATACTATTGCTCTGTTTATTGCTCTGTTTCAATGTGTGTACTCTATCTTCCGTTCTTATATGTTCTGTTTCAATGTGTGTTTATACGCTTTCCATTCTGTATATGTGGATGATAACAGATAGATTCATATTAGTATACAAAAATAGATAGAAAATGGAATTCATAATATATATAATATTAATTGTTCATTAGTTCATCACAGAATATATATAATATCGTCACATATACGTGATGATACTTAACTACTATGTACAATGCATAATATTGAAAATGAACAATACTAAAACTAATAATCCCTCCTGGGGCCAGTATTCGGGCAGCCCCTCGCCAGCATCTCCCTGGTGGGCAGCGTCTTCCCAGAGCGGAGGCAATACTCTGCCTCCTCCGCCTCGTAGCGCTTGATGTGCTGATCTGCCTCTTGTAGGCGGACACGCGCGAACGATCTTGCCATTTCGTTGGGCGCCCACCAGAGCTCCTCGTCGGTGGCATGCTAGATCTTATCCGCCCAGCTCCATGCAATGACGAGGCTCTTAGCGCCTCTGGCCTTCCTCGCGAAGTACCCGTCTCCGTACACCTCCTCCGCATGATGACGCGCCCACTCCCAAAACTCCGCTGCCTCCTTTTTCCAGGCGGCATCACGGGTTTCATAGGCCTCCTGGTACCTGGCATCCTCCTCCGTAATCTCCTTCTTGAAAGCCACTTGCCTGTCTTTCTCAGCCAGCGGTAGCGACTTCCAAAGACAAAGATCATACTGGCCCCAAAACCAATCCAAAGTTGGGGGTATGGCGCAACCTCGTCCGGTGGCGCGTAGGTGTCCTCATCGCTGCTCGTCGTGTGAGAATCCTCGGGGGGTGGCGACTCCTCATTGGCGCTTGGGCAGATCGGCGGTGCCATGGTAGAGATTTGAGAGAGAGAGAGAGAGAGAGAGAGAGAGAGAGAGCGAGCAAGGGGAGGATCTAGATGAGAATGCAGGAGGGACGATGTGAGCAAGGTAGTATTTATTGGCGGCTGGAATCTAGATCGACAGGAATAGTACACGCGTCAATCACCAAAATTTACGAGTACTGTAGTGTGAATTACACACGATTCCCGCAGCAAAATCCGTGTGTGAACATAATAGCTGACGGTTCCCAATGCAGAATTGTGTCTGACTAATAAAGACCGCCATTCACCTTCCAAACCTCGAGGCATGAAATAGAGTGCTAATCGTGTGGGGCCAGTTGTCTTGCTAGATTTTTCATTTTCTTTTTTGAACACCGGATATTTACATCGTCTGATGATTTTTTAACTCACACAAAAGTACACAAATATGATTTTTCAAACCGTTATGGTTAGCCGTTGCATGTAGATGTAGTTCAAATTTGAATTACGGTCATTCAATGGCTAGAAAATCACTTAAATGTCTTCAAAAGGTCAAATGACCCCTGAAATTTTCTAAATTTTCACATGACAGTTGTGTTAGTGCAGGTTACACGTAGAGAAAAATTGAAGGCCGTAAGAGGAAGCTATCTGCCGTTCGTCATAAAACATGCATTGTTCCCTTCTCGGAACCACGAGCCTTCTAGTGAGTTGCTCTGGTTTGTGAGGGGTGTGTGTCCAAACTTCCGTTAGACAGACCAATTTTTGTACCACATCATCTTGGTGGCATGACACTACGTCAAGCAAGGTTCATGTTTTTCTGATTATTTAATTTTTTGGAATAAAAATGCCATGACACTCCATGCATGTACATGTGTCCATGCCGTGAGACCAATATGTTTGAAAATTTGTCACATCCCTAGCTTCTGGTGCTGCCTAGTGTTTGCATCATGTTTAAATTTCTGAAAACTTGAACTGAGGAAATTTGGAAGCCTCAAAACCCTAAATAAAAGAAGGGCAAAAACCCTAAAATCTCATTCATTGTTCCAAAATGCTCCTCTTAAATGTTTGATAATTTTTGGCAAGGGTTCTGGTCCCAACCAAAATATTGAACATTTTTAAGGATTTATTTTTGGGACTTTGAACTTAAATCATTAGCTATTTGAATTTGAATTATATTCATATAATTAGAATATAATTTCAAATACCCCTGAAATATTTTATGAGCTTTTGGAAAAGTCCATCTAGCAAAATAAAAATATTCAGAGGAGTTTTTGGCATTGTTTGAATTTGTTTAAATTCAAAACAATGGCAAAAGATATTAATAAAAGAAAATAGAACAATAAAACAGAGCAGAGAGCACTTACCTGACGCTTACCTGAGGCCCACTCACCTGGTGGCCCAGCAGAACCGGCCCAGCCCACTGGCCCCTCCTCTGTCGTCTTCATCCTCGACAGGGGGATGGGAGCGTGCCCGACGCGCGCGCGCTCCGCCGTGCCACGCCACCTCCCTCTCTGCCTGCCTGGCGCCCTCCTCGTCGCCCTGGAACGCCCCGGACGACGCCACGCAGCCCCGACCGCTCTCTCACTCTCTCCCGAACTCTTCCCCCTCTTCTGCTCCCTCTCCCTCTCGAGCCCGAGCGCAGCCGCAGCCGCGCCACCGTAACGCCGCGGCCACCGTCTCCCCCTCGACCCCTCTCCGTGCCTGCGAGCTCCGTCTCGACGTCCCCGACCTCCTCGACAAGCCACGACACCACGGACGCGCTGCAACGCCACCATCACCACCGTCTTCATCGCCATGGCCGGAGATCGCCGCCGCTCGATTCGCGGCAACGAGGACGCCCCCGAGCTCACCAACCCCTTCGTTCGAACCGCTGTGAGCTCTTGATCCTCCTCCCCTTCTCCGTTTTCTCCCTAGTATGCTGTAGCCGCCGTGCCTTTCACACCGACAGCGCCACCGCGAAAGCTCGCCGGCGATGATGCTCCGGTGACCATTCGGTCCCGGGCATGCGTCCAACGTTCTCGCCGCACCGCGTAGACGCCGTAGGTGTTAACTCCGCATCGCCAAGACCGCTGTGGCCTCGACCCCGAGCTCGCCCGAGCTCCGGCCGCTGCTTCTGTGCTCGCCGCCGTCATCTCCGGCGACTCCGAGGCCTTCCGATCGCCCAGCTAGACGTGGTCGAGCGCGGGCTACCCCCTGGTGGCCTTCGCGCATCCATTCGTCGCCCGCAGCTCAAGTCCGGCGAGTTGCCGCCGCAGTTTAGGTCGTCGCCGGCGAAACTCCGGCGGGAGCTGACGTGGCTCCGTCATTAGGAGCTAACCCAGCTAGTTAAACAACCTACAGCCACTGACAGTGGGCCCCACCCCTGGTCAAACCCCAGTCAGCGCTGGGTTTGACCGGGATTAGTTCCTGTGTCACCGACGTGTGGACCCCACACGTCAGGTTTGACCCGGACCAGCCCAGTTGACTCTGCTGACGTCACAGTGACGTGGTGCTGACGCCATAAATCATTTTCTGGATTTATTATTATTCAGGAATTTTCAGAAAATACCCCAAACTTCTAAAATTCATAGAAATTCAACCGTAACTCCAAATTAAATAATTTATATATGAAAAATTATCAGAAAAATTCAAGGAATCCATCTGTACCATTTTCATGCAGGTTTGAACAATGTTTGTCCTCTGTTTTGGACAAAACAAATAAAGGGCATTTAAATAATCACATATGGAGTTTGAATTTGAATCTTGTATTCAAACCAACTTCATTTAAATCATAGCTAGGTGCATTAGCCCAAAACACATTCATATTGCCATGTCACAGCATGCATCATATTGTGCATTGCATTGATCGTGTTTCTTCTGTGTTTGCCGGTGTTGTTCCCCCTCGATAGACGTTGTACCGGCGATGTGATCGATGACACCGATGAAGAGCTATATTATCTTCAGAAGTGCCAGGCAAGCAAAACCCCCTTGTTCATTCCGATACAATCCTACTCTCTCGCTCCTGCTCTCTTTTACTGCATTAGGACAACAACGACATATTTGTTACTTGCTGCGGTAGCTGAACCCCTTTATCCTTTGCATGACCCGTCATTGCCACAGTAAATAGATGAAACCCACTAGCATGAGTAGGAGTTGTTTGAGCCCTGTTGTGCCTACTCATTCTTGCTTGTTTGTCATGCCTGCTACTGCTTAGAGTTGTGTCAGGTCTGATTCATCGGGGATGAATCAGAGGCGTGTGAACATGTCCTACTGTGTGTGAGCTAAGTGTGTGAACACGATTTGGTAAAGGTAGCGGTGAGAGGCCATGTAGGAGTACATGGTGGGTTGTCTCATTGAAGCCGTCCTTAGGATCTAAGTTCTGTGTTTGTGATCCATGATTCAGCTACTACCATACATTGGGCCCTGAAATATGACCCCGCTCGACTTCTTATTCACCCAAGTCCTCTGTCCAGGAGTTGCAAGTAGTTTCTAGTGTTTGTAGTATGCTGGAGGCCGTGGACAGCGCTGACCATAGGGGTGGGCTGTGATGCGGTAGGCACGTGGCCGGGTATACCGGGCGCCCGTTTGGTGTCACGGAACCCTATTCACATCGTTTGGGGCTGTGAGCGAAACTCCGGCCGGATCTCCTCATGGATGGAACCCGAATAGGCGATAAACCTGGACTAGAGACTTGAGTGTTTAGGTAGGTCGTGGTCTACACCCACGTCGGCTTTCGCTTGAAGTCTGCCGAGCACATGTCGTGTGCAGATGCTAAGTGGTGGAAACATGTATGAAGAAGCACACCCCTGCAGGGTTAACATCATCTATTCGAATAGCCGTGTCCGCGGTAAAGGACTTCTGGGTTGCTTATATCAGTTCATAGACAAGTGAAAGTGGATACTCTAAAATACGCAAGATAAGCATGAGTGCTATGGATGGCGTTCTCGTAGGGAGACGGGAGCGGATCCATAGTGGTGTATTGATATGGTGAATATGTGGACTCGTGTGCGCCACCTCAAAAGAGTTACTTGCAGTCATAGTTTAGGATAGCCACCGAGTCAAAGCTGGCTTGCTGCCGTTAAACCCCACCATCCCCTTTGTTGATAATGATGCATATGTAGTTAGTTCTGATGTAAGTCTTGCTGGGTACATTTGTACTCACGGTTCTTAATTTATGTTTTTTGTAGAGAGACTTCGGTCTCACTAGTAGTTCCACGTGGACTTCGACGTTTAGCTTGTTACCTCAGCTACGATCTTGTGCCTCGGCAGGATTTGGTAGATAGTCAGGCTTCTCAGCCTTTTTCATTTATAGATGTCTGTACTCAGACATGATAGCTTCCGCTTGTGTTTGGATTTGTATGCTCTGAATGTTGGGTCATGAGACCTATGTTTGTAATATCTCGCTCCTCGGAGCCTAATGAATAAATACTTGAGTCGTAGAGTCATGTTGTGATGCCATGTTGTATTTGCACATATCGGGCATATTGTGTGTATGTTATTGAAATGCTTGGTATGTGTGGGATCTGACTATCTAGTTGTTTATCTTTAGTAGCCTCTCTTACCGGGAAATGTCTCCTAGTGTCTCCACCGAGCCATGGTAGCTTGCTACTGCTCCGGAACACTTGGGCTGGCCGGCATGTGTCCTTCTTCGTTCCTGTGTCTGTCCCTTAGGGGAAATGTCACGCGATGAATACCGGAGTCCTGTTAGCCCGCTACAGCCCGGTTCATCGGAGTCCTGCTAGCCCAGTGCTACAGCCTGGATTCACTCGCTGATGACCGACACCTTCGATGCTGGGTCATGGATGCCTGTCCCTGTAAGTCTGTGCCACTTTGGGTTTACGACTAGCCATGTCAGCCCGGGCTCCTTATCATATGGATGCTAGTGACACTATCATATACGTGTGCCAAAAGGCGCAAACGGTCCCGGGCAAAGGTAAGGCGACACCCATGGGAATACCGTGCGTGAGGCCGCAAAGTGATATGAGGTGTTACATGCTAGATCGATGTGGCATTGAGTCGGGGTCCTGACAGCGTTGGTATCAGAGCTTGACTGCCTGTAGGATTACCAAGCCAAACTGGTCGAAGTTGAGTCTAGAAATTCTTTAGTTATATAAGGGAATTGATTGTGGGATGGAACGTAAGGCTCTTTTTACTCCTTATACCTTATGCCCTTCTGATCTGAGTCATCTTATCTTTCCTACGGGGTTAAGGAACTAGGCTTTCTCTTCTTTCTATCAGGATCACGTGTTACTAACCCGTAGATTTATAAGATTGTTGGATCTAAGCTTGAGTTCAGCTCCTATGACTTCTGTATGTTAACTGTTGATCTCGAAACCTTGGTATTGTGCTTCTGAGTGGTTATGCCACCATTTTTGTGAATGTCTCAAATCTTTTCTGAGTATTTACAGCCATTATGTTGTCAGAGTCATCCCAGGTTTCTAAATAGTCTGATGCATTTGCAAATCCCTTCTTCCCGTTCCCGATGTCCTTTTGGTCATATTAATCACACAAATTAGTGAGTTAAGGTACTTTATTGCCTCGACATATATGTTGGAGTTAATAATTATAACCCTAAGTGCTTAGGGGATCATCTAGTGGTCTAGCCATGATCTGTGTTTCCAGTGTGATGATTCTGGCCTTTATTCTTGAAAGCATCCCGTGATGCTACTTAGTAGTAGGTATTCTATTCCTGGGTTCTTGAACCCGAGATTCACTCTACTTACTTCATGTTGATAGTGTTTACTAGCTCCTTTAGGATATTAGTAACCTTGTGATAGTCCTCGAGGTCCGTGGTATTTCCTTCTTCCAAATACCATGAACCATTCAGGCAGAAGTTATTGGATCAAAAGATCACAATTAGAGTACTCTTGAGGAGTTCTCCATTCATAAATCGTGACTCTGCCAGTCCTACCTCTCTGCATGGGTTATCCGGAAGAAACATGTGGAACTTGGTTCGACATACTAATTTATGCATCCACAACTCAGAAAGATATATGTTCCTTTGAGTTTTCCCTCTTCAGTCGTATTCTGACACTCGTCTATCATTTGATAGTCAAGAGTATGCGTGCATTCTTATTATTCTTGTGGTCCGTCGAGCCATTCTATTCTGGAATGACTAGGAGAAACAAACTCCAGTACCTTGTCCATTTCCAGGATTGGGTCAAAGCAGTCGTACTCCACAGATCAAATTGCTAATCTTGCTTTTGCTCTGTTCTACCTTAGAGTATTACCATCTTTATATCAAGAGTGTCATGGGAATTGCACACCACCCTATGAACTCTTGGTATAGTGATACTTCTTGCCATCATTGTTCATTCCTCGGTTCCTGTGTTATTGTAACCGGAATGTCGACAAGTGAATCATGATGTGTGAAATCAATACTCCTAGCAACCTTGTTGCTGGTAGTTAAAGGACGATAATCTCATTCTTAGCGTGTTGGTTCTTGAATCATCATTCTAAGACTGATCGTGCTATCTAGTCCTTATTTCTGGTGCACCCTCTGATCAATGAGTTAGGATTGTGTCAATACCTTGCTCTGTTGATCATATCGTCTTGCCCTAAAAAGCAAGATTGTTCTCAAGCTTAGTAACATACCGGTGGTTCGTGATTTTCCGAATATCTTCTCGAAAATATCACCAGGTTGTCACCTGACTGTTATGTTGAGCTCGTGATCAAGTTGGTTTATCCTGTAAACCACCCTTTCTCCAAGAATCTATGTTGGGTACCCCTGAGCTAGTTGGCTAAGCTGAACAACAACTTGGAGAGTTGGAAGATGGAAGCTTGTCCGATTTAGTTCATTTTAAGGGATATCTTGTGTGTGTGTGTGTGTGTGTAAGATAGATGATATCCTTATTGGTTGATCCTCGTGATCAATTGTTGGATCTATTATCTTACCTAAACCTTTGATTTGAGTATGGGCTATCGTCAAATCAAATCAGAACCAACGATATTAGTAATGTTGTCTTACTCGTGGTTGTTCCTCGAGCATACACCATTATATCTTTCGGGTCTGACCAATGCTATCACCTTGTTCACATAATTATGGAATTCCACTAATATGGAAACTTGGATGAATTGTTGTTGAGCCCATTGACAACATCCTTATCTCCTCCATGATTTTGTTGAACATTAAGCTAGTGTTGGAAACTTGTGTAAGCTTTATCTTCATGACTCGTTCGTGAAGCATATGTTTGGACAAAAGAAGTGAGTCCCTCTAATTCATGTGCACTTGATGCAAGTTGCCGCCATGAATTTGAGAAGGCTTGTTTTACCTCCTTTGGAATCATCCCAAGTCAGTCATGCACGTGCAAAGAATTCTGTGGTCTGTTAGACTGATCATCTTCATTCCATATGTATATCCTAGAACACTAAGCCACTGATTGACTTGTTCAAGGAAAAGAAGTCTATGCTTGGGATCTAATCCATGGACTTGCGTAAAGACTTTGATATCCTCGATGATGGTTCCCCACCTGAACTCGGTAGTGTTTAATTATAAGACTACTACGTGGCCATGCTTGTCTCGGACAATGTGTTCATATGTTTGTAGCAGAACCAGCTCATGTTTTGGAGCTTGCTATCGTAATTCATTTCCCGAGAATCTCGCAACGTCATCTCGTCGATTTGTGTTGCAAACTTTCATTTTTCTTTCTAGACTTGATGAGTCTGGAATATCCTGACACCAACCAGATCTGAATCTCAGGCAGATGTGATGGTTGGAACATTTCCCAAGAACTATAATATTGGTCTCTCGATAACCGGCAAGGTGGATGTCGTGGCCAACACACCCATCTGGTAGACCTATTATTATAGTATCTTGTTTGAGGAAGTTGGCCACCTCCCCATAAGGACTTCGTAGGATTTACCCCCTAGCTATGCCTTATGATTTTAGTGTTTCCGAAGTACGACCTTTACCTGATGTTCTAGATACCAGACCATTTCAAGGAATGGGATACACTAGTACATCAAGGAGAACATTAGGAGCGGAGTGCTAAATGTCTCTCGGTCGATCATCCAGATTTCGTCCCCTTGGCCTCGCCAAGGTGAAATCTGAGAAAGTGTTATCCTCCTTTGCATCTGCATCGTCCATCGCTAGTCATCATGGTAGTATGTTGTGTTGTCAGCACCCTTGACATGGATGTTGGTAAAACCTTGATGATTATGGAAATGCTCAAGTTCTTGAGAGCACGCGCAAGTGCTAGGTTTGATCGTCGGCATTAACTGTATAATGCTCTCAGTTTCCTCGGCAATGCTATGACCTTTCAAACAGTGAATTCACTCTCTATTGTTGGGTTCTTCCCCAGTTACCAGAATCATTCCCAGCATTTGCATTTTGTTCCCAGCTTGCACCGCCACTGTGCCATTCTACCATGGGTCTCTTCCATTTCCGGTGGTAAGCAAATTCATCCATTACGTTGTCTTCAACAAGGTAATCCACATCATCCATTCTAGTCCGGGTGTACCATTCCTTTGCACTCCGCCAAACGATCGTTTGTGATTGCCTTAGGCTGGTATAAAGAGATTCAATGATCCTTGTATCAAAGGTAATTCTTTTTGCCACTTAAGGGGATATATCTACGAATCACCCTCCTCCAAGATGTCTCGCTGTGGTATCATGGCAACTCAACTCCTCGCTACGTTGACAATCAATTACCACCTTCTTAAGCGTGAAATTGTTGTCTACCTAGTGAACCTTCGTCATCTGCTTCACTCCATTCCTATGGATGTGTGCTTTGTCTCTCAGCTTGAGAGATGTTGCTATGTCTCATTCCGTGGATTAATCCTGAGTTGTTCGACCTTCGAGAAGAACAATTCTTTTAGGGTCTTTCCTTTCCTCTCGTTGTCATGATAGTTGGAGTTCTCAAGGCAAGACTTCGAGACAATGATGGTGAACGAATCAACGTTCAATTGAAGTGCAACCTGGATCGTGAAGATTGTGCTAGTTTGCGTCCCCCCTTCACCTTACCCTACGCTTGAATCTTGGGACGAGATTCTTGTTTAGTGGGGGCGAGTTGTCACATCCCTAGCTTCTGGTGCTGCGTAGTGTTTGCATCATGTTTAAATTTCTGAAAACTTGAGCTGAGGAAATTTGGAAGCCTCAAAACCCTAAATAAAAGAAGGGCAAAAACCCTAAAATCTCATTCATTGTTCCAAAATGCTCCTCTTAAATGTTTGATAATTTTTGGCAAGGGTTCTGGTCCCAACCAAAATATTGAACATTTTTAAGGATTTATTTTTGGGACTTTGAACTTAAATCATTAGCTATTTGAATTTGAATTATATTCATATAATTAGAATATAATTTCAAATACCCCTGAAATATTTTATGAGCTTTTGGAAAAGTCCATCTAGCAAAATAAAAATATTCACAGGAGTTTTTGGCATTGTTTGAATTTGTTTAAATTCAAAACAATGGCAAAAGATATTAATAAAAGAAAACAGAACAATAAAACAGAGCAGAGAGCACTTACCTGACGCTTACCTGAGGCCCACTCACCTGGTGGCCCAGCAGAACCGGCCCAGCCCACTGGCCCCTCCTCTGTCGTCTTCGTCCTCGACAGGGGGATGGGAGCGTGCCCGACGCGCGCGCGCTCCGCCGCGCCACGCCACCTCCCTCTCTGCCTGCCTGGCGCCCTCCTCGTCGCCCTAGAACGCCCCGGACGACGCCACACAGCCCCGACCGCTCTCTCACTCTCTCCCGAACTCTTCCCCCTCTTCTGCTCCCTCTCCCTCTCGAGCCCGAGCGCAGCCGCAGCCGCGCCACAGTAACGCCACGGCCACCGTCTCCCCCTCGACCCCTCTCTGTGCCTGCGAGCTCCGTCTCGACGTCCCCGACCTCCTCGACAAGCCACGACGCCACGGACGCGCTGCAACGCCACCATCACCACCGTCTTCATCGCCATGGCCGGAGATCGCCGCCGCTCGATTCGCAGCAACGAGGACGCCCCCGAGCTCACCAACCCCTTCGTTCGAACCGCTGTGAGCTCTTGATCCTCCTCCCCTTCTCCGTTTTCTCCCTAGTATGCCGTAGCCGCCGTGCCTTTCTCACCCGACAGCGCCGCCGCCAAAGCTCGCCGGCGATGACGCTCCGGTGACCATTCGGTCCCGGGCATGCGTCCAACGTTCTCGCCGCACCGCGTAGACGCCGTAGGTGTTAACTCCGCATCGCCAAGACCGCTGTGGCCTCGACCCCGAGCTCGCCCGAGCTCCGGCCGCCGCTTTTGTGCTCGCCGCCGTCATCTCCGGCGACTCTGAGGCCTTCCGATCACCCAGCTAGACGCGGTCGAGCGCGGGCTACCCCCTGGTGGCCTTCGCGCATCCATCCGTCGCCCGCAGCTCAAGTCCGGCGAGTTGCCGCCGCAGTTTAGGTCGTCGCCGGCGAAACTCCGGCGGGAGCTGACGTGGCTCCGTCATTAGGAGCTAACCCAGCTAGTTAAACAACCTACAGCCACTGACAGTGGGCCCCACCCCTGGTCAAACCCCAGTCAGCGCTGGGTTTGACCGGGATTAGTTCCTGTGTCACTGACGTGTGGACCCCACACGTCAGGTTTGACCTGGACCAGCCCAGTTGACTCTGCTGACGTCACAGTGACGTCGTGCCAACGCAATAAATCATTTTCTGGATTTATTATTATTCAGGAATTTTCAGAAAATACCCCAAACTTCTAAAATTCATAGAAATTCAACCGTAACTCCAAATTAAATAATTTATATATGAAAAATTATCAGAAAAATTCAAGGAATCCATCTGTACCATTTTCATGCAGGTTTGAACAATGTTTGTCCTCTGTTTTGGACAAAACAAATAAAGGGCATTTAAATAATCACATATGGAGTTTGAATTTGAATCTTGTATTCAAACCAACTTCATTTAAATCATAGCTAGGTGCATTAGCCCAAAACACATTCATATTGCCATGTCACAGCATGCATCATATTGTGCATTGCATTGATCGTGTTTCTTCTGTGTTTGCCGGTGTTGTTCCCCCTCGATAGACGTTGTACCGGCGATGTGATCGATGACACCGATGAAGAGCTATATTATCTTCAGAAGTGCCAGGCAAGCAAAACCCCCTTGTTCATTCCGATACAATCCTACTCTCTCATTCCTGCTCTCTTTTACTACACTAGGATAACAACGACATATTTGTTACTTGATGCGGTAGCTGAACCCCTTTATCCTTTGCATGACCCGTCATTGCCACAGTAAATAGATGAAACCCACTAGCATGAGTAGGAGTTGTTTGAGCCCTGTTGTGCCTACTCATTCTTGCTTGTTTGTCATGCCTGCTACTGCTTAGAGTTGTGTCAGGTCTGATTCATCGGGGATGAATCAGAGGCGTGTGAACATGTCCTACTGTGTGTGAGCTAAGTGTGTGAACACGATTTGGTAAAGGTAGCGGTGAGAGGCCATGTAGGAGTACATGGTGGGTTGTCTCATTGAAGCCGTCCTTAGGATCTAAGTTCTGTGTTTGTGATCCATGATTCAGCTACTACCATACATTGGGCCCTGAAATATGACCCCGCTCGACTTCTTATTCACCCAAGTCCTCTGTCCAGGAGTTGCAAGTAGTTTCTGGTGTTTGTAGTATGCTGGAGGCCGTGGACAACGCTGACCGTAGGGGTGGGCTGTGATGCGGTAGGCACGTGGCCGGGTATACCGGGCGCCCGTTTGGTGTCACGGAACCCTATTCACATCGTTTGGGGCTGTGAGCGAAACTCCGGCCGGATCTCCTCATGGATGGAACCCGAATAGGCGATAAACCTGGACTAGAGACTTGAGTGTTTAGGTAGGTCGTGGTCTACACCCACGTCGGCTTTCGCTTGAAGTCTGCCGAGCACATGTCGTGTGCAGACGCTAAGTGGTGGAACCATGTATGAAGAAGTACACCCTTGCAGGGTTAACATCATCTATTCGAATAGCCGTGTCCGCGGTAAAGGACTTCTGGGTTGCTTATATCAGTTCATAGACAAGTGAAAGTGGATACTCTAAAATACACAAGATAAGCGTGAGTGCTATGGATGGCGTTCTCGTAGGGAGACGGGAGCGGATCCATAGTGGTGTATTGATATGGTGAATATGTGGACTCGTGTGCGCCACCTCAAAAGAGTTACTTGCAGTCATAGTTTAGGATAGCCACCGAGTCAAAGCTGGCTTGCTGCTGTTAAACCCCACCATCCCCTTTGTTGATAATGATGCATATGTAGTTAGTTCTGATGTAAGTCTTGCTGGGTACATTTGTACTCACATTGCTTCATTTATGTTTTTTGTAGAGAGACTTCGGTCTCACTAGTAGTTCCACGTGGACTTCGACGTTTAGCTTGTTACCTCAGCTACGATCTTGTGCCTCGGCAGGATTTGGTAGATAGTCAGGCTTCTCAGCCTTTTTCATTTATAGATGTCTGTACTCAGACATGATAGCTTCCGCTTGTGTTTGGATTTGTATCCTCTGAATGTTGGGTCATGAGACCTATGTTTGTAATATCTCGCTCCTCGGAGCCTAATGAATAAATACTTGAGTCGTAGAGTCATGTTGTGATGCCATGTTGTATTTGCACATATCGGGCATATTGTGTGTATGTTATTGAAATGCTTGGTATGTGTGGGATCTGACTATCTAGTTGTTTATCTTTAGTAGCCTCTCTTACAGGGAAATGTCTCCTAGTGTCTCCACCGAGCCATGGTAGCTTGCTACTGCTCTAGAACACTTGGGCTGGCCGGCATGTGTCCTTCTTCGTTCCTGTGTTTGTCCCTTAGGGGAAATGTCACGCGATGAATACCGGAGTCCTATTAGCCCGCTACAGCCCGGTTCACCAGAGTCCTGCTAGCCCAGTGCTACAGCCTGGATTCACTCGCTGATGACCGACACGTTCGATGCTGGGTCATGGATGCCTGTCCCTGTAAGTCTGTGCCACTTTGGGTTTACGACTAGCCATGTCAGCCCGGGCTCCTTATCATATGGATGCTAGCGACACTATCATATACGTGTGCCAAAAGGCGCAAACGGTCCCGGGCAAAGGTAAGGCGACACCCGTGGGAATACCGTGCGTGAGGCCGCAAAGTGATATGAGGTGTTACATGCTAGATCGATGTGGCATTGAGTCGGGGTCCTGACAAAATTCCTTCTACTTTACTACACATGGAATTAACTCGCACACAAGTACACAAATATGATTTTAGAACCGTTATGGTTAGCCATTGCATGTACATCTAGTTAAAATTTGAATTACGGTTGTTAAATGGCTAGGAAATCACTTACATGTCTTCAAAAGGACAAATGACCCCCGAATTTTTTCAAATTTTCACATGACAGTATGTATCAGTGCACATTACACGTAGAAAATTTTTGAAGGCCGTAAGAGGAAGCTATCTTCCGTTCATTATCAAACATGCATTGTTCCCTCTCGGAACCATGAGCCTTCTAGTGAGTTGCTCCGGTTTGTGGGGGGGGGGGTGTCCAAACTTTCGTCAAGCAAGCCAATTTTTGTACCACATCATCTTGGTGGCATGACAATACATCAAGCAAGGTTTCAAGTTTTTCAGATTATTTTTTAATTTTTTGGAACAAAAATGCCATGGCACTCCATGCATGTACATGTGTCGATGTAGTGAGACAAATATGTTTGAAAATCCCTTCTGCTTTACTGCACATGGAATTAACTCGCACACAAGTACACAAATATGATTTTTCAAACCATTATGGTTAGCTGTTGCATGTAGATGTAGTTCAAATTTGAATTACGGTCATTAAATGGCTAGAAAATCACTTAAATGTCTTCAAAAGGTCAAATAACCTCTGAATTTTTCTAAATTTTCACATGACAGTTGTATTAGTGCAGGTTACACGTAGAAAAAAAATTGAAGGCCGTAAGAGGAAGCTATCTGCCGTTTGTCATCAAACATGCATTGTTCCCTTCTTGGAACCACGAGCCTTCTAGTGAGTTGCTCCGGTTTGTGAGGGGTGTGTGTCCAAACTTCCGTCAAACAGACCAATTTTTGTACCACATCATCTTGGTGGCATGACATTACATCAAGCAAGGTTTCATGTTTTTCTGATCATTTTTTAATTTTTTGGAATAAAAATGCCATGGCACTCCATGCATGTACATGTGTCCATGCCGTGAGACCAATATGTTTGAAAATTCCTTCTACTTTACTGCACATAGAATTAACTCGCACACAAGTACACAAATATGATTTTAAAACCATTATGGTTAGCCATTGCATGTACATCTAGTTCAACTTTGAATTACGGTTATTAAATGGCTAGGAAATCACTTACATGACTTCAAAAGGACAAATGACCCCTGCAATTTTCGAATTTTTCACATGACAGTTTGTATTAGTGCACATTACACGTAGAAAATTTTTGAAGGCCATAAGAGGAAGCTATCTGCCATTCGTCATCAAACATGCATTGTTCCCTCTCGGAACCATGAGCCTTCTAGTGAGTTGCTCCGGTTTGTGAGGGGTGCGTGTCCAAACTTTCGTCAAGGAAGCCAATTTTTGTACCACATCATCTTGGTGGCATGACAATACATCAAGCAAGGTTTCAAGTTTTTCAGATTATTTTTTAATTTTTTGGAATAAAAATGGCATGGCACTCCATGCATGTACGTGTTTAGATGTAGTGAGACCAATATGTTTGAAAATTCCTTCTACTTAACTGCACATAGAATTAACTCGCACACAAGTACACAAATATGAATTTTCAAACCGTTATGGTTAGCTTTTGCATGTAGATGTAGTTCAAATTTGAATTACGGTCATTAAATGGCTAGAAAATCACTTAAATGTCTTCAAAAGGTTAAATGACCCCTGAATTTCCAAATTTTCACATGACAGCTGTATTAGTGCACGTTACACGTAGAGAAGAATTGAAGGCCGCAAGAGGAAGTTATCTGTCGTTCATCATCGAACATGCATTGTTCCCTTCTCGGAATCACGAGTCTCCTAATGAGTTTCTCCAGTTTGTGAGGGGTGTGTGTCCAAACTTTCGTCAAACATACCAATTTTTGTACCACATCATCTTGGTGGCATGATATTACATCAAGCAAAGTTTCATGGTTTTCTGATCATTTTTTAATTTTTTGGAATAAAAATGCCATGGCACTCCATGCATGTACTTGTCTCCATGCCGCGAGACCAATATGTTTGAAATTTCCTTCTACTTTATTGCACATGGAATTAACTCGCACACAAGTACACAAATATGATTTTCAAATCGTTATGGTTACCCATTGCATGTACATCTAGTTCAAATTTGAATTACGGTCATTAAATGGCTAGGAAGTCACTTAAATGTCTTCAAAAGGTCAAATGACCCCTGAAATTTCCCAAATCTTCACATGACAGTTTGTATCAGTGCACATTACACGTAGAAATTGTTTGAAGGCCGTAAGAGGAAGCTATCTGCCATTCGTCATCAAACATGCATTGTTCCCTCTCGGAACCATGAGCCTTCTAGTGAGTTGCTCCGGTTTGTGAGGGTGTGTGTCCAAACTTTCGTCAAACGGGCCAATTTTTGTACCACACCATCTTGGTGGCATGATATTACATCAAGCAAGGTTTCATGTTTTCCTGATAATTTTGTTTTGGAATTAAAATGCCATGGCACTCCATGCATGTACATGTCTCCATGCCGTGAGACCAATATGTTTGAAAATTTCTTCTAATTTACTGCACATGGAATTAACTCGCACACAAGTACACAAATATGACTTTTTCAAACTGTTATGGTTAGCCATTGCATGACATCAGGTCAAAGTTGAATTACGGTCATTAAATGGCTAGCAAATCACTTAAATGTCTTCAAAAGGTCTAATGACCCCTGAAATTTTCCAAATTTTCACATGCCAGTTGTATTAGTGCATGTTACACGTAGAAAAAAAATGAAGGCTATAAGAGGAAGCTATCTGCCGTTCATCATCAAACATGCATTGTTCCCTTCTCGGAACCACGAGCCTTCTAGGGAGTTGCTCCGGTTTGTGAGGGGTGTGTGTCCAAATTTCCGCCAATCAAACCAATTTTTGTACCACATCATCTTGGTGGCATGACATTACATCAAGCAAGGTTTCATGTTTTTCTGATCATTTCTAAAGAAATTGGAATTAAAATGCCATGGCACTCCATGCATGTACATGTGTCGATGCCCTGAGACCAATATGTTTGAAAATTTCTTCTACTTTACTGCACATAGAATTAACTCGCACACAAGTACACAAATATGATTTTCAAACCGTTATGGTTAGTCATTGCATGTACATCTAGTTCAAATTTGAATTACGGTCATTAAATGGCTAGGAAATCACTTACATGTCTTCAAAAGGTCAAATGACCCCTGAAATTTTCCAAATTTTCACATGACAGTTTGTATCAGTGCACATTACAGTCGAAAAGTTTTGAAGGCCGTAAGAGGAAGCTATCTGCCGTTCGTCATCAAACATGCATTGTTCCCTCTCGGAACCACGAGCCTTCTAGTAAGTTGCTCCGGTTTGTGAGGGGTGTGTGTCCAAACTTTCATCCAACAGGCCAATTTTTGTACCACATCATCTTGGTGGTATGACATTACCTCAAGCAAGGTTTCATGTTTTTATTTTTTTGGAATTTAAATGCCATGACACTCCATGCTTAATTGTGTCATAGCCGTTAGACCAATATGTTTGAAAATTCATTCCAATTTACTAAACATGGAATTAAATCACACACAAGTACACAAAATATGACTTTTCAAATAGTTTTGGTTAGCTATTGCATGTACATGTAGTTCAAATTTCAATTGTGGTCATTAAATGGCTAGAAAATCACTTAAATGTCTTCAAAAGGTCAAATGACCCTTGAAATTTTCCAAATTTTAACATGAAAGTTCGTATCAGTGCACTTTACACATAGATTATTTTGAAGGCTGTAAGAGGAAGCTATCTGTCGTTCGTCATCCAACATGCATTGTTTCCTCTCGGAACCACGAGCCTTCTAGTGAGTTGCTTTGGTTTGTGAGGGTGTGTGTCCAAACTTTCGTCAAACAGGCCAATTTTTGTACCACATTATCTTGGTGGCATGACATTACATCAAGAAGGTTTCATGTTTTCCTGATCATATTTTTTTTGGAATTGAAATGCCATGGCACTCCATGCATGTACATCTGTCCATGCCGTGAGACCAATATGTTTGAAAATTCCTTCTAATTTACTGCACATGGAATTAACTCGCACACAAGTACACAAATATGATTTTTCAAACTGTTATGGTTAGCCGTTGCATGTACATCTAGTCAAATTTGAATTACATTCATTAAATGGCTATGAAATCACTTAAATATCTTCAAAAGGTCAAATGACCCCTAAAATTTTCAAAAAAATTCACATGACAATTGTATTAGTGCACGTTACACATAGAAAAAAATTGAAGGCCATAAGAGGAAGCTAGCTGTCGTTTGTCATCAAACATGCATTGTTCCCTTCTCGGAACCACGAGCCTTCTAGTGAGTTGCTCCGGTTTGTGAGGGGTGTGTGTCCAAACTTCCGTCAAACAGACCAATTTTTCTACCGCATCATCTTGGCGGCATGACATTACATCAAGCAAGGTTTCATGTTTTTCTGATCATTTTTTAATTTTTTGGAATAAAAATGTCATGGCACTCCATGCATGTACATGTGTCCATGCCGTGAGACCAATATGTTTGAAAATTCCTTCTACTTTACTGCACATAGAATTAACTCGCACACAAGTACACAAATATGATTTTCAAACCGTTATGGTTAGTCATTGCATGTACATCTAGTTCAAATTTGAATTACGGTCATTAAATGGCTAGGAAATCACTTACATGTCTTCAAAAGGTCAAATGACCCCTGAAATTTTCCAAATTTTCACATGACAGTTTGTATCAGTGCACATTACGCGTCGAAATTTTTTGAAGGCCGTAAGAGGAAGCTATCTGCCGTTCATCATCAAACATGTATTGTTCCCTCTCGGAACCACGAGCCTTCTAGTAAGTTGCTCCGGTTTGTGAGGGGTGTGTGTCCAAACTTTCGTCCAACAGGCCAATTTTTGTACCACATCATCTTGGTGGTATGACATTACCTCAAGCAAGGTTTCATGTTTTTATTTTTTTGGAATTTAAATGCCATGGCACTCCATGATTAATTGTGTCGTAGCCGTTAGACCAATATGTTTGAAAATTCATTCCAATTTACTAAACATGGAATTAAATCGCACACAAGTACACAAAATATGACTTTTCAAACAGTTTTGGTTAGCTGCTGCATGTACATGTAGTTCAAATTTCAATTGTGGTCATTAAATGGCTAGAAAATCACTTAAATGTCTTAAAAGGTCAAATGACCCTTGGAATTTTCCAAAATTTGACATGATAGTTGTATTAGTACTACAACTTTTCTCGTACATTTAAAACACCATTCATTGCCACTTTACTCCAAATTCGTCTTTCAAAGCTAATAAAAAATATCTACAACATCACACACAGTTGTTTTGTATGAATCGTTTGCGATGAAAAATTCTGGATCTATTTAAGTCTTGCTCCTTAAGCTTCGCCGGCTCGTCTGCTCCAGTGCCGGCAACCCCCGAATCCACAAATCCCGATCCCGATTTTTGCACCCCCTTCTTGCCAAGATGATGCCGTGGAAATGCTTCGTGAAGGCCCGTATGATGGGTGCGTCCACCCAAGCACCGCTTCCTGCGCCGAGAGCGCGGCCGCCTATGCTGAGAGTGTCGCCGCATCCGTATTGAGCGCGGCTGCTTCCACCGAGAGGGAGTCTGCGGTAGCCGACAGGGCAGCTGCAACAGCCGAGATGGCTGCAGCTGCTGCTGTGATGTCGTCTGCAAATGCCGAGAGCGGTCGAGCTGCCGTCTGTGCCGCCGATGTTGCCCTGGCCCGGGTTGAGGCCATCCACGCCAAGATATTCCATGCCACCTCGGAATCCAGCATGCAACACACGTCCGAAAAGGCGGTGGTGGCCACGAACACCTGCTTCCTCATGAGGTCGTCGAGCGGGAGCTGGAGATGCATGAGGCGGCGGAGATCGAGGAGCCCAGGAGGAGGAGTTGCGCGTGGCCTAGGTCGAGGTAGAGAAGAGTCTGTCCATCGAGGAATCTTTTGGGGAACGTAGTAATTTCAAAAAAAATTCCAACGCACACGCAAGATCATGGTGATGCATAGCAACGAGAGGGAAGAGTGTTGTCTACGTACCCTCGTAGACCGAAAGCGGAAGCGTTAGAACAACGCGGTTGATTTAGTCGTACGTCTTCACGGCCCGACCGATCAATCACCGAAACTACGGCACCTCCGAGTTCTAGCACACGTTCAGCTCGATGACGTCCCTCAAACTCCGATCCAGCCGAGTGTCGAGGGAGAGTTCCGTCAGCATGATGGCGTGGTGACGATCTTGATGTTCTACCGTCGCAGGGCTTCGCCTAAGCACCGCTACAATATTATCGAGGGGGACTATGGTGGAGGGGCGCACCGCACACAGCTAAGAGATCAAGAGATCAATTGTTGTGTCTAGAGGTGCCCCTCTGCCCCCGTATATAAAGGAGCAAGGGGGAGGGGGCGGCCGACCAGGGAGGAGGCACGCCATGGGGAGTACTACTCCCACCGGGAGTAGGACTCCCTCCTTCCTTGTTGGACTTGGAGAAGGGGGGAAAAAGGAGGGAGAGAGAGGAAGGAAAGGGGGGGGGGGCGCCGCACCCCTCTCATTGTCCTATTCGGACTTGGGGGGAGGGGCGCGCGGCCCAGCCCTGGCCGCCTCTCCTCTTCTCCACTAAGGCCCACTATGGCCCATTAAGCCCCCGGGGGGTTCCAGTAACCTCTCGGTACTCCGGTAAAATCCCGATTTCACTCGGAACACTTCCGAAATCCAAATATAGGCTTCCAATATATCAATCTTCATGTCTCGACCATTTAGAGACTCCTCGTCATGTCCGTGATCACATCTGGTACTCCGAACAATCTTCGGTACATCAAAACTCATAAACTCATAATATAACTGTCATCGAAACCTTAAGCGTGCGGACCCTACGGGTTCGAGAACTATGTAGACATGACCGAGATACGTTTCCGGTCAATAACTAATAGCGGAACCTGGATGCTCATATTGGCTCCTACATATTCTACGAGGATCTTTATCGGTCAAACTGCATAACAACATACGTTGTTCCCTTTGTCATCGGTATGTTACTTGCCCGAGATTTGATCGTCGATATCCAATACCTAGTTCAATCTCGTTACCGACAAGTCTCTTTACTTGTTCCATAATGCATCATTCTGTAACTAACTAATTAGCTACATTGCTTGCAAGGCTTATAGTCATGTGCGTTACCGAGAGGGCCCAGAGATACCTCTCCGACAATCAGAGTGACAAAACCTAATCTTGAAATACGTCAACTCAACATGTACCTTTGGAGACACATGTAGAGCTCCTTTATAATCACCCAGTTACGTTGTGATGGTTGGTAGCACACAAAGTGTTCCTCCGGTAAACGGGAGTTGCATAATCTCATAGTTGTAGGGACATGTATAAGTCATGAAGAAAGCAATAGCAACATACTAAACGATCAAGTGCTAAGCTAATGGAATGGGTCATGTCAATCACATCATTCTCCTAATGTGGTGATCCCATTAGTCAAATGACAACTCATGTCTATGGTTAGGAAACATAACCATCTTTGGTTAATGAGCTAGTCAAGTAGAGGCATACTAGTGACATTAAGTTTTGTCTATGTATTCACACATGTATCATGTTTTCGGTTAATACAATTCTAGCATGAATAATAAACATTTATCATGAAATAAGGAAGTAAATAATAACTTTATTATTGCCTCTAGGGCATATTTCCTTCAGTCTCCCACTTGCACTAGAGTCAATAATCTAGATTACACAGTAATGATTCTAACACCCATGGAGCCTTTGTGCTGATCATGTTTTGCTCGTGGAAGAGGCTTAGTCAACGGGTCTGCAATATTCAGACCCGTATGTATCTTGCAAATTTCTATGTATCCCACCTGGACTTGGCCCTGGATGGAATTGAAGCGTCTCTTGATGTGCTTAGTCTTCTTGTGAAATCTGGATTCCTTTGCCAAAGCAATTGCACCAGTATTGTCACAGAAGATCTTCATTGATCCCGATGCACTAGGTATGACACCTAGATCGGAAATGAACTCCTTCATCCAGACTCCTTCATTTGTTGATTCCGAAGCAGCTATGTACTCTGCTTCGCATGTAGATCCGGCCACGATGCTTTGTTTAGAACTGCACCAACTGACAGCTCCACCGTTCAATATAAACACGAATCCGGTTTGCGATTTAGAATTGTCCGGATCAGTTTCAAAGCTTGCATCGACGTAACCATTTTCGACTAGCTCTTTGTCACCTCCATAAACGAGAAACATATCCTTAGTCCTTTTCAGGTATTTCAGGATATTCTTGACCGCTGTCCAGTGATCCACTCCTGGATTACTTTGGTACCTCCCTGCCAAACTTATTGCTAAGCATACGTCAGGTCTGGTACACAACATTGCATACATGATAGAGCCTATGGCTGAAGCATAGGGAACAACTTTTGTTTTCTCTCTATCTTCTCTTGTGGTCGGGCATTGAGTCTGACTCAACTTCACACCTTGTAATACAGGCAATAACCCTTTCTTTGCCTGATCCATTTTGAACTTTTTCAAAACTTTATCAAGGTATGTGCTTTGTGAAAGTCCAATTAAGCGTCTTGATCTATCTCTATAGATCTTGATGCCCAATATGTAAGCAGCTTCACCGAGGTCTTTCATCGAAAAACTTTTATTCAAGTATCCCTTTATGCTATCCAAAAATTCTATATCATTTCCAATCAACAATATGTCATCTACATATAATATCAGAAATGCTACAGAGCTCCCACTCACTTTCTTGTAAATACAGGTTTCTCCAAAAGTCTGTATAAAACCATATGCTTTGATCACACTATCAAAGCGTTTATTCCAACTCCGAGAGGCTTGCACCAGTCCATAAATGGATCGCTGGAGCTTGCACACTTTGTTCGCACCTTTTGGATCGACAAAACCTTCTGGTTGCATCATATACAACACTTCCAGAAATCTATTCAGGAATGCAGTTTTGACATCCATTTGCCATATTTCATAATCATAAACGCAGAAATTGCTAACATGATTCGGACAGACTTAAGCATCGCTACGGGAGAGAAAGTCTCATCGTAGTCAACCCCTTGAACTTGTCGAAAACCTTTTGCAACAAGTCGAGCTTTGTAGATAGTTACATTACCATCAGCGTCAATCTTCTTCTTGAAGATCCATTTATTCTCGATGGCTTGTCGATCATCAGACAAGTCAACCAAAGTCCATACTTTGTTCTCATACATGGATCCCATCTCAGATTTCATGGCCTCAAGCCATTTTGCAGAATCTGAGTCATCATCGCTTCCTCATAGTTCGTAGGTTCGTCATGGTCAAGTAACATGACTTCCAGAATAGGATTCCCGTACCACTCTAGTGCGGATCTTATTCTGGTTGACCTACAAGGTTCGGTAGTAACTTGATCTGAAGTTTCATGATCAATATCATTAGTTTCCTCACTGATTGGTGTAGGTGTCACAAGAACCAGTTTCTGTGATGAACTACTTTCCAATAAGGGAGCAGGTACAGTTACCTCATCAAGTTCTACTTTCCTCCCAGTCACTTCTTTCGAGAGAAACTCCTTCTCTAGAAAGGATCCGAATTTAGCAACAAAAGTCTTGCCTTCAGATCTGTGATAGAAGGTGTACACAATAGTCTCTTTTGGGTATCCTATGAAGACACATTTCTCCGATTTGGGTTCGAGCTTATCTGGTTGAAATTTCTTCACATAAGCATCACAGCCCCAAACTTTAAGAAACGACAACTTAGGTTTCTTGCCAAACCACAGTTCATAAGGCGCCGTCTCGATGGATTTTGATGGTGCCCTATTTAACGTGAATGCGACCGTCTCTAAAACATAACCCCAAAATGATAGCGGTAAATCAGTAAGAGACATCATAGATCGCACCATATCTAGTAAAGTATGATTACGACGTTCGGACACACCATTACGCTGTTGTGCTCCGGGTGGCGTGAGTTGCGAAACTATTCCACATTGTTTCAAATGTAAATCAAACTCGTAAATCAAATATTCTCCTCCACAATCAGATCGTAGAAACTTTATTTTCTTATTACGATGATTTTCCACTTCACTCTGAAATTCTTTGAACTTTTCAAATGTTTCAGACTTGTGTTTCATTAAGTAGATATACACATATCTGCTCAAATCATATGTGAAGGTGAGAAAATAACGATACCCGCCGCGAGCCTCAACATTCATTGGACCACACACATCACTATGTATGATTTCCAATAAATCAGTTGCTCGCTCCATAGTTCCGGAGGACGGCGTTCTAGTCATCTTGCCCATGAGGCATGGTTCGCAAGTACCAAATGATTCATAATCAAGTGATTCCAGAAGTCCATCAGTATGGAGTTTCTTCATGCCATTTACACCAATATGACCCAAACGGCAGTGCCACAAATAAGTTGCACTATCATTATCAGCGCTGCATCTTTTGGCTTCAACATTATGAATATGTGTATCACTACCATCGAGATTTAATAAAAATAGACCACTCTTCAAGGGTGCATGACCATAAAAGATATTACTCATATAAATAGAACAACCATTACTCTCTGATTTAAATGAATAACTATCTCGCATCAAACAAGATCCAGATATAATGTTCATGCTCAACGCTGGCACCAAATAATAATTATTCAGGTCTAAAACTAATCCCGAAGGTAGATGTAGAGGTAGCGTGCCGACCGCGATCACATCGACTTTGGAACCATTTCCCACGCGCATCGTCACCTCGTCCTTAGCCAATCTTTGCTTAATCCGTAGTCCCTGTTTTGAGTTGCAAATATTAGCAACAAAACAAGTGTCAAATACCCAGGTGCTACTGCGAGCATTAGTAAGGTACACATCAATAACATGTATATCACATATACCTTTGTTCACCTTGCCATCCTTCTTATCCGCCAAATACTTTTGGCAGTTCCGCTTCCAGTGACCAGTTTTCTTGAAGTAGAAGCACTCAGTCTTAGGCTTAGGTCCAGATTTGGGTTTCTTCTCTTGAGCAACAACTTGTTTGTTCTTCTTCTTCAAGTTCCCCTTCATCTTCCCTTTACCTTTTTTCTTGAAACTAGTGGTCTTGTTGACCATCAACACTTGATGCTCCTTTTTGATTTCTTCCTCCGTAGCCTTTAGCATTGCGAAGAGCTCGGGAATAGTCTTGTCCATCCCTTGCATATATAGTTCATCACGAAGCTCTTGTAGCTTGGTGGCAGTGATTGAAGAATTCTGTCAATGACACTATCATCAGGAAGATTAACTCCCAGTTGAATCAAGTGATTATTATACCCAGACATTTTGAGTATGTGTTCACTGACAGAACTATTCTCCTCCATCTTGCAGCTATAGAACTAATTGGAAACTTCATATCTCTCAATCCAGGCATTTGCTTGAAATATTAACTTCAACTCCTGGAACATCTCATATGCTCCATGACGTTCAAAACATCGTTGAAGTCCTGGTTCTAAGCCGTAAAGCATGGCACACTGAACTATCGAGTAGTCATCAGCTTTGCTCCGCCAGACGTTCTTAACGTCGTCAGTTGCATCTGCAGCAGGCCTGACACCCAGCGGTGCTTCCAGGATGTAATTCTTCTGTGCAGCAATGAGGATAATCCTCAAGTTACGGACCCAGCCCGTGTAATTGCTACCATCATCTTTCAACTTAGCTTTCTCAAGGAACGCATTAAAATTCAATGGAACAACAACACGAGCCATCTATCTACAACAAACATAGACAAGAAAAATACTACCAGGTACTAAGTTCATGATAAATTTAAGTTCAATTAATCATATTACTAAAGAACTCCCACTTAGACAGACATCTCTCTAGTCATCTAAGTGATCACATGATCCAAATCAACTAAACCATGTCCGATCATCACGTGAGATGGAGTAGTTTTCAATGGTGAACATCACTATGTTGATCATATCTACTATATGATTCACGTTCGACCTTTTGGTCTCCGTGTTCCGAGGCCATATCTGTATATGCTAGGCTCATCAAGTTTAACCTGAGTATTCTGCATGTGCAACTGTTTTGCACCCGTTGTATTTGAATGTAGAGCCTATCACACCCGATCATCACGTGGTGTCTCAGCACAAAGAACTTTCGCAACGGTGCATACTCAGGGAGAACACTTCTTGATAATTAGTGAGAGATCATCTTAAAATGCTACCGTCAATCAATGCAAGATAAGATGCATAAAGGATAAACATCACATGCAATCAATATAAGTGATATGATATGGCCATCATCATCTTGTGCTTGTGATCTCCATCTCTGAAGCACCATCGTGATCACCATCATCACCGGCGCGACACCTTGATCTCCATCATAGCATCATTGTCGTTACGCCATCTATTGCTTCTACGACTATCGCTACCGCTTAGTGATAAAGTAAAGCAATTATAGGGCGCTTGCATTTCATACAATAAAGCGACAACCATATGGCTTCTGCCAGTTGCCGATAACTCGGTTACAAAACATGATCATCTCATAAAATAAAATATAGCATCACGTCTTGACCATATCACATTACAACATGCCCTGCAAAAACAAGTTAGATGTCCTCTACTTTGTTGTTGCAAATTTTACGTGGCTGCTACGGGCTGAGCAAGAACCGTTCTTACCTACGCATCAAAACCACAATGATAGTTCGTCAAGTTAGTGCTATTTTAACCTTCGCAAGGACCGGGCGTAGCCACACTCAGTTCAACTAAAGTTGGAGAAACTGACACCCGCCAGCCACCTGTGTGCAAAGCACGTCGGTAGAACCAGTCTCGCGTAAGCGTACGCGTAATGTCGGTCTGGGCCGCTTCATCCAAAAATACCACCGAACCAAAGTATGACATGCTGATAAGCAGTATGACTTGTATCGCCCACAACACACTTGTGTTCTACTCGTGCATATAACATCTACGCATAAAACCTGGCTCGGATGCCACTATTGGGGAACATAGTAATTTCAAAAAAATTCCTACGCACACGCAAGATCATGGTGATGCATATCAACGAGAGGATAGATTGTTGTCTACGTACCCTCGTAGACCGAAAGTAGAAGCGTTAGAACAACGCGGTTGATGTAGTCGTACGTCTTCACAGCCCGATCAATCAAGCACCGAAACTACGGCACCTCCGAGTTCTAGCACACGTTCATCTCGATGACATCCCTCGAACTCTGATCCAGCCGAGTGTCGAGGGAGAGTTCCGTCAGCATGACGGCATGGTGACGATCTTGATGTTCTACCATCGCAGGGCTTCGCCTAAGCACCGCTACAATATTATCGAGGAGGACTATGGTGGAGGGGGGCACCGCACACGACTAAGAGATCAAGAGATCAGTTGTTGTGTCTAGAGGTGCCCCCCTGCCCCCGTATATAAAGGAGCAAGGGGGAGGGGGCAGCCGGCCAAGGAGGAGGCGCGCCACGAGGAGTCCTACTCCCACCGGGAGTAGGACTCCCTCCTTCCTTGTTGGACTTGGAGAAGGGGGGAAAGAGGAGGCAGAGAGAGGAAGGAAAGGGGGGGCGCCGCCCCCCTCTCCTTGTCCTATTCGGACTAGGGGGGAGGGGCGCGCGGCCCAGCCCTGGCCGCCTCTCCTCTTCTCCACTAAGGCCCACTATGGCCCATTAAGCCCCCGTGGGGTTCCAGTAACCTCTCGGTACTCCGGTAAAATCCCGATTTCACCCGGAACACTTCCAATATCCAAATATAGGCTTCCAATATATCAATCTTCATGTCTCGACCATTTAGAGACTCCTCGTCATGTCCGTGATCACATCCGGAACTCCGAACAATCTTAGGTACATCAATACTCATAAACTCATAATATAACTGTCATCGAAATCTTAAGCGTGCGGACCCTACGGGTTTGAGAACTATGTAGACATGACCGAGATACGTTTCCGGTCAACAACCAATAGCGGAACCTGGATGCTCATATTGGCTCCTACATATTCTATGAAGATCTTTATCGGTCAAACCGCATAACAACATGCGTTGTTCCCTTTGTCGTCGGTATGTTACTTGCCCGAGATTTGATCGTCGGTATCCAATACCTAGTTCAATCTCGTTACCGACAAGTCTATTTACTCGTTCCGTAATGCAGCATTCCGTAACTAACTCATTAGCTACATTGCTTGCAAGGCTTATAGTGATGTGCATTACCGAGAGGGCCCAGAGATACCTCTCCGACAATCGGAGTGACAAAACCTAATCTCAAAATACGCCAACTCAACATGTACCTTTGGAGACACCTGTAGAGCTCCTTTATAATCACCCAGTTACGTTGTGACGTTTGGTAGCACACAAAGTGTTCCTCCGGTAAACGGGAGTTGCATAATATCATAGTTGTAGGAACATGTATAAGTCATGAAGAAAGCAATAGCAACATACTAAACGATCAAGTGCTAAGCTAACGGAATGGATCATGTCAATCACATCATTCTCCTAATTATGTGATCCCGTTAATCAAATGACAACTCATGTCTATGGTTAGGAAACATAACCATCTTTGATTAATGAGCTAGTCAAGTAGAGGCATACTAGTGACATTAAGTTTTTTCTATGTATTCACACATGTATCATGTTTCCGGTTAATACAATTCTAGCATGAATAATAAACATTTATCATGAAATAAGAAAATAAATAATAACTTTATTATTGCCTCTAGGGCATATTTCCTTCAGAATCGACGGTGGAGTACCAACACGAGTAGTGGCGCAGCCACTACTACGACTACTACAACCTTTAGGTCGACGCCGAGGACGAGGACGCAGTCGACTTCAACAGGGGGACGCGGAGTCCACCAAAGGCGGCATGTCACCAGGACAAGTCGTCGACATCTCATCTCACACCGGTGATGCATAGGCCGGCGCGACGGCGGATTTGTTAAAATTATTTGTATTTAGGCTTTGTTTTTAATTCTGGTCTTTTGTTAGAGCAATGTGTAGGTGAACTGTCTCTGTTTAATTACTAAAATTGCTCGATTTAGTAAGTCTGGTCTGTGTGTTGTACGGTGTTTTGTGTGCCCAAATTAGCAAGCGATGTTAAATTATGCAATGACATATGCGGGGAAATTTCCACCAAAATTTCAATTATCAAACTCATCACATGCGTGTTAAGCAGAAGAATCATTTGCGATGCACACTATCATTCAAAGTGAATGGTGTATGGCAGCAACGCGCGCAAAGTGTCCCTCCACATGTCGAATTTTTTGGCCTACCGCCGAAATATCTACCTGATACGTCTCCAACGTATCTATAATTTTTGATTGTCCCATGCTATTATATTACCTGTTTTGGATGTTTATGGGCTTTATTTTACACATTTATATCATTTTTGGGACTAACCTACTAACCGGAGGCCCAGCCCGTATTGTTGTTTTTTTGCCTATTTCAGTATTTCGAAGAAAAGGAATATCAAACGGAGTCCAAACGGAATGAAACCTTCGGGAGCGTGATTTTTGGAACAAACGTGATCCGGAGAACTTGGAGTGCAACTCAAGAAGCAATCGAGGAGGCCAGGGGATAGGAGGGCGCGCCCCCTGTCTCCTGGGCCCCTCGAGTGGCCACCGACGTACCTCTTCCTCCTATATATAC
The DNA here is from genome assembly GCF_002162155.2 of Triticum dicoccoides. Lineage (NCBI taxonomy): Eukaryota > Viridiplantae > Streptophyta > Magnoliopsida > Poales > Poaceae > Triticum > Triticum dicoccoides. Next base: position 166,392,496 of record NC_041383.1, read on the forward strand.
CTACGTACCCCGAAAAAATCCAGGGAGCCACCAAAGAAATATTTCCGCCATCGTAACCTTCTGTATCCGCGAGATCCCATCTTGGAGCCTTCGTCGGTGCTCCGCCGGAGGGGGAATCGACCGTGGAGGGCTTCTACATCAACACCATAGCCCTTCTGATGAGGTGTGAGTAGTTTACCATAGACCTTCGGGTCCATAGTTATTAGCTAGTTGGCTTCTTCTCTCTTTTTGGATCTCAATACAATGTTCTCCCCCTCTCTTGTGGAGATCTATTCGATGTAAACTCTTTTTGCGGTGTGTTTGTCGAGATCCGATGAATTGTGGGTTTATGATCAAGTTTATCTATGAGAAATATCTGAATCTTCTCTGAATTCTTTTATGTATGATTGAGTTATCTTTGCAAGTCTCTTCGAATTATCGACTTGGTTTGGCCTACTAGATTGATCTTTCTTGCCACAGGAGAAGTGCTTAGCTTTGGGTTCAATCTTGTGGTGTCCTTACCAAGTGACAGAAAGGGTTGCAAGGCACGTATTGTATTGTTGCCATCGAGGATAAAAAGATGGGGTTTATATCATATTGCTTGAGTTTATCCCTCTACATCATGTCATCTTTCTTAATGCGTTACTCTGTTCTTATGAACTTAATACTCTAGATGCATGCTCGATAGCGATCGATGTGTGGAGTAATAGTAGTAGATGCAGGCAGGAGTCGGTCTACTTGTCAATGACGTGATGCCTATATACATGATCATGCCTAGATAATCTCATAATTATTCTCTTTTCTATCAATTGCTCGATAGTAATTTTTTCACCCACCGTAATACTTATGCTATCTTGAGAGAAGCCACTAGTGAAACCTATGGCCCCCGGGTCTATCTTTTATCATATAAGCTTTCAATCTACTTTTATTTGCATCTTTACTTTTTGTATCTATATTATAAAATACCAAAAATATATTTATCTTATCATATTATCTCTATGAGATCTCACTTTCGCAAGTGGTCGTGAAGGGATTGACAACCCCTTTATCGCGTTGGTTGCGAGTTCTTTGTTTGTTTGTGTAGGTTTGTGGGACTTGTGAGGAGCCTCCTACTGGATTGATACCTTGGTTCTCAAAAACTGAGGGAAATACTTACGCTACTGTGCTGCATCACCCTTTCCTCTTCAAGAAAAACCAACGCAAGCTCAAGATGTAGCAAGAAGGATTTCTGGCGCCATTGCCGGGGAGGTCTTCGCTCAAGTCGAGACATACCAATTACCCATCACAAACTCATCTCCCTCGCACTTACATTATTTGCCATTTGCCTCTCGTTTTCCTCTCCCCCACTTCACCCTTGCCGTTTTATTCGCCCTCTCTTTCCCAATCTCATCTCTTTTCCGCTTGCCTTCTTCTTCCTCCCTCTTTTGCTTGCCTTTTTCTGTTTTCTTGTGTGTTGGATTACTTGTTGCCATGGTGCAAGATAATACCAAATTGTGTGATTTCTCCAATACCAATAATAATGATTTCCTTAGTACTCTGATTGCTCCTCTTAATGATATTGAGTTTTGTGAAATCAATGTTGCTTTGCTGAATCTTGTTATGAAAGATCAATTCTCCGGCCTTCCTAGTGAAGATGCCGCTACCCATCTAAACAACTTTGTTGATTTGTGTGAGATGCAAAAGAAAAAAGATACGGATAATGATATTGTTAAATTTAAGTTATTTCCGTTTTCACTTAGAGATCGTGCTAAAGTTTGGTTTTTGTCTTTGCCTAAAAATAGTATTGATTCTTGGAACAAGTGCAAAGATGCTTTTATCTCTAAGTATTTTCTTCCCGCTAAGATCACTTCTCTTGGGAACGATATTATGAATTTTAAACAACTAGATCATGAGCATGTTGCCCAATCTTGGGAAAGAATGAAATTGATGATTCACAATTTCCCTACTCATGGTTTGAATTTATGGATGATCACACAAATTTTTTATGCCGGATTAAACTTTGCTTCTAGAAATCTTTTAGATTCGGCCGCCGGAGGCACGTTTATGGAAATCACTTTAGGAGATGCTACAAAACTTCTTGATAATACTATGGCTAATTATTCTCAATGGCACACCGAACGATCTACTAGTAAAAAAGTGCATGCTATAGAAGAAATTAATGTTTTGAGTGGAAAGATGGATGAGCTTATGAGATTGTTTGCTACTAAGAGTTCTTATATTGATCCCAATGATACGCCTTTATCTACCTTGATTGAGAATAATAATGAATCTATGGATGTAAATTTTGTTGGTATGAATAATTTTGGAAACAATGCTTATAGAGGAAACTTTAATCCTAGACCGTTCCCTAGCAATTCCTCTAATAATTATGGAATTCCTATAATAATTCTTATGGTAATTTTAATAATATGCCCTCTGATTTTGAAAATAGTGTCAAATAATTTATGATCTCTCAAAAGAATTTTAATGCTTTGCTTGAAGAAAAATTGCTCAAAGTTGATGATTTGGCTAGGAACATTGATAGACTTTCGCTCGATGTTGATTCTTTGAAACTTAGATCTACTCCTCCAAAGCATGATATCAATGAGTCTCTCAAAGCTATCAGAAGTTTCATTGACGAGTGCAAAGAAAGAACCGCTAGATTGCGTGCTAAGAAAGATTGCTTTGTAAAAGCGTGTTCTTCTAGTTTCCATGAAAATAATGATGAAGATCTTAAAGTTATTGATGTGTCTCCTATTAGATCTTTGTTTTGCAATATGAATCTTGATAATAATGGGACTGGAGATGAGTCAACTTTATTTAGAAGGTGTCCCAAGAATTCAGAGTTTTTAGATCTTGATGCTAAATTTGGTAAAAGTGGGATTGGAGAGGTCATGACTTTAAATAGTATTGAACCCACTATCTCGGATTTCAAGGAATTTGATTATTATAATTGTTCTTTAGAAAGTTGTATTTCCTTGTTGCAATCCGTTGTTAATTCTCCTCATGCTTATAGTCAAAATAAAGCTTTTACCAAACATATTGTTGATGCCTTGATGCAATCTTTTGATGAAAACCTTAATTTGGAAGTTTCTATACCTAGAAAACTTAATGATGAGTGGGAACCTACTGTAAATATTAAAATTAAATATCATGAGTGTTTTGCTTTGTGTGATTTGGGTGCTAGTGTTTCCACGATTCCGAAAACTTTATGTGATATTCTAGGTTTCCATGATCTTGATGATTGCTCTTTAAATTTGCACCTTGCGGATTCCACCATTAAAAAGCCAATGGGTAGAATCAATGATGTCCTAATTGTTGCAAATAGAAATTTGGTGCCCGTTGATTTTATCGTTCTTGATATAGATTGCAGTCTTTCTTGCCCTATTATTCTTGGTAGACCTTTCCTTACAATGATTGGTGCGATTATTGATATGAAGGAAGGGAATATTAGATTCCAATTTCCATTAAAGAAAGGCATGGAGCACTTTACAAGAAAGAAAGTCAAATTACCTTATGAATCTATCATGCGAGCTACCTATGAATCAAGTGTCAAAGATGGCACTACTTAGAACTATCTTCGCTTTTATGCCTACCTAGGGGCATTAAACCGTAGCACTAGTTGGGAGGCAACCCAATTTTCTTTGTGTTTTTGTTTTTGTTCCTGTTTAGTAATAAATTTTGCATCTAATTTCTGTTTAGATGTGTTTTCATGTTTTAATTAGTGTTTGTGCCAAGTAGAACCTATAGGATAACCTATGATGATAGTTGATTTGATTCTGCTGAAAAACAGAAACTTTGTGCTCACGAGAAAAAATTCAATAAATCACAGAAACGAGCTTTTGCATTGATTCTTTTTGATGCTGTTCAATAGACAAATTTTTCAGGACGTCCTATTTTGGTAGGATTTTTAAGGTTCCAGAAGTTTGCGTTAGTTACAGATTGCTACAGACTGTTCTGTTTTTGACAGATTCTGTTTTTCGTGTGTTGTTTGCTTATTTTGATGCATCTATGGCTAGTATTAAGTGGTATGAACCATAGAGAGCTTGGAATACAGTAAGTTTAACACCAATATACATAAAGAATGAGTTCATTACAGTAACTTATGTGGTGGTTTTGTTTTCTTTCACTAACGGAGCTTATGAGATTTCCTGTTGAGTTTTGTGTTGTGAAGTTTTCAAGTTTTGGGTAAAGATTTGATGGACTATGGAATAAGGAGTGGCAAAAGCCTAAGCGTGGGGATGCCCATGGCACCCAGAGATATTCAAGAATAGCCAAAAGCCTAAGCTTGGGGATGCCCCGGGAAGGCATCCCCTCTTTCGTCTTCGTTCATTGGTAACTTTACTTGGAGCTATATTTTTATTCGCCACATGATATGTATTTTGCTTGGAGCGTCATGTATTATATTAGTCTTTGCTTTTTAGTTTACCACAATCATCCTTGCTGTAACACACCTTTTTGGAGAAGCCTACTTGATTGAAATTTATTAGAATACTTTATGTGCTTCACTTATATCTTTTGAGCTAGATAGTTTTTGCTCTAGTGCTTCACTTATATCTTTTGAGCTAGATAGTTTTTGCTCTAGTGCTTCACTTATATCTTTTAGAGCACGACGGTGCTTTAATTTTGAAGAAATTTTTGATCTCTCATGCTTCACTTATATTATTTTGAGAGTCTTTTAGAACAGCATGGTATTTGCTATGGTTATAAATTGGTCCTAGAATGATGAGCATCCAAGTTGGGTATAATAAAAACTATCATAGAAAGTGAATTGGATGCTATGATCAATTTGATACTTGATAATTGTTTTGAGATATGGAGGTAGTGATATTAAAGTCATGCTAGTTGGGTGATTATGAATTTAAAGAATGCTTGTGTTGAAGTTAGCATGTCCCGTAGCATGCACGTATGGTTAAAATTGTGTAACAAATTTGAAACATGAAGTGTGCCTGGCTTGTGCATCCTTATGAGTGGCAGTCGGGGACGAGCGATGGTCTTTTCCTACCAATATATCCCTCTAGGAGCATGCGCGTAGTGCTTGGTTTTTGATGACTTCTAAATTTTTGCAATAAGTATATGAGTTCCTTTGACTAATGTTGAGTCCATGGTTTATACGCACTTTTACCTTTTCATCATTGCTAGCCTCTTCGGTACCGTGCATTTCCCTTTCTCACCTTCAGAGTTGGTGCAAACTTCGCCGGTGCATCCAAACCCCGTGATACGATACACTCTATCACACATAAACCTCCTTATATCTTCCTCAAAACAGCCACCATACCTACCTATTTATGGCATTTCCATAGCCATTCCGAGATATATTGCCATGCAACTTTCCACCGTTCCGTTCATCATCATCATGACATACATTACTTTTGTCATATTGCCATTGCATGATCATGTAGTTGACATCGTATTTGTGGCAAAGCCACCATGCATAATTTTTCATACATGTCACTCTTGATTCATTGCACCATCCCGGTACACCGCCGGAGGCATTCATATAGAGTCATATCTTGTTCTACACTACTAGAGAAAACCTTATACACAGAAATTTAGCAACAGCGCGGGTCAAAAAAGCGCGCTAGTGCTATATAGTAGTAGCGATTTAAGAGAAACCGCGCTACAGATACAAACTTAGCAGTAGCGCTGGTAGTCGCGAAAGCGCTACTACTAATATTCCCATTGGCAGAATGATAGGCTACGCATAGCAGTAGCGGGCTTAGATGAAACGCGCTACCGCTAGGGCATAATTAGCAGCGCGTTTCCAGGGAAGAGCGCTACTACTAATGGAAATAAAATAAGATGAAAAACAAATAGAAAATTAAATGAAAATGAAAGAAATAGAAAAAGGAGAAAGGAAAAAATAAAATGTAAAGCAAAATAAATGAAAAAGCGAAAAATCGGAGGAAGGCATAGCAGCAGCGTGTGTTTGTAAGAGGCGCTATAGCTAACGTAGCTGCAGCGCGTGTCCTAGACCCCCGCTATAGAAACAGAAAAGGAAATTAAAAAAGGAAGAAATTTACATAGCTATAGCAGCAGCGCGTTTTGCAAAAACCGCTATAGCTATCTTAGCGATAGCGCGTTTTGCGAAATGCGCTACCGCTAAGTTTGACTTAACCAAAAAACCGTTTCCCCCCGGCCACTTCTCCCCCAAATCCCTCAACCCACCCCGCGCGCCACCGTCTCCCCGATTCACCGTCGCCCCACTTTGCCGCCGATGTCGACGCCATCAGAGCCGTGCGCCGTCGACGACACCGGAGCCGCCCCCAACGTCACGGAGCCGCGCGGCCTCGTCAACGCCATCGGAGCCGCCGTCGATGCCACCTTCCTCGCCGTCACCGGAGACGCCCCTGCCTCCCTTGCCGTCACCGGAGACGCCCCTGCCTCCCTCACCATCACCGGAGACGCCCCTGCCTCCCTCGCCACCACTGCCTCCGTCGCCACCACCGGAGCCATCATCTGTAAGCCCCCACCCCTCCTCTCTCTCTCATGCATAGGTTAGCCAGTTTAATTAGGTTAATTATCTAGGTTAGGGCAAAAATTTAGTTAGGGCTTTGACAGAGAAGTAGTTAGGTTAACTAGTTTAATTAGGTTAATTATCTAGGTTAGTGCAAAAACTTAGTTAGGGCTTTGACAGAGAACTAGTCAGGTTAACTAGTTTAATTAGGTTAATTATCCAGGTTAATTAGTGCAAAAATTTATTTTAGGCTTTGACAGAGAACTAGCTGCGTTAACTAGTTTAATTAGGGTTAATTATCTAGGTAAACTAGATTAACTAACTAGGTTAAATAGGTAGGTTAATTAGGTTTGTTGGATTAACAAACTAGGTTAAGTAGATTGGCAAAGGTTTTTGATTTTTGAAAAGACCACTATTTTTCAAGGAAAAGAATTTAGGCAAATTTTATTTTTCATTGAAGTGGTCATGTTATATCTTTTCATTGAAGTTGTTCGATTGTGCCCAAGTGGCTTTGTTGTTTCTAGGGAATGATGCTGAGTGGCCTATGTGTTGCCGGAATGTTGATTCATTTCTGTTCCGGCAAATTTTAGGTTCTCGATTTGTCCACTTTTTAGCAAAGGTCATGCCGAAATTTCCCGTGAATTTCGGCATGACTTGTGCTACAAACTAGGACATATCGAGTGCCCGAGATTTGCCGCACCAGGAAGGAGTCAACATTCCTGCAAAACAATAGTCCTTTTTTATGTCATTATTCATTTTATTAGGTCTAGAATTAATTGACTAGATTTAATCATAGGAAACATGGCTAGCAACGATGAAGGACAGGGTTCTGGTGATTGCGACGACGTCTACCGGGCGGTAGACGAATTTTTTAGCCTTACCGACGATCAACAGATGTTGTTGCTGGGCCCACCGGTGGCATCGGGGACTGAGACCGACACGCAGACCGGTGCTGAGACTGAGACCGGCGCTGAGATTCAGACCGGCATCGAGACCGGCACTGAGACCGGCAAACCCGAATGTCTTCAAGGTTTCCGTGGCCAGTGTCAAACCGGGCCACGAGAATTTGCCTCCTCTAATACTAGTGGGGGATGGCGGGAAACGGTGGTGTGTTCATAAAACGCCATCAATTAATGGAAACTTAGCATATAAGGAACATCCAGCTAGCACAAGAAGTAGATGATGATGAGATGAACATGGACCACACTAGGGAACCCGTCGGTGATGAATTCATCAATCGCAAACGGTTGTACACTAGCAAGCATTTGCCCACATCACACATGGCTTATTCCATCACAAGTAGGTCAGATGGATCAACTGTATGCCATGTATCACACATTGTCAAAAAGTAATGCGGTAGACCTTCTTTAACATGTGTTAAAAAAACAAGGACCTCGAGGTTAAATTAACTCATGGGATTGGTCATATCAGTCATTTAATTTGACAGATATGACCCATCCTATCAGTTAATTTAACATCAACACAACTTCCCATCCAGTCACCCATCTGATGGCTGCTCCAGCTTGAGCACACTTAACTTGAGAGTTCTCTTACATGAGCTACTGGTGGAACAGCTAGTCCTTGCTGATATAGGATGCCTCTTCACATCCTTATAGTGTATCTGGATGACCTACTGTCCCCCAATGGCCAATAGATGTTGTGTAGACAGAGAATATCACATACGTCTTATTAGAAGCAATCGTCTGTGTTATTATCAGTCTTCGCACACATTTCTGATTACAAACCTGTTTGCCGCGTATCACACACATCTTGTTATATTGAACTGTTTATGTTCTCTTGTCTCAACGCAAACAGTTTATCCGAGTGAACCACATGTCATATATTGCACACACCTTGATCTGCCTGGCCGTTTCTTTTGTGTTGCCTAATCACAAACAGTTCATCCGAGTGAAGCGTATGCTGCATAGCGCACACACCTTCATCTGGCAGCCCTTTTCTTTTGGTCCTCCTCATTGCAAACAGTTAATTTAACTGAACCGTATGCCCTGAATCACACATGCAACCAAAATCTGAACCATGTTTGATGCATCCGTCATCGCAAATGTTTTGCACCTTTTTGACGGTTTTTTACACCACCATTTGCGATTATTGCATCGCACACAGTTTCGTCGAAGGGCCTCTGATCGTAGTGTCTTGTTAGTAGCATCCTGCAGTAGTGCTAGTTCATCCTCTGTCTAAATCCGCTGTGCTTCATGAAGCCCTGTGGAAATAGTTTTCACCATCACCGTCACCACACCGTCATGCTGCCAGAACTCATCTACTACTTTGCCTCTCTTACTGGATCGAGAAGGCGAAGACTTCATCGAGCTAAATGTGTGCTGAATGTGGAGGTGCCGTGTGGTTGGTGCTTGATCGATACAGATCGTGAAGTTGTACAACTACATGAACCGTGGGGTATGTAGATGCTCTCCCCCTCTCGTAGCTACGCATCTACATTGATAGATCTTGCGTGTGCGTAGAATTTTTTTGTTTTCCATGCAACGTTCCCCAATAGTGACGACTGCACGGGCTTCAAGCTGTACTCTTCTTCATACTGTAGCTATAGTGCAGCGAGGCCGATCTAGGATCTGGCTCAGTCGTGCCTCCGCTCTGACCCATGGGCATGTAACATGTTCACTCTCAATTGAATAAACTCAAGGGGAGAGTTTATTGCTCTTATGCCTTTCAATAGCCTCAAGTTGCATTATAGTTAAGTTCGAAGGAGTCGCATTATCAGCTAGGAGTTCGGAACATGATTTCAAGGAGTCACATTACGACTGGAACCAATGACTGTCCAATCCCACCGAGCCTTGCTAACATATGGCTAGGTCACCATCGAGATGACTGCACCTATTCAAAAAAATTGTCGTGTCACTCTTGTCAATGTATGTCGATCTTCTCTATGAGGTCATTGTACACACTCTCACTGACTTGCTTACGATTGGGTTACTAAGGATACACTTGTTCAAGAGTTGTTTCTATAACAACAACAAGACATAATATTTTTCCCGAGAGATTTATGAAGGAAATATGCCCTAGAAGCAATAATAAAGTTGTTATTTTATATTTCCTTATTCATGATAAATGTTTATTATTCATGCTAGAATTGTATTAACCGGAAAATTGATACATGTGTGAATACATAGACAAAACAACGTGTCCCTAGTATGCCTCTACTAGACTAGCTTGTTGATCAAAGATGGTTAAGTTTCCTAGCCATGGACATGAGTTGTCATTAGATAACGGGATCACATCATTAGTGGAATGATGTGATGGACAAGACCCATCCGTTAGCTTAGCATAATGATCGTTCAGTTCTATTGCTACTGCTTTCTTCGTGTCAAATATATATTCCTCCGACTATGAGAGTATGCAACTCCCGGACACCGGAGGAATGCCTTGTGTGCTATCAAACGTCACAACGTATCTGGGTGATTATAAAGATGCTCTACAGGTATCTCCGAAGGTGTTTTTTGGGTTGGAATAGATCGAGATTAGGATTTGTCACTCCGAGTATCGGAGAGGTATCTCTAGGCCCTCTCGGTAATGCACATCATATGAAGCCTTGCAAGCAATGTGACTAATGAGTTAGTTGCAGGATGATGCACTATGGAACATGTAAAGATACTTGCCAGTAACGATATTAAACTAGGTATGAAGATACCGACGATCGAATCTCGGGCAAGTAACATACCGATGACAAAGGGAATAACTATATTGACAGTGCGGTTCGACCGATAAAGATCTTCATAGAATATGTGGGAACCAATATGAGCATCCAGGTTCCGCTATTGTTTATTAACCGGAGAGGTGTCTCGGTCATGTCTACATAGTTCTCGAACCCATAGGGTCCGCACGCTTAACGCTCAATGACGATTGGTATTATATGAGTTATGTGTTTTGGTGACCGAAGGTTGTTCGGAGTCCCGAATGAGATCACGGACATGACGAGCAGTCTTGAAATGGTTGAGAGGTAAAGATTGATATATTGGAAGGTTATGTTTGGACACCAGAATGGGTTCGGGAAGTTCCATATGTTTTTCGAAGTACCGGGAGGTTACCGGAACCTGCCAGGGAATTGTTGGGCCAACATGGGCCATAGGAGAGAGGGGGCAACCCACAAGGGGTGGTCGCGCCCCCCTCCCATGGGGAGTCTGAATTGGACTAGGGGAGGGGGCGCATGATGTCTACTACACAACCTTCTTTTTGTAGACGTTGTTGGGCCTGCAAGTGCACAGGTTTGTAGGATAGTAGCAAATTTCCCTCAAGTGGATGACCTAAGGTTTATCAATCCGTGGGAGGCGTAGGATGAAGATGGTCTCTCTCAAGCAACCCTGCAACCAAATAACAAAGAGTCTCTTGTGTCCCCAACACAGCCAATACAATGGTAAATTGTATAGGTGCACTAGTTTGGCAAAGAGATGGTGATACAAGTGCAATATGGATGGTAGATAAACGTATTTGTAATCTGAAATTATAAAAGCAGCAAGGTAACTAATGATAAAAGTGAGCGTAAACGGTATTGCAATGGTAGGAAACAAGGCCTAGGGTCCATACTTTCACTAGTGCAAGTTCTCTCAACAATAATAACATAGATAGATCACATAACAATCCCTCAACATGCAACAAAGAATCACTACAAAGCCACTAATAGAGGAGAACAAACAAATAGATTATGGTAGGGTACGAAACCACCTCAAAGTTATTCTTTCGGATCAATCTATTCAAGAGTTCATACTAGAATAACACCTTAAGACACAAATCAACCAAAACCCTAATGTCACCTAGATACTCCATTGTTACCTCAAGTATCCGTGGGCATGATTATACGATATGCATCACACAATCTCAGATTCATCTATTCAACCAACACAAAGTACTTCAAAGAGTGCCCCCAAAGTGTCTACCGGAGAGTCAAGACAAAAACGTGTGCCAACCCTTATGCATAGGTTCCTGGGCGGAACCCGCAAGTTGATCACCAAAACATACATCAAGTGGATCAATAGAATACCCCATTGTCACCATGGGTATCCCACGCAAGACATACATCAAGTGTTCCCAAATCATTAAAGACTCAATCCGACAAGATAACTTCAAAGGGAAAACTCAATTCATCACAAGAGAGTAGAGGGGGAGAAACATCATAAGATCCAACTATAATAGCAAAGCTTGGGATACATCAAGATCGTGCCATACACGAGAGAGAACACAAGATAGAGAGATCAAACACATAGCTACGGGTACATACCCTCAGCATCGAGGGTGAACTACTCCCTCCTCGTCATGGAGAGCGCCGGGATGATGAAGATGGCCACTGGTGAGGGATCCCCCCCTCCGACAGGGTGCCAGAATGGGCTCCCGATAGGTTTTTGGTGGCTACAGAGGCTTGCGGCGGCGGAACTCCCGATCTATCTTCATTTTTGATGTTTTTAGGGTACGTGGACTTATATAGGCGAAAGAAGTCGGTCAGGGGGTGCTCGAGGGGCCCAGGAGACACGGGGCGCGCCCAGGAGGGGTGGGCACGCCCTCCTATCTTCTGGCCTCCTCGAGGCTCTTCTGACGTGAACTCCAAGTCTCCCGGATGATATTCTTCCAAAAAATCATGCTGCCGAAGGTTTCATTCCGTTTGGACTCCGTTTGATATTCCTTTTCTTCAAAATACTGAAACAGGCAATAAAACAACAATATGGGTTGGGCCTCCGGTTAGTAGGTTAGTCCCAAAAGTAATATAAAAGTATATAATAAAGCCCATAATCATTCAAAACAGATAATATAATAGCATGAATGCTTCATAAATTATAGATACGTTGGAGACGTATCAGCGCACCCCTTTCCTTTTCCTCTTCCCTCTCCCTTCCACTTTTCCCCCTCCGGTTGAAGGAAAGAAAGGGGGGCCGAATCCTACTAGGAGTGGAATCCTAGTAGGAATCCTCCCCCTTTGGCGTGCCCCTTGTGGCCAGCCTCCTCCCCTTCTCTTTATATACAGGGGCGGGGGCACCCCAAAGGCACACCAATTGTTTCGCCGTGTGCGGTAGTCCCCTCCACTGTTTACTCCTCCGGTCATATCATTATAGTGCTTAGGCGAAGCCATACGCGGATCACTTCACCAACACCGTCATCATGCCATCATGCTTAAGGAACTCATCGACTCCATTGACACTCTACTGGATCAAGAGTTTGAGGGATGTCATTGAGCTGAATGTGTGCAGAACTCAGAGGTGCCGTACGTTCGGTACTTGATCGGTTATTTCGAGAAGACGTTTGACTACATCAACCGTGTTAAGTTAATGCTTCCACTTTCAATCTACGAGGGTACGTGGACACACTCTCCCCTCTCGTTGCTATGCATCTCCTAGATAGATCTTATGTGAGCGTAGGAATTTTTTTGAAATTGCATGCTACGTTTCCCAATAGTGGCATCCGAGCCAGGTCTATGCGTAGATGATATGCATGAGTAGAACACAAAGAGTTGTGGGCGGTGATCATCGTACTTCTTACCACCAATGTCTTATTTTGATTCGGCGGCATTGTTGGATGAAGTGGCCCGGACCAACCTTACATGATCCCGTTCATGAGATTGGTTCCACCAACAGACATGCAACTAGTTTTGCATAAAGGTAGCTGGCGGGTGTCTGTTTCTCCAACTTCAGTTGAATCGAATTTGACTGCGGTCGGTCCTTGTGAAGGTTAAAACAACAAACTTGATAAATTGCCGTTGTGGTTTTTCTGTCATCGGTTTGTATGGTTCATGCTAGCAGCCCGTAGCAGCCACGTAAAGCTTGCAACAAACAAAGTAGAGGACGTCTAACTTGTTTTTGCAGGGCATGCATGTGATATGATATGGCAAGACATGATGTGAGATAAAGATTGTTGTATGAGATGATCATGTTTTGTAAAAGTTATCGGCAACTGGCAGGAGCCATATGGTTGTCGCTTTATTGTATGAAATATAAGCATTGTGTAATTGCTTTACTTTATCACTAGGTGGTAGAGATAGTCATAGAAGCAATGGTTGGCGAGATGACCATGACACTACGATGGAGATCAAGGTGTCAAGCTGATGACGATGATGATCATGACCTTGCTTTGGTGATGGAGATCATGAGCACAAGATGATGATGGCCATATCATGTCACGTATTCTGATTGCATGTGATGTTTATCTTTTATGCATCTAATTTTTCTTAGTATGGCGGTAGCATTATAAGATGATCCCTTACTAAATTTCAAGGTATAAGTGTTCTCCCAGAGTATGCACCGTTGCGAAAGTTCTTCATGCTGAGACACCACGTTATGATCGGGTGTGATAGGCTCTACATTCAAATACAACGGGTGCAAGCCTGATTTGCACACGCGGAATACTCAGGTTAAACTTGACGAGCCTAGCATATAGAAATATGGCCTTGGAACACTGGAGACCGAAGGTCGAACGTGAATCATATAGTAGATATGGCCAGCATAGTGATGTTCACCATTGAAGACTACTCCATCTCATGTGATGATCGGACATGGTTTAGTTGATTTAGATCACGTGTAATTTAGATGACTAAAGGGATGCCTATCTAAGTGAGAGTTCTTAAGTAATATGATTAATTGAACTTAATTTATCATGAACTTAGTCCTGATAGTTTTTTGCATATCTATGTTGTAGATCAATGGCCCGTGCTACTGTTCCTTTGAATTTTAATGCATTCCTAGAGAAAGCTAAGTTAAAAAGATGATGGCAACAACTACACGGACTGGGTCCGTAACTTGAGGACTCAAACCTAAGTTGTCATTTCTTAAATTTTGGGGTTGATGCTTATGTCAAAAGGCTTCAGCCCGATAAGCTCGAACCCAAATCGGAGAAATGTGTCTTCATAGGATACCCTAAGGAAACAATTGGGTACACCTTCTACAACAAGTCTGAAGGCAAGATTTTTGTTGCTAAGTGTCGGTGTCAAAACGGGTAGATCTCAGGTAGGCAGGCCCAAGCTGTGCGTCTAAGGATCAATGGTAACTGGAGACCAGGGGACACGGTGTTTACCCAGGTTCGGGCCCTCTTAAGGAAGGTAAAACCCTACTCCTGCTTGATTATATTCTACGAGTATGAAGATTACAAGAGTTGATCTACCTCAAGATCATAATGGCTAAACCCTAGATGTCTAGCCTATGAGTATTCCAATGACGGTGGAGAAGATTCCCTCTATGGACTAACCCCTCCAGTTTACATACACGCCGGAGGGGCCTAGGGTTTGTACAAGGTCGGTTCATCAGGGAAGGAAGCTTCGAGACTCTAATCTTGCCGCCTACGTATTAAGAAGTCCCATCCGGACACAGAGAATAATCTTCAGCTTGATCTTGTACGGCCCATCCAACCCGGCCTATACTCCTGGGCCGGACACCTGAGGACCCTTGAATCCAGGACCCGCTCAGTAGCCCCCAAACTTGCCTTTAATGACGATGTTGTGTGCGGATGTAAGTCTTCGGCTTTGCAAGGCGGGTTCCCCATCATACTACGGATTGATAATAGCCCGGCATCATTTTCTGTGTCTAGTCTTTATGATTCCTCCCTGCTGTCACCTCGATTTCCACGCATCTGAGTGAATGCGAACGGTCCATTACCCTTGTATTTTAATATTTCCAACAGGCACATGCAGCGCCTATATAGCGAAGTTAGATCTACAAAACGCCATCTCGCATCGCCCCAAGAGCTACAGAGCAAACCACGGAAAAAACTCAAACTATGGCTAGTGTCCCTGGCTCCTCCTCGTGTCCTCATGGCCCTCAAGAGGGGGATTGGTAGAGCTGTTATCTCCAGCTAAATCGGCTCCAGATGCAAGGATATCCCCCCCAGCGGATCTAGTCTCCGTACGGGCAGGGTTAACTTCCATGGGCGATGATGCATTGGCAAAAAAATTCCCCAACCCTAGCCAAGGAGAGAGGGTGTGCTTCATCTCGTTCCTTCTGAGGGGTGTGGGATTCCCAATCCATCCCTTCCTCAGGGGTCTATTGGAATATTACAGGATCCAACTGCACAACCTCACACCAGGTTCTGTTTTGCACATTTCCGGTTTTGTCGCCCTTCGCGAATTATTTTTAGGTTGCAACGTTCATTTTGAACTATGGAAGAAGTTCTTCTGCCTTGTCTCCCGCCACTAGGGCGAAGGGTCTATATTTGAGGTGGGCGGTGCCGAAGTATGGCACATAGCCAGATCCGGTTACCCAGACGGGAGTCCCAAGAGGGGGTCCGACGAATGGTCTTCGGAATGGTTCTACATTGAGGATGTTCCTCTTCCAGGCCCTGTTCGGTGCGGGCTTCCCGAATTCTCCAGCGCTCCCTTAAAGAAGTTATTCAGCTGGCACCCCAAGTATCCTAGACAAGAGGATAGTGCGGAAGTAATGATATTGGTCATCAAGGTCAGATTGTTGACCCATTCCAGACTCTCCATCATTGAAGTCATGGCTATTGCAATAAAGTGATGTATCCAGCCACTTCAATCCAGAGTGGGTCCTTTGTGGAACTACAACAGGGAGGACGACACTTCCCTCTATACGCAAAAGGGTCCGGATGACCAAGCCACATTGGCCACCACACTTATGGATCTTTATAAAGGAGAGGAGGAAGACTTCACCCATCTACAATGCCGAGAAGGTTTCTCCATGTACAACCCTGTTGACTGGGTAAGCTTAATCTTTCAACACCTTTTTATCATTGGGGTGCATTGACTAAATACTCTGGTTGTTTCAAAATAGTCATGGAGGAAGGTAGTTGAGTACATCCATTGCCCTCCTCCCTAACAAGAAGACCATGCATGCCACGAAGACCCTAGATTCCATGAAGATCCGGATATATTTGTGGAATTCAAAGATGGAGCCTATTTCCAGGCGAGCCTTGACAGCTCAGAGGTAGCCATCATGGTTGATTACCCCGATCTCTATCCCTTTGTTAAGGTAAGTGTTCGGTAGTCAAAAAAGGAGTGACATTTCTGCACATAACTTACTCTCCGCACTGAATCATACTTCACAGGATCAATGTTCAGTGAACCGCACCCAAGGACGGGCAACAATACGAAGGACGGCACCCTCAAGGGGTGGTTGTGTGAAGCGAAAGGAAACCGGGAGCGCCGCTGAGCCTGCTCCATCACCAAAAATGTATGTGTCTAATTTCATGTTTTTAGGCGTGAAGCCGAATTGTCATTTTTCACCCTCCTTCTATGATCTCAGGAGGGGTACCCGGCAGACCATAAACAAGATCCCAGCCAGCTGGGCCACAGTAAATCCGGCGCCAGATACGTCAACTAGGACCAGGGTGCACGTTGGTGCGGCGCAGACCCATCTGCCCCATGAAGAGCCGGATGAGGTGTGTGTCACCAACTCCGAAGTGGAAAGTGCGATGAATCATCGGCATTTGAAAGAAGCCCTGCACACTCCTGCATTAATAGAGCCGGAATTTATCTTCCTTAGCACCATGGGCGCATACATCCGAGCTACCCGAAATGGACTTACAGGAGTCGCTCGCTTGTTCTCAAAAGATATACATGTATTAATTCATATAAATTTAGTAGATAGATAAAAGTAGCCCCCGAGACTTAAAGTGGGTGGTACAAACCGATTTGAGGATCCTTTATGACCGCATGTTCTCAAGGATAAGAATAGTCCATTGTCAAGCCGGACACGGCTAAATGCCGCTATCTCTGAGCTTGAAGAAATGAAGGGTGCCCCAATGTACTTTGGCAAAGAAAAAAAACTAGAAGAAGAAGTGAAGAAGCAGGCCGAAGAGATAGAGATCTTAAAGGCTCAACTCTTGAAGGCACAACAGGAAAACCAGAAGCTGAAGAGCAGCATATTTGGTATGAGTTGTGAACCATCTGAATTATTAATATAATCATATAATGCAGAATGTTATAGTTCAGTTGATACAGGTATGTTGACCGGCCGCCACAGGGAGGAAGTGTTCGGGCTACAAAGCGATGTTCTAAAGGAACTGTCAAAGCTGCACGAGCGTGCCCGGAAGGCCATGAAGAATATGGCCAAAGCCTTATGGCCCTCCGATGCCACTCCAGAAAGTATGGAGGGGTTGGCAGATCTGTTCAAGGGTGCTTGGCGTCGCTTCGAGCTGTGGAAGACGTCCGCATGCCGTGAAGGTGCACGAGAGGCATGGGCCATGGTGAAGACTCGCTACATGACACGTCTCCAACGTATCTATAATTTATGAAGCATTCATGCTATTTTATTATCTGTCTTGAATGATTATGGGCTTTATTATACACTTTTATATTACTTTTGGGACTAACCTATTAACTGGAGGCCCAGCCCATATTGCTGTTTTATTGCCTGTTTCAGTATTTCGAAGAAAAGGAATATCAAACGGAGTCCAAACGGAATGAAACCTTCGGCATCGTGATTTGTTGGAAGAATATCATCCTGGAGGCTTGGAGATCAAGTCAGAAGACCCTCGAGGAGCCCAGGAGATAGCCCCCCCTACTGGGCGCGCCTCCCTGTCTCGTGAACCCCTCGAGCACCTCCCGACCGACTTCTTTCGCCTATATAGTCCCACATACCCTAAAAACATCCACGGAGAAGATAGATCGGGAGTTCCGCTGCTGCAAGCCGCTGTAACCACCAAAAACCTCTTGGGAGCCCTTCCCGGCACCCTGCCGGAGGGGGGATCCTTCACCGGTGGCCATCTTCATCATCCCGGCGCTCTCCATGACGAGGAGGGAGTAGTTCACCCTTGGGGCTGAGGGTATGTACCAGTAGCTATGTGTTTGATCTCTCTCTCTCGTGTTCTCTCTCGTGTTCCCTCTATGGCACGATCTTGATGTATCCCGAGCTTTGCTATTGTAGTTGGATCTTATGATGTTTCTCCCCCTCTACTCTCTTGTGATGAATTGAGTTTCCCCTTTGAAGTTATCTTATCGGATTGAGTCTTTTATGAGAACACTTGATGGATGTCTTGCCGTGCTTATCTGTGGTGACAATGGGATATCATGTGCCTCTTGATGTATGTTTTGGTTACCAACTTGCGGGTTCCGCCCATGAACCTACGCATAAGGGCTGGCACACATTCTTGACTCTCCGGTAGAAACTTTGGGTCACTCTTTGAAGTACTTTGTGTTGGTTGAATAGATGAATCTGAGATTGTGTGATGCATATCATATAATCATGCCCACAGATACTCGAGGTGACAATGGAGTATCTAGGTGACTTTAGGGTTTTGGTTGATTTGTGTCTTAAGGTGTTATTCTAGTATGAACTCTTGAATAGATTGATCCGAAAGAATAACTTTGAGGTGGTTTCGTACCCTACCATAATCTCTTCGTTCCTTCTCTGCTATTAGTGTCTTTGGAGTGACTCTTTGTTGCATGTTGAGGGCTTGTTATATGATCTATCTATGTTATTATTGTTGAGAGAACTTGCGCTAGTGAAAGTATGAACCCTAGGCCTTGTTTCCTATCATTGAAATACCGTTTACGCTCACTTTTACCACTTGTTACCTTGCTGTTTTTATAATTTCAGATTACAAATACCTATTTCTACTATCTATTTTGCACTTGTATCACCATCTCTTCGCTGAACTAGTGCACCCATACAATTTACCATTGTATTGGGTGTGTTGGGGACACAAGAGACTCCTTGTTATTTGGTTGCAGGGTTGTTTGAGATAGACCATCTTCATCCTACGCCTCCTACGGATTGATAAACCTTAGGTCATCCACTTGAGGGAAATTTGCTACTGTCCTACAAACCTGTGCACTTGCAGGCCCAACAACGTCTACAAGAAGAAGGTTGTGTAGTAGACATCAAGCTCTTTTCTGGCGCCGTTGCCGGGGAGGCTAGGTAAAGGGCACTCACTCATACCCCGTCAACTAAGCTGTTTTCTGGCACTGTTGCCGGGGAGGTGAGTGCTTGAAGGTATATCTTTAGATCTTGTAATCGAATCTTTTTGTTTCTTTTTTATCACTAGTTTAGTTTATAAAAGAAAACTACAAAAAAATGGAATTGAGTTTGTCTCATACGCTTCATCTTTTTAATATCTTTCATGAGTATGATGGAAAGGAAAATTGTGCTCAAGTGCTAGAGGAAGAATGCATTAGAATGTTTGGTACTAGATCTTTGTATGATGAGCATGATTGCAATGTTGTTAGTATGAATTCCTTGAATATCCATGATGATAATGATATGCAAAGCCACAAGCTTGGGGAAGCTATGTTTCATGAATATGATTTTTTTGTCCCCCAAGTTTTGATATGCAAAGTTGTTATGATGATAGCATGCCTCCTACCTATGGTGATTATATTGATGAAAGTGGGTTCGTAAGAGTGTCAACTTTAGGAAGTAGTGATCCCACTATTTTGGAGGATGTTAAATTTTATTGTGATGAATATGAAAGTGGATTTGGAAGAGTGTCAACTTTATTTAGTGATGATTCCACTATTTCGGAAGAGGTTCCAATTGATGATTATTGTGATGATTTGTATGCTATTAAGAATAATGATAACCATGAAACTTGTCATCATGATTTTAGTTTTCAATTGGATTATGCCTCACATGATAATTATTTTGTTGAGTTTGCTCCCACTACTATTCATGAGAAGAATCTTGCGTATGTGGAGAGTAATAAATTTTCTATGCTTGTAGATCATGAAAAGAATTCTTTAAGTGCTGGTTATATTGTTGAATTCATTCATGATGCTACTGAAAATTATTATGAGGGAGGAACATATGCTTGTAGGAATTGCAATAATGTCAAGTTTCCTCTCTATGTGCTTAAAGTTTTGAAGCTATGCTTGTTTTACCTTCCTTTGCTAGTTGATTATTATTCCCATAAGTTGCTCACAAAATCCCTATGCATAGGAAGTGGGTTAGGCTTAAATGTTCTAGTCATATGCTTCATGATGCTCCCGTTATGTTTCAATTGTTATCTTTTATGTGAGCATCATTGCCATCATCATGCCTAGCTAAAAAGGCATTAAAGAAAAGCGCTTGTTGGGAGACAACCCAATATTTATCCTTAATGTTTTTGTGTGTACACATGATTATGCTACTGTAGTAATCATGTTTTATAGCTTTTGTTTCAATAAAGTGCCAAGTAGAACCTTTGGGAAGACTTGGGTGAAGTTTATGTGATCTTGCTGTAAAAAACAAAAACTTTTGCGCTCACGAGAATAGCTGCCATTTTTTACTGGAGAGTGATTTTAGCTTGATTATTTTTGCAGATGATTAATAGACAAATTACTCAGGTCCAGAAATTTATTTCAGAATTTTTTGTGTTCCATAAGTATACGTTTGATACAGATTACTACAGACTGTTCTGTTTTTGACAGATTCTGTTTTCATTGTGTTGTTTGCTTATTTTGATCAATCTATGGCTAGTATTAAGTGGTATGAACCATAGAGAAGTTAGAATACAGTAGATATAACACCAATATGAATTTAGAATGAGTTAATTACAGTACCTAAGTGGTGCTTTTATTTTCTTATACTAACGGAGCTTACGAGTTTTGTTTGAGTTTTGTGTGGTTGAAGTTTTCAAGTTTTGGGTAAAGATTCGATGGACTATGGAATAAGGAGTGGAAAGAGCCTAAGCTTGGGGATTCCCAAGGCACCCCATGGTAATATTCAAGGACAACCAAGAGCCTAAGCTTGGGGATGCCCCGGAAGGCATCCCCTCTTTCGTCTTCGTTCATCGGTAACTTTACCTGGAGCTATATTTTTATTCGCCACATGATATGTGTTTTGCTTGGAGTGTCATTTTATTTTGTTAGTTTTTGCTTGCTGTTAGTTAGAATAATGTTTTGCATCTTTATTTTCAATAAAAAGTCAAGGATAGCCTTTGCCATGCTTATTTTGCTAGTATACATGTTGCTGTTTGAAAACAGAAAGTTTACCGCTGTTGCAAAAATTCCCTAGAAAAGTCAGTGAATGGTATAACGTTGAATCTTTTTGCATATTAAGATATGATAAATTTATTACAGTGGGAATTTTAGTTCATAATTTTTGGAGTCAGGGAAGTATTGATACTCTTGCATTCTTTACAGACTGTACTGTTTTGGCAGATTGCTGTTATGTTTGCATTGTTTGCATATGTTTGCTTGTTTAATGATTCTATTTGATGATAGGAGTATTAAATATGCAGAGACATTTATTAGGAAATGTTGAATAATAATGTTAGTGATTTGTTAGAGTAGAAGATGATATGGTTTTGCATTGGTTTATACTAACCTATCTCATGAGTTCTTGTTGAGTTTGTTGTGAATGAAGCTTTTGATAAAAAGAGAAACCATGATATGAGAGGAATTAAGGAGACACAAAAGTTAAAGATTGGGGATGCCCAAGGCACCCCAAGATAATATTTCAAGAAGTCTCAAGTATCTAAGCTTGGGGATGCCCCGGTAGGCATCCCACCTTTCTTCTTCGACAATCATCGGTTAGTATCGGTTGAGCCTAAGTTTTTGCTTCTTCACATGAGTTGTGCTATCCTTGCAATGTAATTTTATTTTGTTTTGCTTGATTCTTGAATACATTACCAAGATCTGAAATTCTTTAATGAGAGAGAGTCTTCACATAGTTATGTAATTATTTAGCTACTCATTGTTCTTCACTTATATCTTTTTGGAGTAGCTTTTCATTTACGAGTGTGCTTCACTTATATCCTATGAGTAAATTGTTGAATGAGTTGATTGTCATAAATCTGAAATTATATATGTCTCTTTTGCTTATCCCATGGGGAGTAATGACTTCACATCTAAGAAGTAGAGGTTGTAAATTTATTGACGGTTAGCAGGCATTGTATTGGTCATTTGAACAATTCATGAAAGAATATTGAAGGAAGAGAGGTTTAACATAGAAATATATTATCATAGACATCTTTTATAATTGTGAGCACTCATTAAGTATGACATGCTAAAGAGTTGATGTTGGACAAGGAAGACAACGTAATGGGTTATGTTTTCTCGCATCTCAGTTAAAGTATATTATCATGGATCATTCAAACATGTTGAGCTTGCCTTTCCCCCTCATGCTAGCCAAAAATTCCTAGCACCAAGTA
This sequence comes from Triticum dicoccoides, assembly GCF_002162155.2. Classification (NCBI taxonomy): domain Eukaryota; kingdom Viridiplantae; phylum Streptophyta; class Magnoliopsida; order Poales; family Poaceae; genus Triticum; species Triticum dicoccoides. The sequence continues at coordinate 166,414,943 of NC_041383.1, forward strand.
GAGATACTACTTGTGCTTCCAAATATCCTTAAACCCAGTTTTTGCCATGAGACTCCACCATACCTACCTATGGATTGAGTAAGATCCTTCAAGTAAGTTGTCATCGGTGCAAGCAATAAAAATTGCTCTCTAAATATGCATGACTTATTAGTGTGGAGAAAATAAGCTTTGTATGAACTTGTTATGGAAGCAATAAAAGCGACGGACTGCATAATAAAGGTCCATATACAAGGGGCAATATAAAGTGACGTTCTTTCGCATTAAGATTTTGTGTATCCAACCCTAAAAGTGCATGACAACCTCTGCTTCCCTCTGCGAAGGGCCTATCTTTTACTTTATGTAAGAGTCAAGGTGATCTTCACCTTTCCCTTTTTCATTTTATCCTTTGGCAAGCACTTCCTGGTGGGATGATCCTGATATATATATCCAATTGGATGTACGTTAGCATGAACTATTATTGTTGACATCACCCAAAGGTGAATACGTTTGGAGGCAACATTATAAGCCCCAATATTTCTCTGTGTCTGATTAAAACTTCATAACCACAAGTATTGCATGAGTGTTAGCAATTGTAGAAGACTATATGATAGTTGAGTATGTGAAGTTTGCTAAATCAAAGCTCTGACATAGACCCTTCCTGAAAATAGGATGATTGCAATTGTTTGATGACTAAGAATGAAGTTTGCTAGTTTTCAAGAATGTTTATGGTCTATGCTTTGACATGTGAATTGCTTGTTACTTTATCGTGAGAAGTTTTATGAGATGAACTATTGTTATGACATATAATGATGCTAGTAAAGGTGATTGAAATTATCATTGATCAAACTTGTGCACCTTCTAGCATTCACACTTCATAAATTCTTTCTTTTATCATTTACCTACTCGAGGACGAGTAGGAATTAAGGTTGGGGATGCTTGATACGTCTCCAACGTATCTATAATTTATGAAGCATTCATGCTATTTTACTATATGTTTTGAATGATTATGGAATTTATTATACACTTTTATATTACTTTTGGGACTAACCTATTAACCGGAGGCCCAACCCATATTGCTATTTTATTGCATGTTTCAATATTTCGAAGAAAAGGAATATCAAACGGAGTCCAAACGGAATGAAACCTTCGGCATCGTGATTTTTTGGAAGAATATCATCCTGGAGGCTTGGAGATCAAGTCAGAAGATCCTCGAGGAGCCCAGGAGATAGGGGGGCGCGCCCCCTACAGGGCGCCCCCTGTCTCGTGGACCCCTCGAGAACCTCCTGACCGACTTCTTTCGCATATATAGTCCCACGTACCCTAAAACATCCATGGAGAAGATAGATCGGGAGTTCCTCCGCCGCAAGCCTCTGTAGCCACCAAAAACCTCTCAGGAGCCCTTCCCGGCACCCTGCCGGAGGGGGGATCCTTCACCGGTGGCCATCTTCATCATCCCGGCGCTATCCATGACAAGGAGGGAGTAGTTCACCCTCGGGGCTGAGGGTATGTACCAGTAGCTATGTGTTTGATCTCTCTCTCTCGTGTTTTCTCTCATGTTCCCTCTATGGCACGATCTTGATGTATCCCGAGCTTTGCTATTGTAGTTGGATCTTATGATGTTTCTCCCCCTCTACTCTCTTGTGATGAATTGAGTTTCCCCTTTGAAGTTATCTTATCGGATTGAGTCTTTTATGAGAACACTTGATGTATGTCTTGCCATGCTTATCTGTGGTGACAATGGGATATCATGTGCCTCTTGATGTATGTTTTGGTGACCAACTTACGGGTTCCGCCCATGAACCTACGCATAAGGGTTGGCACACGTTCTTGACTCTCCGGTAGAAACTTTGGGTCACTCTTTGAAGTACTTTGTGTTGGTTGAATAGATGAATCTGAGATTGTGTGATGCATATCGTATAATTATGCCCACGGATACTCTAGGTGACAATGGAGTATCTAGGTGACATTAGGGTTTTGGTTGATTTGTGTCTTAAGGTGTTATTCTAGTACGAACTCTTGAATAAATTGATCCGAAAGAATAACTTTGAGGTGGTTTCGTACCCTACCATCATCTCTTCGTTCCTTCTCTGCTATTAGTGTCTTTGGAGTGACTCTTTGTTGCATGTTGAGGGCTTGTTATATGATCTATCTATGTTGTTATTGTTGAGAGAACTTGCGCTAGTGAAAGTATGAACCCTAGGCCTTGTTTCCTATCATTGCAATACCGTTTACGCTCACTTTTACCACTTGTTACCTTGCTGTTTTTATAATTTCAGATTACAAATACCTATTTCTACTATCTATTTTGCACTTGTATCACCATCTCTTCGCCGAACTAGTGCACCTATACAATTTACCATTGTATTGGGTGTGTTGGGGACACAAGAGACTCCTTGTTATTTGGTTGCAGGGTTGTTTGAGAGAGACCATCTTCATCCTACGCCTCCTACGGATTGATAAACCTTAGGTCATCCACTTGAGGGAAATTTGCTACTGTCCTACAAACATGTGCACTTGCAGGCCCAACAACGTCTATAAGAAGAAGGTTGTGTAGTAGACATCACTACACCGGACTTGATCCGAACCATATGGCCCGAGTCAGACCTTAAGGACCTGACGGGAAAGGAATTCATGTAAGCTTGGTATACAACCAAGTAATGACAGCGGCGAAATATTCGCAACAGGATTGTAAACTAGATAGTCTACTAGATGGCGTAGAAAGAGAGTAGGCGTTCGATTCTATGTAACAATGTACTTTATGACCGAACTTATCTCCTGCCGAACTTATAATTTTTTTGTCATCACAGACCTTCGGCTTCCACCTCTGAACCAAGAAGTTGGAGTGTTTCCATATACCATGTTAAACTAAGAAACATTTAGTATCTTTGGAAACCAGGCAATCCGGTCGTATTGCTCAAACAGACAAAAAGTGTTTGGGCAGTTATGTTATATTAATATTTAACGTAAGAAACATATTCCAAGAAAAATAGTTCCATTAGGGGTTCCTTTCCTTGGACCGGCGTGCCAAATGATGCATGCCTAGGCTCGTATCCAAAGTGCAGCCAGCCAATTTCATAATTTTCCAAAAACAGTCTGTTGTATACATGCCGACCAATTATTCCCTTAAGAATGCTAGCTTTCGGCTTCACCCGTCTGAGGTACAACCCCGGATAACCCGGTGTTAGCAATCGCAGAGGTACTCCCTTTACACCCTAGCCGACCAATCGGGAACGTAGGGTATAAACACAGGAGCAAGGCAACCCAGCTTGTCAAAAACTTAAGTCATAGAGGTGCATAAAATGGAAGAAGCAACAACCGTTATGGATGAAAGAAGCTTATAAGCTTTTCAATAAAATGCTTCTTTAAAAGAAGCCCCCATGTATGGTGGGGTGTATACATTTAAAGATGTGTACCCCAAATAATGTGGTTGATCCGAACATACATTTGAGAAGAAAAAAGGAAAAAATTAAAATGGGAGAGAAAAGAGGAAAAAAACTAGTTTAAAATGAAACCTAAGGAGGTTGAACTATGCGTAAAATCTCCAGAGTCAGGCAGCGTTCCATGGGTTCGGCTCAAGGCGATTATCCTCTGCATTGCGAAGGCGATAGGCTCCTCCAGTAAGGACTTCATCTATGACGAAGGGACCCTCCCATTTGGGCTTGACCTTACCCTTTTTATTCTTCGGGAGGCGTAGAACAAGTTCTCCGATATTGTATGTCTTAGCCCGCACTTCTCTGCTTTGGTAACGTCTGGTCTGTTATTGATAGAATGTGGAACGAGCTTTAGCAACATCGCGCTCCTATTTGAGTCCGTCTAGGTCATCCTGCTGATCTAGTTCGGCTTCTCTCTCTTCGTACATGTGCACTATAGGTGAGTCATGAATAATGTCGCAAGGCAATACAACGTCCGCACCGTACACCATAAAGAAAGGCGTGTATTCAGTCGATCGATTGGGCGTGGTCTGGAGTCACCAAAGTACGGAATCGAGTTCCTCAACCTAGTGCTTGTATGATTCTCGTAAAGAGCGCACTAGTTTGGGCTTAATACCACTCATGATCAGACCATTGGCACTTTCAACTTGGCCATTTGTTTAAGGGTGGTATACGGATGTGTAGTCGAATTTAATGTCCAACTTAGCGCACCAAGTTTTCACCTCATCAGCTATGAAGTTAGAGCCATTATCAATGATGATACTGTGCGGGACACCATAACGGTGGACTACGCCGGATATAAAGTCAATCACTGGTCCGGCTTCAGCTGTTTTTACTGGTTTGTCCTCTATCCATTTAGTAAATGTATCAACCATTACCAGCAAGTATTTCTTTTTGTGTCTTCCCCCTTTAAGGGGTCCAACCATGTCAAGCCCCCAGACCGCAAAGGGCCAAGTAATGGGGATTGTTCTTAATGCGGTGGGGGGGGGGCATGTGGCTTTGATTGGCAAAAGGCTGACAGCCCACACAATGTTGGACAAGGGCTTGAGCGTTTGCTCGAGTCGTGGGCTAGAAAAACCCTATCCGGAATGCCTTGCTTACGAGGGCTCGAGCTACGGCATGATGGCCATCGAGGCCAGCATGTATTTTTGCCAAGAGCTTCCTTCCCTCTTCTTCGGAGATACACCTTTGAAGGACTCCGGTTGTACATCTTTATACAATTCACCCTCATGTACTTTAAAGGCTTTAGAGCGCCGAACTATGCATCGAGCTTCATTTTGATCGTCGGGGAGCTCCTGCCTATTAAGGTAGGCCAGGAATGGTTTGGTCCAGGGAGAGATAACCGCCATGATCTCATGAGCAGAGGGTGTTACCTCGATATCCGGACCCTTGGCGGTGTCTGCGTTGTCTCTGGCGCCTGGGGGTGTGATCAGGTCCATATTGCCTTCTCAGCTCTCACCCTGCCACACTACGGATGGCTTAAAGAGCCTTTCCACAAAGGTGTTCAGCGGCACAGGGTCGCGCTTAGCGCCCATACGGGCGAGGATGTCGGCTGCATGATTACTCTCTTGAGCGATGTGATGAAATTCCAGCCCTTCGAACCGGGCTGATATTTTTAATATGGCATTTCGATATGCAGCCATTTTTTGGGTCCTTTGCATCGAACTCTCCATTAACCTGGGAAATTGCGAGGTTGGAGTCACCGCGCACCTCCAGGCATTGTATACCCATGGAGACAGCCATGCGAAGACCATGTAGCAGCACTTCATATTCGGCTACATTTTTGGAGTCCGTATACATAATTTTTAGTACATAGAGGGCTGTTTCCCCAGTAGGGGATGTTTGGATGATGCCAGCCCCTAGTCAGGCCAGCATTTTAGAGTCGTCGAAGTACATGGTCCAATTGGAGAATGAGTTATACTCTTTAGGGAGTTCGACTTATGTCCATTCGGCAATAAAGTCGGCCAATACCTGGGATTTAATAGCCTGGCACGGCTTGTATATGATTTCGAACGGTAAAAGCTCGATGGCCCATTTGGCTATGCTGCCAGTGGTGTCCCTGTTATTGATAATGCCATTGAGTGGTACTTCATATGCCACTGTGATCGAACACTCTTGAAAGTAGTGTCATAGTTTACAGGATGCCATGAAGACTGTGGAGACTATCTTCTCGTAGTGGGGGTATCGGAATTTTCAAGGTGTGAGGCCATCCGATACATAATAGACTGGTTTTTGGGTGGGGAATTTATGTCCCTCTTCCCCTCGTTTGACGACGAGCACAACACTAACCACTTGATTAGTTGCCGAAATATACAATAGCATGGGCTCTCCAACACCTGGTGCCGCTAGGATTGGGTTGCTTGCAAGAAGGGTTTTGATCTCCTCCAGTCCGGCTGTGGCGGCGTCCGTCCATTTGAAGTTGTCTGTGTGCCTTTGGAGCTTGTAGAGAGGTAGCGCTTTCTCTCCCAATTTGGAGATAAAGCAGCTTAAGGCAGCGGCACACCTAGCTAGTTTCTGGACTTGCTTTAGGTCTGTTGGTATGGCCAATTGTGACAACGCTCGGATTTTAGCTGGGTTTGCTTCAATTCCTCTATGGGAAACAATAAACCCGAGCAATTTTCCGGCCGGAACTCCGAAGACACATTTTTCGGATTAAGCCGTACGTCGTATGTTCGGAGGTTGTCGAAGGTGAGGTGGAGATCGTCCACCAGTGTCTCGACGTGTTTTGACTTGATGGCCACGTCGTCCACATATGCTTCGACAGTTTTGCCGATTTGTTTTTCCAGGAAAGTTTGAATTATAGCTGGTAGGTAGCCCCAACGTTTTTGAGTCTGAATGGCATAGTGTTGAAGCAGAAGGCACCATAAGTGGCAATGAACGCGGTTGCAGCCGGGTCCAATTCCTTCATCTTAATCTGATGGTATCCGGAATAGGCCTCGAGGAAGCATAGAGAGTCGTGCCCTGCTGTTGCGTCAATAATTTGGTCGATGCAAGGCAATGGGAAGGGTCCTTAGGGCAAGCCTTGTTGAGGTCCTTGAAATCGACACACATGTGCCAGGATTTGTCCTTCTTTGGTACCATAACCAAGTTGGCTAACCAATCCAGATGTTTAATTTCCCTAATAAATCCTGCCTCTAACAATTTGGCTAGCTCTTCTCCCATGGCTTGACGCTTGGGTTCGGAGAATCGCCATAGTGTTTGCTTCACGGATTTGAATCTCTTGATTACATTAAGACTGTGTTCGGCCAGTCTTTGTGGGATGTCGGGCATATCTGAAGGGTGCCAGGCAAATATGTCCCAATTCTCTCGCAGGAATGTGTGTAGGCGGCGTCTACTGCCAGATCTAGCTGTGCTCCGATAGATGCTGTTTTGTTAGGATCCGTCGGGTGCACTTGGAATTTGACAATTCCCTCGGCTGGTTTGAAAGAGGTGGATTTGGACCTCTTATCGAGTATCACATTGGCCCTATCCACCATGGACCGTAGGGTGCTTAATTCCTCCGCTGCTAGGGCTTCGGATAGTGCCTCGAGGGCCAAGGACGCAGTTTTGTTTTCGGCACGAAGGGCTTTGTCCGGGTTGCTCGAAATTGTGATAATTCCATTCGGTCTGGGCATTTAGAGTTTGATATACCCATAATGAGGTATAGCTTGAAAGCATGAGAAAGCGCCCCGGCCGAGGATGGTGTGATATCCACTGTTAAAGGGGACCACATGAAAGAGCAACTCTTCGGATTTATAGTTCTCAGGCGTGCCGAACACCACATCCAGTTTATTTTTCCCGAGCAATGTGCTTCTTGACTGGGGATAATTCCTCAAAAGGTGGTATTGCTTTGCTCGATGTGTGATCTATCCATCTACATTTTGTCGAGTGTGTCCTCATAGATGAGGTTAAGTCCACTACCGCCATCCATGAGCACTTTAGTGAGCCGAAAACCATCAACAATTGGGTTTAGTACTAAGGCGGCAGGTGCTCGGACTGACTGAACCTTTGGTTCGTCATCGGCCGAAAAGGTTATTGCCGTGTCGTTCCATGGGCTCAATGCGGTAACTTGGTGGACTTCGGTGAGGTCACGTAGCGCCCATTTGTGCCGGTTGTTTGAAGAGAAGGTCTCGAAGACTGTTAGGATGTTGAAGTTGTCCCTCTCCGGAGAGTATTTCTCTGGAGTTGTTGTAAGGATGGCCTCTCCACTTTTTGCAACTTGTCAAAGTACCCAGCATGCTCGAATGCTATGGGTTGGGACTATGTGCGGAGTGGCATGAATTGGGCAGGGCTTGTCCAACAGTTCGTCAAGAACGGACCTGTGTCCCTTGAAGGGTTTATTTTTCCTGCCCATAGACTGGTGGTCGGGTGACCCGCCAGGATGTATCCGTTTGGCCCGGGCCGCACACTGCTTCGAGGCAGCGGGCTCTAGTTGAGTTTTCTGGGCCCTCCACGTGCTTTCCATCGCACAATACTTTTGTACTACTTGTGACAATTCTGTGAAACTCTGTATGTGGTGACGGTCGAGGGTGTTTAAAATTCCCTCGCTGGTGCAATTACGATGGAAAACTGAAACTATGTCGTCATACGAGCAGTCTTCGATTCTGTTTTTAACAAGCAGGAATCTAGCCCAAAAGTGGTGGACCGCTTCCTGAGGCTGTTGCCGCACATACATCAGGTCGTATATATCTGGAGGACCTGAGTTTCTTGGAGAATATAGATTGTGGTGGGTGGGTGGATTAAATTTTGGATCCTGTCCCACATCTGTGTTCAGAGCTACAACGATTTCCGAGGCAACCGGTTCGGGTTTGGTTAGGCACAATGGCTCTGGTAATCCTACGCTTGAACCAGAGTCCGGAGGGCATAAGGTCCCGTCCGAAGGGGAAGTATCCGGATCAGGGGATTCAGAGACCCGAACATACTTGCTTTTCAATATGGGGAGGGAAGTGTCTTTGGCCGGTTCCTCAACGACTGCCACTAAGTGGGTGATCGGCTGGTGATTAATTTCCCTCTAGTCGGGCTTGAGCCCGATCCGATCATAGGCCGTTGAGACCCCCAGGGTGGCAATGCGGTCCAACAGTTTGTTTAAAGACGAAACATCCGCCGGATCCAACTTTCCGGAGTACTTAGGGCCGATGCGGGTACGGTGTCCGGCAGCCATGGGGGGAGTTATGGGCTCGACGGCCGCGCGGGCCCTTATGGTGAAGCCGCCTAACCGGAGAGTCTGTACCGAAGCTAGGCACCCTCCAGAAGTGATATTGTTGTTGATGACTAGGCGAGCCATAGATCGCTTTTTGCAGACATCACGATAGAGCTCTCAATGAAAGCACCAACGTCGGTGTCAAAACCGGCAGATCTCGGGTAGGGGGGCCCAAGCTGTGCGTCTAAGGATCAATGGTAAATGGAGACCAGGGGACACAATGTTTACCCAGGTTCGGGCCCTCTTAAGGAAGGTAAAACCTTACTCCTGCTTGATTATATTCGATGAGTATGAAGATTACAAGAGTTGATCCACCTCGAGATCGTAATGGCTAAACCCTAGATGTCTAGCCTATGAGTATTCCAATGACGGTGGAGAAGATTCCCTCTATGGACTAACCCCTCCAGTTTATATACACACTGGATGGGCCTAGGGTTTTTACAAGGTCGATTCATCAGGGAAGGAAGCTTCCAGACTCTAATCTTGCCGCATACGTATTAAGAAGTCCCATCCGGACACGGAGAATAATCTTCAGCTTGATCTTGTATGGCCCATCCAACCCGGCCTATACTCCTAGGTCGGACACCTGAGGACCCCCAAATCCAGGACTCCCTCACTAACAACGGAACCTTTCTAGAGAAGGAGTTTCTCTCAAAAGAAGTGAGTGGGAGGAAAGTAGAACTTGATGAGGTAATTTTACCCGCTCTCAATTTGGGAAGTAGCTCATCCGAGAAGTCTGTTCCTGTGATGCCTAAACCAACTAGAGAGGAAGCTAATGATAAAGATCATGAAACTACATATCAAGTTGCTACAGAACCTCATAGGCCTGGTAGAGCACGATCCGCACCAGAGTGGTACGATAATCCTATTCTGGAAGTCATGTTACTTGACCATGACAAACCTATGAACTATGAAGAAGCTATGATGAGCCTAGATTCTGATAAATAGCTTGAAGCCATGAAATCCGAGATAGGATCCATGTATGAGAACAAATTGTGGACTTTGGTGGATCTGCCCGATGATCGGCGACCCATAGAGAATAAATGGATCTTCAAGAAGAAGATTGACGCTGATGGTAATGTTACTGTCTATAAAGCTCGGCTTGTTGCAAAGGGTTTTCGACAAGTTCAAGGAGTTGACTACAATGAGACGTTCTCACCCATAGCGATGCTTAAGTCTGTCCGAATCATGTTAGCAATTGCCGCATTTTATGATTATGAAATCTGGCAAATGGATGTCAAAAGTGCATTGCTTAATGGATTTCTTAAAGAAGAGTTGTATATGATGCAACCAGAAGGTTTTGTCGATCCTAAAGGTGCTAACAAAGTGTGCAATCTCCAGCGATCCATTTATGGACTGGTGCAAGCATCTCGGGGTTGGAATATACACTTTGATGAGGTGATCAAAGCATATGGTTTTATACAGACTTTTGGAGAAGCCTATATTTACAAGGAAGTGAGTGGGAGCTCTATAGCATTTCTAATATTATATGTGGATGACATATTATTGATTGGAAATGATGTATAATTTCTGAATAGCATAAAAGGATACTTGAACAAGAGTTTTTCAATGAAAGACCACGGTGAAGCTACTTACATATTGGGCATCAAGATCTGTAGAGATAGATCAAGATGCTCGATAGGACTTTCACAAAGCACAAACCTTGATAAAGTTTTGAAGAAGTTCAAAATGGATCAGTCAAAGAAAGGGTTCTTGCATGTGTTACAAGGTGTGAAGTTGAGTCAGACTCAATGCCCGACCACTGCAGAAGATAGAGAGAAATGAAAGTCATTCCCTATGCCTCAGCCATAGGTTCTATCATGTATGCAATGCTGTGTACCAGACCTGATGTGTGCCTTGCTATAAGTTTAGCAGGGAGGTACCAAAGTAATCCAGGAGTGGATCACTGGGCAGTGGTCAAGAACATCCTGAAGTACCTGAAAAGGACTAGGGATATGTTTCTCGTTTATGGAGGTGACAAAGAGCTTGTCGTAAATGGTTACGTTGACACTAGCTTTGACACTGATCCAGATGACTCTAAGTCACAATCCGGATACGTATTTTTATTGAATGGTGGAGCTGTCAGTTGGTGCAGTTCCAAGCAGAGCGTCGTGGCGGGATCTACGTGTGAAGCGGAGTACATAGCTGCTTCGGAAGTAGCAAATGAAGGAGTCTAGATAAAGAAGTTCATATCCGATCTAAGTGTAATACCTAGTGCATCGGGTCCAATGAAGATCTTTTGTGACAATACTGGAGCAATTGCCTTGGTGAAGGAATCCAGATTTCACAAAAAGACCAAACACATCAAGAGATGCTTCAACTCCATCCGAGATTTAGTCAAGTAGGGAGACATAGATATTTGCAAAATACATACGGATCTGAATGTTGCAGACCCGTTGACTAAGCCTCTTCCACGAGCAAAACATGATCAACACCAAGACTCCATGGGTGTTAGATTCATTACAATGTAATCTAGATTATTGACTCCAATGCAAGTGGGAGACTGAAGGAAATATGCCCTAGAGGCAATAATAAAGTTTATATTTTATATTTCCTTATTCATGATAAATGTTTATTATTCATGCTAGAATTGTATTAACCAGAAACTTGATACATGTGTGAATACATAGACAAAACAACACGTCCCTAGTATGCCTCTACTAGACTAGCTCGTTGATCAAAGATGGTTAAGTTTCCTAGCCATGTGTGATGCCCCTGATTCAATCGTACACTAATCATGCACACAAACGTGTACGATCAAGATCAGGGACTCACGGGAAGATATCACAACACAACTCTAAAACATAAATAAGTCATACAAGCATCATAATACAAGCCAGGGCCCTCGAGGGCTCGAATACAAGTGCTCGATCATAGACGAGTCAGCGGAAGCAACAATATCTGAGTACAGACATAAGTTAAACAAGTTTGCCTTAAGAAGGCTAGCACAAACTGGGATACAGATCGAAAGAGGCGCAGGCCTCCTACCTGGGATCCTCCTAAGTTACTCTTGGTCGTCGTCAGCGGCCTGCACGTAGTAGTAGGCACCTCCAGTGTAGTAGGAATCATCGTCAACGGTGGCGTCTGGCTCCAGGGCTCCAACATCTGGTTGCGACAACCAGGTAGAAGGGAAAGGGGGAAAAGAGGGAGAAACGCAACCGTGAGTACTCATCCAAAGTACTCGCAAGCAAGGATCTACACTACATATGCATGGGTATATGTGTAAAGAGGCAATATTGATGGACTGAACTACAGAATGCCAGAATAAGAGGGAGATAGCTAATCCTGTCAAAGACTACGCTTCTGGCAGCCTCCGTCTTGCAACATGTAGAAGAGAGTAGATTGAAGTCCTCCAAGTAGCATCGCATAGCATAATCCTACCCCGGCGATCCTCCCCTCGTCGCCCTGTGGAAAAGCGATCACCAGGTTGTCTGTGGAACTTGTCTGGGTGTGTTTTATTAAGTATCAGGTTCTAGTTGTCATAAGGTCAAGGTACAATTCCGGGCGTCCTTTTACCGAGGGACACGGCTATTCGAATAGATAAACTTCCCTGCAGGGGTGCACTACATAACCCAACACGCTCGATCCCCTTTGGCCGGACACAGTTTCTTGGGTCATGCCCGGCCTCGGAAGATCAACACGTCGCTGCCCCACCTAGGAACAACAGAGAGGTCAGCACGCCGGTCTAAATCCTATGCACGCAGGGGTCTGGGCTCATCGCCCATTGCACACCTGCACGTTGCGTATGCGGCCGGAAGCATAACTAGCCCCCCTTAATACAAGAGCAGGCTTACATTCCAATCCGACGCGCGCCGCTCAGTCGCTGACGTCATGAAGGGTTCGGCTGATACCACGACATCGAGTGCCCATATCTTTCCCGCGTAGTTGGTAAGTGCGTATAGGCCAGTGGCCACACTCAGATCAAATACCAAGATCTCGTTAAGTGTGTTATTATGAAGCAACCGCGAACGCCGACCAGGGTCAGGCCCACCTCTCGCCTATGTGGCCTCAACCTGCCCTGTCGCTCCACCACAAAGTAACAGTCAGGGGCCGTCAGGAACCCAGGCCCACCTCTACCGGGATGGAGCCACCTGTCCTTCCAGCCCCCACATCAGAATCACCTGCGGGTACTCAACGAGCTGACCTGACTTTAGTCACCATCTGTAAAGTATATGTATGTATAGTATATACCCGTGATCACCTCCCGAGTGATCACGGCCCAATAATATAGCAAGGCAGACTGACAAGAATGTAGGGCCAATGATGATATACTAGCATCCTATACTAAGCATTTAGGATTGCCGGTAAGGTATCAATGACTGTAGCAACAATGACAGGCTATGCAACAGAATAGGAGTAACCGAACAGTAACGTGCTACACTACTCTAATGCAAGCAGTATAGAGAAGAATAGGTGATATCTGGTGATCAAGGGGGGGCTTGCCTAGTTGCTCTGGCAAGGAGGAGTCGTCAACTCCATAGTCAAACTGGGGTCGCCGGTAGTCTCGGGGTCTACCAGAAAGAAGTAACGGAGGGGCAACACAATAAATAACAAAGCAATCAAAGCATCACAAAGCATAACATGGCAATACGCGGTGATAACTGTGCCCTAACGCGGTAGGAGGTGCTACCAGCGAAGGGGGAAACATCTGGGAAAGTATTCCCGGTGTTTTGCGTTTTCAAACAAATGAATCGGAGGTGAAATGTTGCAGGTTCTCTATGCTAAGGACGCGTGGCGGACAAACAGGCTGCGTATCTGGATTCGTCTCGTCGTTCTGAGCTACTTTCATGTACAAAGTTTTTTAAAGTTTTAAATCATTTTCTAAATTATTATTATTAAATTAATTCAAAATTAGTATTATTGCATCAGCATGACGTCACCATGACGTCAGCAGTCAACAGAGGGGTTGACTGGTCAATCTGACACGTGGGTCCCACTGGTCATAGACTCAGGTTTAACTAAATGGGGTTAATTAGACTAACTAAGTGATTAGGTTAATTTATTTTAATTAGATTAGTTAAACATGATTAATTAACTTAATTAATTAATTAATTAATTAATTAATTAATTAATAATTTATTTATTCTAACATTCTTTTTATTCTCTCTTTTTGCTAACAAAATCGTTCTGGGGGCGGGGCCCCCTGTCATTGGCCTAGGGGCCTTAACGGGTCAGGCGAAACGGGCGTGAGTGGGCGCCTGGAGCGGGCGCTGGGCACCCGCCTAGGCCGATAGGGAGGAAACGACGCTGGGCACCGGCGGCCACAGCGACATGCGGCCGCAGCGGCGCAGGGGGTCGGAGCGGTGCACCGGCACGGCACAATAGCAGGGCCGCCGCGGGACGGACATGGGGTGGCGGTCCGGTGAGCCAACGAGCGGCCAGTAGGGACGCGTGAGGCGAACGAGGCCATGCGGGGGAGGCGCGACCCCGAGCATAGGCGGAGCGGGGGTGCGCGCGAAGTGGCGCGGCCGGACGGAACGCCGAGCGCGGCAGGGCGCGACCCGACCGCGGTCAGCGCGTGAGACAGAGGAGGGGAGGAGGAGTCGGGGCTCACTGCGGGATGCAGGGATTGGGGCAGTGGGCCGCGGGGTGGTGGTCGGAGACGACGATGAAGAAGGAAGCAGGCTGGTGGGGATGAGGTGCCGGTGAGGTCGTGCTTCGGGCGGCGACGGACGTGGTGGCGATGGGCAAATACGAGGTCGAGGCAGCGAGGTAGACGACAAGGTGGCACCAGCGAGGCTCGTGGAGCTCCGGGCGGCGGCGAGGTGGCCGGGCGACCAGGGCATCGGCGGGGTCGGCGATTCGTTCTGGCGGTGGGATCCAGGGAGGTACGACGTCGGGCGTGCAGCGAGGGTGAGGCTGCGAGCGGCGGCCTCCTCCTCTCGATCCCGATCCAATCAGGGGAGAGGAGGGAGCGAGTGGGGGAGTGGGGGTGTCGGTGCCTAGGGTTTCGGCGCCAGGGGGGTTAAGGGAGTGGGGATGGGCCGGCCGGTTGGGCCAGGTGGGTCGGTCGGGCGGCCAGGAGGCCAGCTGGGCCACGGCCCCGCAGGGAGGGGTTCTCTCCTATTCCTCTTTTTCTTTTTGTATTGTTTTGCTTTACTGTTTTTTTTTCTTTTCTGTTTTTTAGTTACATATTAATTTTTGTTTAGTGAAATATGACTATAGCACCTAAAATAACGTTTCAGAACAACCCACTACTGCAAAAAGTTTTGGCCCAATATAAAATACCAAAGGCATTTAAATAGTTGTTTTTGCTACTATTTAAATCATTTTAGAGTATTTAAACATTTTATAAAAGTGTGGTTTCTCCAACATAATTACCTACGCATTAGTTGGATCACTCCGAACATTTTAGTTTTAATATTTGAAAACTTTTATTGTTTGATTGATTTTGAATTTGAATTCGAATCGATTTCGAACTAACACAAGGTTAGCAACAGTAACCGAGGTGACGTGGCAGCGTTAACGCGGGATTAGTGTAGCCTAATTATTCGGGCGTCACAATTCTCCTCCACTACAAGAAATATCGTCCCGAGATTTAAGAGGGGTGTAAGGGGGAAAGTTTTGGTTACAAAATTCTAACAATTCTTCTCGTCTTTGGTTGCTCTTCTCGAAGTGGTCGATCCGTTACATTGACGTCTTTATTTCTATATTTCAGGTCATCATGGTGAAGTCGTCCTTTTCTTCGGGAACTCCAACGTACTTACGAATAGGTAAGGGGCAGCTCGGCTACGATAGAATGCTTATGAGGGAAACAATCTGGGGTTAACCCATGAATGAGCATAAGAGTATCTCTCGAGTTGAACCAGTAAAATATGTCGAGAGTAAGGTACGAAGGTACAATAAGAGGTTCCAACCGGATAGATAGTTGCTCGAAGTCTGAACCGGAGTGAGAAAGGGGTTCAGAGCAACGAGAGTAAGTATTGCGTTTCATACCAGAATAGAGCATTAGGAAGGTGACCCATGAATTAAATACGAAGCCAAGCATGAGGAATACCCATTAGAAACAGGGTTGTACAGGGGAGTCAGGTTTCGATCCTGTGGAACTGTGGATTATGGGCCCACCATGTGGGTTAAAAGTAGGAAGGGTGGTGACATCTTGCACAGCCGTGACAGGGAGGCACGTTAGTGAATAGCTTGTCAGCTGTGCCGGCAACAATGTCGGTACCAAGGACGGGGAACAAAGAGAACCATTTTCCTGCTCGTTGAATGAGGCAAACCAATTGGCAAAGTTATCACCCATCGGTAGTTACCAGAATGTCATCAACAATAGTAACAGGGTCTTACAGACAAAGTGGCACAACAAGGTGTTTACATAAGCAGGAGAATATTACTGCTTAGATCATATAGATCACAAGAAGGTTAAACCAAACAATGGAAAGGAAAATATGATTATCAGATTAAATAGAACAATGGAAAGGAAAATGTGTTAAAACACATATTTCAGGGGTATTTCCTTCCCAAGGACAAACAGAGTATGATATTCGCGACAGGATATAATGTAGAAAACCCTCTAGGTAGGTGGGGGGAGAAATTTTCATGACATTACCGATACAACGGTGTTTGGATAATTGAGCAAGAAACAATTAGCATTGGGATAAGTGTTCTTGTTGAAAATCGGTGTACCACAGACATGCCTCGAGATAGCATTGACATGGTCTTCAAGCAAAGGTCGGACTTGGATACAAAAAGGATTCATCAGGAACAACATATAGAACAAGTCTTTCAATTTCCTCATGGAAGAGTGGTTAACCTTGCTAAAAAGGAAACCATAACAAAAGGTCCTCTGGCTAGGGGTGCTAAGCAGAGACACCACCTTACCGGGTTATGTAGAGACCAATGTTATAACTCTTGGAAATATGTCTCAACCAGCATATCTGACCGAGATTCAGATCTGATTGGTGTCAGGATACCTCAAACTTCAGGATGCCTGAGAAGAAAAGGTGCAACCCAATTTGACGAGATGACATTGTGAGATTCTCGGAAATGATCTAGGGAAGCGAGTTCTGAAACCAGAGTTCATCATTAAACCAGGGAGAGGATGAGGGGGTGGCTGATGAACTAAACGACAATTCATCGAGATTTCCAAAAGATGGATTTCCACAATCATGTGAACAAAGAGATAACATTTGTTAGATCAAATGATATAATGAGGTATGCTCGAGGAAAACATTGGTTGAAAGGTGCACCAAAAATATGGACTTAGGTAGCATGATCAATGTTAGAATGGTGATTCGATAACCAATGGTCTAAGAATGAAATATCAACCATTAACTTCAAACAATAGGGTTGCTAGAAGTTTTGAATTCACACATCATAGTCCAGTTGTCGGTATTCCGGTTAGAAACAACAGGGAGGGACCAAGGAATGAACGGAGATGGCGAAAAGTAATAATATATCAAGAATTCTCAAGAGGTGGAGAAATTCTCACGACATTCTTGACATAACAGATGTTAATGCTCCAAGGTAAAGAAGAACAAATGTTGGATAGCAATTGACTCAAGGTATAACACCAAACACGAACAAGTTTGTGTTGAACGGAAGGAAATAAAGTGGTCAATGATAACACAATTCATCGAGGGCAAGGATGGTATTTCTCATCATGAATTCAACTGATATCCTGGAAGAGCTTAGAATGCTGATGATTATCACGACACATTTGTTGAGAGATTTCATGAAGATGTAATCGATCGGTGATGACATCAAGTCAAACGAATTATGAAGCGAAAGGTTATTGGAACCACTGGTAGGACACAAACTCAAATCAAGTTTGTTGTTCAAGGAGAAATGATATGACGAGGAAGATCAGCGTAAGATTAGCTCATCGTCGAAAGTGGTGCTCCGATAATAAGGACCAGGTAGCACAGTTAAAATCGGCATGATGATGATATAGCCGAGCAGGCTAAGACTTACGTGATCGAGTTCAAATTCGTAAGTAATGAAGATTACTAAGAGTTGTCGAATCGCAGTGCGGACTGGATTCACTATTCGGTGTTCTCGATTGACGACAACCCGAAACTCATGGAGTGACTATGATAGTGAAAGGTATTACTCCGGCACAAATTCATAAGATGTAGTGCAATGGCATGATATCCTCGTGATACCAGGGAGACAATACTCGAGGGCATATCAAATTAAAGGTTGAAGTGGGGTGTATTGATCTATAGAAGACAAACGCTTTTACTTGTCTGAGAAATGGAATCAAAGGAAGAAATTATGGTCGGAACCATGATTGTAAAGGATCAATTCACGGATCCAGATCATATTTTCAAGGAAATAGTTATTATTGCAAGAAGCTTCCATGATAGGATCTACATCGTGTCCATCGGCATGAACACAAAGGTTCAAGGTCGACTCCCACTTCTCCAATGCATAACCTTTCATTTACTTCTCACTTTCGAAGAAGTTGTAGTATTGAAATTTTATCTGGCAAAATACTGGAAGAATATGAATCGTGAAAACTCTCGGATTCCCATAGATTAAGGTAGGCATAGGTTCAACCCATCGGGGCATCTTAGGAACATATACCACAAGTTCAATAGTAAATACACACGCTCGAAAGCAGAGCATGGTTGGCCAAGTAGAGGATACAATATACCAAAGGCACTATGTATCAGGGGAAGAACTCACAAGGTGATTGAATATGCAGGACACTATCGGATAAAAAAATCCAACAATGGATCGGGCGATCCACAACGGAGCTGGTGTGAGTATCGGTACTCACTCAGAGGAAGAAAGAATGCAGAGGCATCAGATTCAAGAATCGCCTCATTAGTCTGATGCTTAAATAGAAAGAAATTATGGTTTCCAAAACGAAGGATCAGAAGCAGACACTCTAATCAAGGATGGATAAGTTGAAAAACACTTAGTTGGACAATCGATAAAGGTTTTAATTGCCAAGAACCAACTCATTGCAGGAATGAAGTCTGAATCGGAAAGATAACTTTAAGAAGGGTAACCTGATGACTGCGTGCATACGCACATATTGAATCAATAGGCTCAAAACGACTAAGACAAGGTATGTTATCAAGGACTACTAGTCATATGGAATTAGCCATAATGCAAGCAGGCAAGAATTTCAAGAATAACAGGCTGCAGAGGATTTTCGAAAGATCGAAAAGTATTCCAAAGAATTTTGTGAGACACATGAACAATTGAGGAGAATCGATCCTCGATAAAGGTGAGAAAAAACGGTAAGGCTTTTCATGCGAAATAAAACTGCAAGGCAGTAAACTCCAAGGATTTTCGGGACAATGGCGAACATTTCGAGGCATCTTGTAACAACAAGAGCGACGAGGAATGATCAAAAGAATGAAAAGTGCATGCAGATATCCATAGGGATATATAGGTGGCAGTGAATTGCAAAGGCGATGAGCACAAGGGTCTCAGGAAAATATCGGGGGATATCCTTAGAATCTTCCGGAATGAGGGCTCTCCGGGAGAAATAGTTACGAGAACCTAGAGTTAGAGTTAGCAAAACCATTTAACCCGAATAGAGTAAAGATCAGAGTCCCAGAGTAAAGTTTGAGGAGTAAAAGATCCTAATACCACCCAATGGCGACGTGGGCCCGTAAGCCACACAGCCCTGTTAGTAAAAGTTTTGCAATTAACTAGACTCGACTTCGGCCAAGGAGTGTGGAAGGGGGATTCCTATAGGCAGTCGGCTCTGATACCAACTTGTGACGCCCCCGATTCAATCGTACACTAATCATGCACGCAAACGTGTACGATCAAGATCAGGGACTCACGGGAAGATATCACAACACAACTCTAAAACATAAATAAGTCATACAAGCATCATAATACAAGCCAGGGCCCTCGAGGGCTCGAATACAAGTGCTCGATCATAGACGAGTCAGCGGAAGCAACAATATCTAAGTACAGACATAAGTTAAACAAGTTTGCCTTAAGAAGGCTAGCACAAACTGGGATACAGATCGAAAGAGGCGCAGGCCTCCTGCCTGGAATCCTCCTAAGTTACTCCTGGTCGTTGTCAGCGGCCTGCACGTAGTAGTAGGCACCTCCAGTGTAGTTGGAATCATCGTCAACGGTGGCGTCTGGCTCCAGGGCTCCAACATCTGGTTGCGACAACCAGGTAGAAGGGAAAGGGGGAAAAGAGGGAGAAACGCAACCGTGAGTACTCATCCAAAGTACTCGCAAGCAAGGATCTACACTACATATGCATGGGTATATGTGTAAAGAGGCAATATCGATGGACTGAACTGCAGAATGCCAGAATAAGAGGCGGATATCTAATCCTGTCAAAGACTACGCTTCTGGTAGCCTCCGTCTTGCAGCATGTTGAAGAGAGTAGATTGAAGTGCTCCAAGTAGCATCGCATAGCATAATCCTACCCCGGCGATCCTCCCCTCATTGCCCTGTGGAAAAGCGATCACCGGGTTGTCTGTGGAACTTTTCTGGGTGTGTTTTATTAAGTATCAGGTTCTAGTTGTCATAAGGTCAAGGTACAACTCGGGGTCGTCCTTTTACCGAGGGACACGGCTATTCGAATAGATAAACTTCCCTGCAGGGGTGCACTACATAACCCAACACGCTCGATCCCCTTTGGCCGGACACACTTTCTTGGGTCATGCCCGGCCTCGGAAGATCAACACGTCGCAGCCCCACCTAGGAACAACAGAAAGGTCAGCACGCCTGTCTAAATCCTATGCGCGCAGGGGTCTGGGCCCATCGCCCATTGCACACCTGCACGTTGCGTACACGGCCGGAAGCATAACTAGCCCCCTTAATACAAGAGCAGGCTTACGTTCCAATCCGGCGAGCGCCGCTCAGTCGCTGACGTCACAAAGGCTTCGGCTAATACCACGACGTCGAGTGCCCATATCTTTCCCGCATAGTTGGTAAGTGCGTATAGCCCAGTGGCCAGACTCAGATCAAATACCAAGATCTCATTAAGCGTGTTATTATGAAGCAATTGCGAACGCCGACCAGGGTCAGGCCCACCTCTCGCCTAGGTGGCCTCAACCTGCCCTGTCGCTCCGCCACAAAGTAACAGTCGGGGGCCGTCAGGAACCGAGGCCCACCTCTACCGGGATGGAGCCACCTGTCCTTCTAGCCCCCACATCGGAATCACCTGCGGGTACTCAACAAGCTGACCCGACTTTAGTCACCATCTGTAAAGTATATGTATGTATAGTATATACCCGTGATCACCTCCCGAGTGATCACGGCCCAATAATATAGCAACGCAGACTGACAAGAATGTAGGGCCAATGATGATATACTAGCATCCTATACTAAGCATTTAGGATTGCGGGTAAGGTATCAATGACTGTAGCAACAATGACAGGCTATGCAACAGAATAGGAGTAACCGAACAGTAACATGCTACACTACTCTAATGCAAGCAGTATAGAGATGAATAGGCGATATCGGGTGATCAAGGGGGGGCTTGCCTGGTTGCTCTGGCAAGGAGGGGTCGTCAACTCCGTAGTCAAACTGGGCTCAGTCTCTAGGTCTACCGGAAAGAAGTAACGAAGGGGGAACATAATAAATAACAAAGCAATCAAAGCATCACAAAGCGTAACATGGCAATACACGGTGCTAGGTGTGCCCTAACGCGGTAGGAGGTGGTACCAGCGAAGGGGGAAACATCCGGGAAAGTATTCCTGCTGTTTCGCGTTTTCGGACAGATGAACCGGTGGTGAAATGTTGCAGGTTCTCTATGCTAAGGACGTGTGGTAGACGAACAGGCTGCGTATCTGGATTCGTCTCGTCGTTCTGAGCTACTTTCATGTACAAAGTTTTCCCATCCGAGCTACGGTTTATTTTAAATTATTTTTTAAAGTTTTAAATCATTTTCTAAATTATTATTATTAAATTAATTCAAAATTAGTATTATTGCATCAGAAAGACGTCAGCATGACGTCAGTAGTCAACAGAGCGGTTGACTGGTCAATCTGACACGTGGGTCCCACTGGTCATAGACTCAGGTTTAACTAAACCGGGTTAATTAGACTAACTAAGTGATTAGGTTAATTTATTTTAATTAGATTAGTTAAACATGATTAATTAACTTAATTAACTAATTAATTAATTAATAATTTATTCATTCTAACATTCTTTTTATTCTCTCTTTTTGTTAACAAAATCGTTCTGGGGGCGGGGCCCCCTGTCATTGGCCTAGGGGCCTTAACGGGTCGGGCGAAATGGGCGCGAGTGGGCGCCTGGAGCGGGCGCTGGGCACCCGACCAGGCCGATAGGGAGGAAACGACACTGGGCACCGGCGGCCACAGCGACATGCGGCCGCAGCGGCGCAGGGGGTCGGAGCGGCGCACCGGCACGGCGCAATAGCAGGGCCGCCGTGGGATGGACACGGGGTGGCGGTCCGGGGAGCCGACGAGCGGCCAGTAGGGACGCGTGAGGCGAACGAGGCCATGCAGGGGAGGCGCGACCCCGAGCGTAGGCGGAGCGGGGGTGCGCGCGAAGTGGCGTGGCCGGACGGAGCGCCGCGTGCGGCCAGGGCGCGACCCGGCCACGGTGAGCGCGTGAGACAGAGGAGGGGAGGAGGAGTCGGGGCTCACAGCGGGATGCAGGGATCGGGGCAGTGGGGCGCGGGGTGGTGGTCGGAGACGACGACGAAGAAGGAAGCAGGCCGGTGGGGATGAGGCACCGGCGAGGTCGTGCTTCGGGCGGCGACGGACGTGGTGGAGATGGGCAAAGACGAGGTCGAGGCGGCGAGGTAGACGATGAGGTGGCACCGGCGAGGCCCGTGGAGCTCCGGGCGGTGGCGAGGTGGCCAGGCGACCAGGGCGTCGAGCGGCGGGGTCGGCGATTCGTTCCGGCGGCGGGATCCGGGGAGGTACGGCGTCGGGCGTGCGGCGAGGGTGAGGCTGCGAGCGCCGGCCTCCTCCTCTCGATCTCGATCCAATCGGGGGAGAGGGGGGAGCGGGTGGGGTAGTGGGGGTGTTAGTGCCTAGGGTTTCCGCACCAGGGGGGTTAAGGGAGTGGGGATGGGCCAGCCGGTTGGGCCAGGTGGGTCGGTCAGGCGGCCTGGAGGCCAGCTGGGCCACGGCCCCGCAGGGAGGGGTTCTCTCCTATTCCTCTTTTTCTTTTTGTATTGTTTTGTTTTACTATTTTTTTTATTTTTATTTTTTGTTTTATTTTAGTTACATATTAATTTTAGTTTAGTAAAATATGACTATAGCCCCAAAAATAACGTTTCAGAACAACCCACTACTGCAAAAAGTTTTAGCCCAATGTAAAATACTAAAGGCATTTAAACAGTTGTATTTGCTACTGTTTAAATCATTTTAGAGTAATTAAACATTTTATAAAAGTGTGGTTTCTCCAACATAATTACCTATGCATTAGTTGGATCACTCCGAACATTTTAGTTTTAATATTTGAAAACTTTTATTGTTTGATTGATTTTGAATTTGAATTCGAATCGATTTCGAACTAACACAAGGTTAGCAACAGCAACCAAGGTGACGTGGCATCATTAACGCGGGATTACTGTAGCCTAATTATCTGGGCGTCAGTATTCTCCTCCACTACAAGAAATCTCGTCCCGAGATTTAAGAGGGGTGTAAGGGGGAAAGTTTTGGTTACGAAATTCTAACGGTTCTTCTCGTCTTTGGTTGCTCTTCTCGAAGTGGTCGATGCGTTACATTGACGTCTTTATTTCTCTATTTCAGGTCATCATGGTGAAGTCGTCCTTTTCTTCGGGAACTCCAACGTACTTACGAATAGGTAAGAGGTAGCTTGGCTACGACAGAATGCTTATGAGGGAAACAATCTGGGGTTAACCCATGAATGAGCATAAGAGTATCTCTCGAGTTGAACCAGTAAAATATGTCGAGAGTAAGGTATGAAGGTACAATAAGAGGTTCCACGCGGATAGATAGTTGCTCGAAGTCTGAACCGGAGTGAGAAAGGGGTTCAGAGCAACGAGAGTAAGTATTGCGTCTGATACCAGAATATAGCATTAGGAAGGTGACCCATGAATTAAATATGAAGCCAAGCGTGAGGAATAACCATTAGAAACAGGGTTGTACAGGGAAGTTAGGTTTCGATCTTGTGGAACTGTGGATTATGGGCCCACCATGTGGGTTAAAAGTAGGAAGGGTGGTGACATCTTGCACAGCCGTGATAGGGAGGCATGTCAGTGAATAGCTTGTCAGCTGTGCCGGCAACAATGTCGGTACCAAGGACGGGGAACAAAGAGAACCATTTTCCTGCTCGTTGAACGAGGCGAACCAATTGGCAAAGTTATCACCCATCGGTACTTACCGGAATGTCATCAACAATAGTAACAGGGTCTTACGGACAAAGTGGCACAACAAGGTGTTTACATAAGCAGGAGAATATTACTACTTAGATCATATAGATCACAAGAAGGTTAAACCAAACAATGGAAAGGAAAATATGATTATCAGATTAAACAGAACAATGGAAAGGAAAATGTGTTAAAACACATATTTCAGGGGTATTTCCTTCCCAAGGACAAACAGAGTATGATATTCGCGACAGGATATAATGTAGAAAACCCTCTAGGTAGGGGGAGAGAAATTTCCATGACATTACCGATACAACGGTGTTTGGATAATTGAGCAAGAAACAATTAGCATTGGGATAAGTGTTCTTTTTGTAAATCAGAGTACCATAGACATGCCTCGAGATAGCATTGACATGGTCTTCAAGCAAAGGTCGGACTTGGATACAAAATGGATTCATCAAGAACAACATATAGAATAAGTCTTTCAATTTCCTCATGGAAGAGTGGTTAACCTTGCTAAAAAGGAAACTACAACAAAAGGTCCTCTGGCTAGGGGTGCTAAGCAGAGACACCACCTTACCGGGTTATGTAGAGACCAATGTTATAACTCTTGGAAATATGTCCCAACCATCATATCTGACCGAGATTCAGATCTGATTGGTGTTAGGATACCTCAAACTTCAGGATGCCTGAGAAGAAAAGGTGCAACCCAATTTGACGAGATGACATTGTGAGATTCTCGGAAATGATCTAGGGAAGCGAGTTCTGAAACCAGAGTTCATCATTAAACCAGGGAGAGGATGAGGGGGTGGCTGATGAACTAAATGACAATTCATCGAGATTTCCAAAAGATGGATTTCCACAATCATGTGAACAAAGAGATAACATTTGTCAGATCAAATGATATAATGAGGTATGCTCGAGGAAAACATTGGTTGAAAGGTGCACCCAAAATATGGACTTAGGTAGCATGATCAATGTTAGAATGGTGATTCGATAACCAATGGTCTAAGAATGAAATATCAACCATTAACTTCAAACAATAGGGTTGCTAGAAGTTTTGAATTCACACATCATAGTCCAGTTGTCGGTATTCCGGTTAGAAACAACAGGGAGGGACCAAGGAATGAACGGAGATGGCGAAAAGTAATAATATATCAAGAATTCTCAAGAGGTGGAGAAATTCTCACGACATTCTTGACATAACAGATGTTAATACTCCAACGTAAAGAAGAACAAATGTTGGATAACAATTGACTCAAGGTATAACACCAAACACGAACAAGTTTGTGTTGAATGGAAGGCAATAAAGTGGTTGATGATAACACAATTCATCGAGGGCAAGGATGGTATTTCTCATCATGAATTCAATTGATATCCTGGAAGAGTTTAGAATGTTGATGATTATCACGACACATTTGTCAAGAGATTTCATGAAGATGTAATCGATCGGCGATGACATCAAGTCAAACAAATTATGAAGCGAAAGGTTATTGGAACCATTGGTAGGACACAAACTCAAATCAAGTTTGTTGTTCAAGGAGAAATGATATGACAATGAAGATCGACATAAGATTAGCTCATCGTCGAAAGTGGTGCTCCGAGAATAAGGACCAGGTAGCACAGTTAAAATCGGCACGATAATGATATAGCTGAGCAGGCTATGGTTTATGTGATCAAGTTCAAACTCGTAAGTAATGAAGATTACTAAGAGTTGTCGAATCGCAGTGCGGACTCGATTCACTATTCGGTTTTCTCGATTAACGACAACCCGAAACTCATGGAGTGACTATGATAGGGAAAGGTATTACTCCGGCACAAATTCATAAGATGTAGTGCAATGGCATGATATCCTCGTGATACTAGGGAGATAATACTCGAGGGCATATCAAATTAAAGGTTGAAGTGGGGTGTATTGATCTATAGAAGACAAACGCTTTTACTTGTCTGAGAAATGGAATCAAATGAAGAAATTATGGTCGGAACCATGATTGCAAATGCTCAATTCACAGATCCAGATCATATTTTCAAGGAAATAGTTATTATTGCAAGAAGCTTCCATGATAGGATCTACATCGTGTCCATGGGCATGAACACAAAGGTTCAAGGTCGACTCCCACTTCGACAATGCATAACCTTTCATTTACTTCTCACTTTCGAAGAAGTTGTAGTATTGAAATTTTATCTGGCAAAATACCAGAAGAATATGACTCGTGAAAACTCTCAGATTCCCATAGATCAAGGGAGGCATAGGTTCAACCCATCGGGGCATCTTAGGAACATATACCACAAGTTCAATAGTAAATACACACGCTCGAAATCAGAGCATGGTTGGCCAAGTAGAGGATACAATTTACCAAAGGCACTATGTATCAGGGGAAGAACTCACAAGGTGATTGAATATGAAGGACACTGTCGGATAAAAAAATCCAACAATGGATCGGGCGATCCACAACGGAGCTAATGTGAGTATCGGTACTCACTTAGAGGAAGAAAGAATGCAGAGGCATCAGATTCAAGAATCGCCTCATTAGTCTGATGCTTAAATAGAAATAAATTATGGTTTCCAAAACGAAGGATCAAAAGCAGACACTCTGATCAAGGATGGATAAGTTGAAAAACACTTAGTTGGACAATCAATAAAGGTTTGAATTGCCAAGAACCAACTCATGGCAGGAATGACGTCTGAATTGGAAAGATAACTTTAAGAAGGGTAACATGATGACTGCGTGCGTACGCACATATTGAATCAATAGGCTCAAAACGACTAAGACAGGGTATGTTATCAAGGACTACTAGTCATATGGAATTAGCCATAATGCAAGCAGGCAAGAATTTCAAGAATAACAAGCTGCAGAGGATTTTCGAAAGATCGAAAAGTATTCCAAAGAATTTTGTGAGACACATGAACAATTGAGGAGAATGGATCCTCGATAAAGGTGAGAAAAAATCGTAAGGCTTTTCATGCGAAATAAAACTGCAAGCCAGTAAACTCCAAGGATTTTCGGGTCAACGGCGAACATTTCGAGGCATCTTGTAACAACAAGAGCGACGAGGAATGATCAAAAGAATGACAAGTGCATGCAGATATCCATAGGGACATATCGGTGGCAGTGAATTGCAAAGGCGATGAGCCCAAGGGTCTCAGGAAAATATCGGGGGATATCCTTAGAATCTTCTAACGAAGCAGGTGATCTTCCGGAATGAGGGCCCTCCGGGAGAAATAGTTACGAGAACCTAGAGTTAGAGTTAGCAAAACCATTTAACCCGAATAGAGTAGAGATCAGAGTCCCAGAGTAAAGGTCGAGGAGTAAAAGATCCTAATACCACCCAATGGCTACGTGGGCCTGTAAGCCACACAGCCCTGTTAGTAAAAGTTTTGCAATTGACTAGACTCGACTTCGGCCAAGGACTGTGGAAGGGGGATTCCTATAGGCAG
Source organism: Triticum dicoccoides (assembly GCF_002162155.2). Taxonomy (NCBI): domain Eukaryota; kingdom Viridiplantae; phylum Streptophyta; class Magnoliopsida; order Poales; family Poaceae; genus Triticum; species Triticum dicoccoides. Next base: position 166,442,212 of record NC_041383.1, read on the forward strand.
TCGGCTCTGATACCAACTTGTGACGCCCCCGATTCAATTGTACACTAATCCTGCACGCAAACGTGTACGATCAAGATCAGGGACTCACAGGAAGATATCACAACACAACTCTAAAACATAAATAAGTCATACAAGCATCATAATACAAGCCATGGGCCTCGAGGGCTCGAATACAAGTGCTCGATCATAGACGAGTCAGCGGAAGCAACAATATATGAGTACAGACATAAGTTAGACAAGTTTGCCTTAAGAAGGCTAGCACAAACTGAGATACAGATCGAAAGAGGCGCAGGCCTCTTGCCTGGGATCCTCGTAAGTTACTCCTGGTCGTCGTCAGCGGCCTGCACGTATTAGTAGGCACCTCCAGCGTAGTAGGAGTCATCGTCGATGGTGGCGTCTGGCTCCAGGGCTCCAACATCTGGTTGCGAAAACCAGGTAGAAGGGAAAGGGGGAAAAGAGGGAGAAAAGCAACCGTGAGTACTCATCCAAAGTACTTGCAAGCAAGGATCTACACTACATATGCATGGGTATATGTGTAAAGAGGCAATATCGATGGACTGAACTGCAGAATGCCAGAATAAGAGAGGGATAGCTAATCCTGTCAAAGACTACGCTTCTGGCAGCCTCCGTCTTGCAGCATGTAGAAGAGAGTAGATTAAAGTCCTCCAAGTAGCATCACATAGCATAATCCTACCCCGGCGATCCTCCCCTCGTCTCCATGTGGAAAAGCGATCACCGGGTTGTCTGTGGAACTTGTCTGGGTGTGTTTTATTAAGTATCAGGTTCTAGTTGTCATAAGGTCAAGGTACAACTCCGGGTTGTCCTTTTACCGAGGGACACGGCTATTCGAATAGATAAACTTCCCTGCAGGGGTGCACCACATAACCCAACACGCTCGATCCCCTTTGGCCGGACACACTTTCCTGGGTCATGCCCGGCCTCAGAAGATCAACACGTCGCAGCCCCACCTAGGCACAATAGAGAGGTCAGCACGCCGATCTAAATCCTATGCGCGCAGGGGTCTGGGCCCATCGCCCATTGCACACCTGCATGTTGCCTATGCGACCGGAAGCAGAACTAGCCACCTTAATACAAGAGCAGGCTTACGTTCCAATCCGGCGCGCGCCGCTCAATCGCTGACGTCACGAAGGCTTCGGCTGATACCACGACGTCGAGTGACCATATCTTTCCCTCGTAGTTGGTTAGTGCGTATAGGCCAGTGGCCAGACTCAGATCAAATACCAAGATCTCGTTAAGCGTGTTATTATGAAGCAACCGCGAACACCGACCAGGGTCAGGCCCACCTCTCGCCTAGGTGGCCTCAACCTTCCCTGTCGCTCCGCCACAAAGTAACAGTCGGGGGCCGTCAGGAACCCAGGCCCACCTCTACCGGGATGGAGCCACCTGTCCTTCCATCCCCCACATCGGAATCACCTGCGGGTACTCAACGAGCTGACCCGACTTTAGTCACCATCTGTAAAGTATATGTATGTATAGTATATACCCGTGATCACCTCCCGAGTGATCACGGCCCAATAATATAGCAAGGCAGACTCACAAGAATGTAGGGCCAATGATGATATACTAACATCCTATACTAAGCATTTAGGATTGCAGGTAAGGTATCAATGACTGTAGCAACAATGACAGGCTATGCAACAGAATAGGAGTAACCGAACAGTAACATGCTACACTACTCTAATGCAAGCAGTATAGAGAAGAATAGGCGATATCTGGTGATCAAGGGGGGCTTGCCTGGTTGCTCTAGCAAGGAGGGGTCGTCAACTCCGTAGTCAAACTGGGCTCGTCGGCAGTCTCGAGGTCTACCGGAAAGAAGTAACGGAGGGGGAACACAATAAATAACAAAGCAATCAAAGCATCACAAAGCGTAACATGGCAATACACGGTGCTAGGTGTGCCCTAACGCGGTAGGAGGTGGTACCAGCGAAGGGGGAAACATCCGGGAAAGTATTCCTGGTGTTTCGCGTTTTCGGACAGATGAACCAGAGGTGAAATGTTGCAGGTTCTCTATGCTAAGGACGCGTGGCGGACGAACAGGCTGCGTATCTGGATTCGTCTCGTCGTTCTGAGCTACTTGCACGTACAAAGTTTTTCCATCCAAGCTACGATTTATTTTATATTAATTTTTAAAGTTTTAAATCATTTTCTAAATTATTATTATGAAATTAATTCAAAAATAGTATTATTGCATCAGCATGACGTCAGCAGTCAATAGAGGGATTGATTGGTCAATCTGACACGTGGATCCCACTGGTCATAGACTCAGGTTTAACTAAACCGGGTTAATTAGACTAACTAAGTGATTAGGTTAATTTATTTTAATTAGATTAGTTAAACATGATTAAGTAACTTAATTAACTAATTAACTAATTAATTAATTAATAATTTATTTATTCTAACATTCTTTTTATTCTCTCTTTTTGTTAACAAAATCGTTCTGGGGGCGGGGCCCCTTGTCATTGGCCTAGGGGCCTTAACGGGTCGGGCGAAACGGGCACGAGTGGGCGCCTGGAGCGGGCGCTGGGCACCCGCTCAAGCCGATAGGGAGGAAACGGCGCTGGGCACCGGTGGCCACAGCGACATGCGGCCGCAGCGGCGCAGGGGGTCGGAGCGGCGCACCGGCACGGCGCAATAGCAGGGCCGCCGCGGGATGGACACGGGGTGGCGGTCTGGGGAGCCGACGAGCGGCCAGTAGGGATGCGTGAGGCGAACGAGGCCATGCGGGGGAGGCGCGACCCCGAGCGTAGGCGGAGCGGGGGTGCGCGCGAAGTGGCGCGGCCAGATGGAGCGCCGCGCGCGGCCAGGGCGCGACCCGGCCGCGGTGAGCGCGTGAGACAGAGGAGGGGAGGAGGAGTCGGGGCTCACTGCGGGATGCAGGGATTGGGGCAGTGGGGCGCGGGGTGGTGGTCGGAGACGACGACCAAGAAGGAAGCAGGCCGGTGGGGATGAGGCACCGGCGAGGTCGTGCTTCGGGCGTCGACGGACGTGGTGGCGATGGGCAAAGACGAGGTCGAGGCGGCGAGGTAGACGACGAGGTGGCACCATCGAGGCCCGTGGAGCTCCGGGCGGCGGCGAGGTGGCCGGGCGACCAGGGCGTCGAGGGGCGGGGTCGGCGATTCGTTCCGGCGGCGGGATCCGGGGAGGTATGGCGTCGGGCGTGCGGCGAGGGTGAGGCTGCGAGCGGCGGCCTCCTCCTCTCGATCCCGATTCAATCGGGGGAGAGGGGGAGCGAGTGGGGAGCGAGTGGGGGTAGGGTTTTGGCGCCAGGGGGTTATGGGAGTGGGGATGGGCCGGCCGGTTGGGCCAGGTGGGTCGGTCGGGCGGCCTGGAGGCCAGCTGGGCCACGGCCCCGCAGGGAGGGTTCTCTCCTATTCCTCTTTTTCTTTTTGTATTGTTTTGTTTTACTGTTTTTTTTATTATTTTTCTTTTCTGTTTTATTTTAGTTACATATTAATTTTAGTTTAGTAAAATATGACTATAGCCCCTAAAATAATGTTTCAGAACAACCCACTACTGCAAAAAGTTTTGGCCCAATATAAAATACCAAAGGCATTTAAATAGTTGCTTTTGCTACTGTTTAAATCATTTTAGAGTATTTAAACATTTTATAAAAGTGTGGTTTCTCCAACATAATTACCTATGCATTAGTTGGATCACTCCGAACATTTTAGTTTTAATATTTGAAAACTTTTATTGTTTGATTGATTTTGAATTTGAATTCGAATCGATTTCGAACTAACACAAGGTTAGCAACAGTAACCGAGGTGACGTGGCATCGTTAACGCGGGATTACTGTAGCCTAATTATCGGGGCGTCACACCATGGACATGAGTTGTCATTTGATAACGGGATCACATCATTAGTGGAATGATGTGATGGACATGACCCATCCGTTAGTTTAGCATAATGATCGTTCAATTTTATTGCTACTGCTTTCTTCGTGTCAAATATATATTCCCCCGACTATGAGATTATGCAACTTCTGGACACCGGAGGAATGCCTTATGTGCTATCAAACGTCACAACGTAACTGGGTGACTATAAATATGATCTACAGGTATCTCCGAAGGTGTTTGTTGGGTTGACATAGATCGAGATTAGGATTTTTCACTCCGAGTATCGGAGAGGTATCTCTGGGCCCTCTCGGTAATGCACATCATATGAAGCCTTGCAAGTAATGTGACTAATAAGTTAGTTGCGGGATGATGCACTATGAAACAAGTAAAGAGACTTGCCGATAACGAGATTGAACTAGGTATGAAGATACCAACGATTGAATCTCGGGCAAGTAACATACCGATGACAAAGGGAATAACTATATTGACATTGCGGTTCGAACGATAAAGATCTTCGTAGAATATGTGGGAACCAATATGAGCATCCAGGTTCCATTATTGGTTATTGACCTGAGAGGTGTTTCGGTCATGTCTACATAGTTCTCGAACCCATAGGGTCCGCACACTTAACGTTCGATGATGATTGGTATTATATGAGTTATGTGTTTTGGTGACCGAAGGTTGTTCGGAGTCCCGGATGAGATCACGAACATGACGAGGAGTCTCGAAATGGTCGAGAAGTAAAGATTTATATATTGGAAGGTTACGTTCGGACACCACAATGATTTCGGGAAGTTTTAGATGTTTTTTGGAGTACCGGGAGGTTACCGGAACCCCCAGGGGAATTCTTGGGCCAACATGGGCCATAGGAGAGAGGGGAGGTAGCCCACAAGGGGTGGCCGCGCCCCCCTCCCATGGGGTGTCAGAATTGGACTATGGGAGGGGCTGCGCCCCCTTTCCTTTTCCTCTTCCCTCTCCCTTCCTTTTTCCCCCTTTGGTTGAAGGAAAAAAAGGGGGGCCGAATCCTACTAGGAGTGGAGTCCTAGTAGGACTCCTCCCCCCTTGGCGCGCCCCTTGTGGCCGGCCTCCTCCCCTCCTCCTTTATATACAGGGGTGCGGGGCACCCCAAAGGCACACCAATTGTTTAGCTGTGTGCGGTGCCCCCTCCACCGTTTACTCCTCCGGTCATATCGTTGTAGTGCTTAGGCGAAGCCCTGCGCTGATCATTTCACCAACACCGTCATCACGCCGTCGTGCTGACGGAACTCATTGACTCCATTGACACTCTGCTGGATCAAGAGTTCGAGGGACGTCATCGAGCTGAACGTGTGCAGAACTCGGAGGTGCCGTACATTCGGTACTTGATCGGTTGATTCGAGAAGACGTTTGACCACATCAACCGCGTTAAGTTAACACTTTTGCTTTCGGTCTACGAGGGTACGTGGACACACTCTCCCCTCTCGTTGCTATGCATCTCCTAGATAGATCTTGCGTGAGCGTAGAATTTTTTTTAAAATTGCATGCTACGTTTCCCAACAATTTACACAATTATATGAGATTTCAAGCTATATGACCTTATAATCCAAGCCTAGGAGAAGGTAATTGTAAAGTATATGGCATTGCAGTACGACCTCCATTCGGCCTCAGACGGTGAAGAGGATGGTGTTGAAGGCAGCGAGGATGCCAAGCGGGCGCACGTGCCCTTCTATAGACCTTAGGCCCTCGGGCAAATCTTCTGCTTAACAGTGTCCATGGTCTTGATGAACTTGGGCAGCCGCTGAGCGGCGATGCAGGCTGGCTTTGTAGCTTTAGCTTGATGGTGTCGGTTGACCAACGACTAGCTGAGCGGCGTCCACGCCGCCCATTGTGCTGGCGGCGAGGCGACACTCTGTGAGCAGCCCTGGCGTGTTGCTCGTTGCTGCGTTCGAGTGACATTTGAGAGAGAGGGAGAAGAAAGATTAAAACCATTAAGAGGCGCTAGAATGGTGGCCAACCAGCTATGCCATGTGGCGCATACTGGTTGGTCATGGTGAGAAAATATTTTTTTTGGAGTTTTTTAAATGCTAGGGAGGCTTTTTTTTAGAGAAGTTTTTTTAGGTTTTTTCTTTTTCCTTTTAAGATGGTTGTGATGTCCACGTGATGCGAGAATTTTTTTAATTTCACATGATGATGAGATGTGCATAGCTTTTTCTCAAGCGACCCCCAATGGCGGGCCCCAACCACTAGTATTAATCAAAGGTCAAAGCGCCATGAGGCAATAATTTTGCCACGTTCTTATCTACCGGCCCCTATATGTTGGGAAAATAAAAAAAACAGTTTAAAAACACAATTAGTGTTATTTGCTAGGTCATTACCTACAAACCTGATGTTTTATGTTATTATTTTAAAATATACTCCCTCTGCCTCATAATATAAGATTGTTTCTGACACTACACTAATGTAAAAATGCTCTTGTATTATGGGATGGAGGGAGTATTTTATGTCCTCAATATGCTTTTTGTTTGTCTTTCTTTTTGGGCCGTCATGTTCTATTTGACTCTTATGACTTTGTATATTTTTTCTTTTCTTCTATTACCATTACATGCCAACTTAATGGTCAAAATAATAGACGTTGACTTTCCTATCACGGCAGCCCTGGTGGATGGGCCCCGCTTGTCATAAGCGTGTTCAAATCCTCTAAAGCAATTATCAATCGTTTTCTATAGTTTTGGCACAAAAATAAAGAAAAAAGTGATTATTTTATGTCAAAATTTTAAAAGTTGTAGTTCAATGAGACGACGACCTCAATTATGGTAGTCTTTTTTCTTAAAAAAATGCTCGACTTGAAAAGTTGCAAGTGAAGCACTCAGGTAAGAAGCACCAGTCAGTAGGTCCATTTGTCATTGGAGGGTAGCGACATAATTCATGTACGTGATAGGTGAGGAACGCTACTCCTCTCAGAAAAAAGAAGGCGAGGTACGCATCCTGCATTGAGTCTTTTGCCCATTTTACATGAGGTTTGATGATTTGCTCAATTATTGTCTCAATGGCAAGTGGGTCCGGCTCCATGCGGCAGGAGGGAGGCAAATTATTAAATAGAGAAGTAAAGTGTGGCAATATTTCTGGCCGGTCACCAGCCAAACCACTGTTCGGCAAGGAGATCTTACGAGTAGAGAGCCGTCGAATCGCACCTGGGCGCGCCATCCGACGGGACGAAGAACATCCTTCCGTTTTGCAAGCGTGAGTGCCCAGATCTTCCGTTCCTTCGTTCGTTGCTATTCCGATTTCATCCATGTCCCCTTGTCCGATTCTCTATCCGCCATGGGCGCGACTAGTGAGTGGCACGCGAACCCACCCTCCGAGCAGGGCAGGGCGGGCCGCCGTGCGGTGGTAACCCTGCTCTGCCCCGCACGGTCGCCGTCTGATGTGATGCTCCCCGCGGCTCGCAGTGAGCGGGCGCAGCGTGAGGAGGGTGGGTGCAGGGCTCGGCGCACGGTAGAGGACGGGGGCGGCGGCCGCGGTGGCAGTCAGCAATCTGTTATCGGTGAAGATGTTGTAACGCTCAACTCATGCTGTTGCCTGTTGTCCATACAAATTTCTTCGTGCTCCACTTGCCCAAAGTTTAATTTTAGTCCTGCGTCCTGTTTGCCACTCTTTGCACTGCGTGACTCATGCCCATAGAGTGTTTGACGGTTTGCGTCAATGAGCTCGAGCAGGCCTGGGGGCTGGGGGCTGGGCCATGTCCTTTTGCCGGTCGCTGCAACAAACGTTGCCTTCTCTTGAGTTGCCTACAGTAAAGCATGATGTTGAATTCTTGATGATCGGGTTCTCTCTAATTTGGTGTTTCCTTTTCCTTTTCAGGCAGGCATGCATAGTATGGCCAGTCCGATCAGTGTACGCACCAGTCCGAGACATCCTCTGTCCGTCCCTCAGTCATCTTTAGTTCGAGCCGCACATGCTTCACATTTAGCGATAAGAGTTGCAGATCCATTATTCCCTTGCGCTAAACTCTCGAAAGCACGTGCTGTAGTGGCAGCAGCATTGGAGGTATCCAAGGCCCCTTCTTCTTCTGGTTTGGCAAACCGCCAGCCATCGAAGGGTTAGTACTAATCACCGAGAATTCCTTTTACTGGTTAATCGATGTGCGTCTCCAAGGAGCATCGAGGTTAGCTTATGTAATGATTTCCCTGCTTATGCCCAGAGGTTCTTGAGACATGGCGCAATGCCAATGCGGTGTGCTTCGATGTGGATAGCACTGTATGCTTGGATGAGGGTATTGACGAGCTTGCTGATTTCTGTGGGGCTGGGCAGGCAGTTGCTGAGTGGACGACAAAGTAAATGTCACATTTTCTGGAGTACGTTAGTTGTTTAGCATATAATATCTTCCGGAAAACTAATCTTGGCCTTTTGTTCTCAGGGCGATGACAGGGACCGTTCCATTTGAAGAGGCTCTTGTGGCCTGGATCTCTTTAATCAAGCCATCTCTATCCCAAGTTGAGGACTGTTTGGAGAAGAGGCCACCCAGGTGACCTTTTACAAGTCCCAGCTTCAAGTTAATTCAAGAAGTTAATCACTATTTAGCTGCCACTTTTGCGTATATTGAATCTTTTGAGATTCCACAGCTCTGTTATTCTTATATTTGAATGGTTAGATATGTGCTACTGAACACAGAAGAATGCTCTTAGGAATGCTTAACTGGTTTCACTCGGCTTCTCTTTTAAAGCCAATATGAAAAAAGTAGCTACAGTATAGCAAAATTGGTTTGGTGCCACAATAAAAACACGATTTCAGAATAGGACCACCATATAGTCTAAGTTCATTTGAATAACACTAAATGAGACATTAAAATACTATCTACCTGCCATTCTCAAAAAATAAAATAAAATAAATACTATCTACCTATACCAGTTTAGTCTTTACCTTTAGGCCATTACGTGCCCTGCAACCACAACATAACCCCTTTGACTTATTTGCCTCGTGTGTTAATAAGAGATTTCCTGATCTCTGGCTACAGAATAATGCCAAGGTGGTATTTGGTAATCATTTATTCAGCACTGCAACAGATGTAATTTTTGTGTTGGATATGCACTGTTCATTTTCTTGGTTCATCGACATGTTTATCTGTTTGTATCTGCAGGATTTCTCCTGGAATCGCTGATTTGATTAAGACATTAAAAGCTAATAATACTGAAGTATTCCTTGTGTCAGGAGGTTTCCGGCAAATGATCAAGGTATATCTTCACTAAACGGCTGCACCAAAGATACTTCTGGAATCTGGATTATCAGAACATAGTCAAATTTGCCTGTCCTTGAAAAATCTTCAAATTTTTAGTCAAATTTGCCTGTCCTTGAAAAATCTTCAAATTTTGTGACACAAACACACCAAGCTTTGCTTTTAAGATATCCATAGTTTGAATACAGAAATTGGTTCTACATTTTCCGTCTGTATTATTTGTTGAACAGTAAACAAAGACATGTTTCTTCCCTCGATCTAAAAACAAGAATTCTTCTTTTCTTCACTTGAGAACATTTTAAATTTAATTTTGTGACTGAAGTTTCACATACATGCTTAAAGGGTCCTTAGTTTTTTATTTTTCTTGTTTCCAGCCTGTGGCATTTGATCTTGGCATTCCTACTGAAAACATCATAGCAAACCAACTGCTATTTGGATCATCTGGAGAGTATGCTGGATTTGATCCCACAGAGCCCACTTCCCGAAGTGGGGGTAAAGCAGTAGCAGTGCAACAAATAAGACAGGTCTAATGTAGCTGTAACTTTTGATATTACATTTATGTGCTTAATCTCTAGCTCCGTAAGCGACCTTCTTCCATGTGTTCAGGATCATGGTTACAATACACTGGTTATGATTGGAGATGGTGCCACTGATCTTGAGGTATATCTCTTGTTGCATGATAAATAACAGGAGAGTGATTTTTTCAATAAAATAAGGAGAGCTATAAGTGCAAACTGCGCTAGTTCACCTTTTACAGATCCTGAATTCTGTGATGCAGTTGCTCATCACTTACTAGCCATGAGTAGTGTTTGTGTGTGTGTGTTGGTGGGTGGGTGGGTGGGTGGGGGGGCGGGGTCTGATTGCACTTTTCCAGCAATCTGGCAGGAGTACTTTTTTTTAAATGAGCAATCTAGTACTTTATCATGCTGTAGAAATGAAGGGTTGGAGAGTCCATACCAATCGTATGGACTTCATGAGGACATGTTAAATATTGATACATGGCATTTAATTCTCGTCAAAGACCAACAAATAATTTTTCTGTGGATGATGGTTATGCAGCATATTAATCGATTAGGAGTGTTCTTAATTTTCAATGCGATGGAGTTTTCTCTAAACATGAGAAATGAACAAAAATCTGCGTAGCTTAATTTATATACATGTGTCCATGCAGGCTCGTCAACCTGGTGGAGCAGACTTGTTCATCTGTTACGCCGGCGTCCAGATGAGAGAAGCAGTTGCAGCCAAAGCTGACTGGACCGTCTTTGAATTTCAAGAGCTAATTTCTGAATTGTCATAATTCTGATACCTCACTGTGATTCTGAATCTTTCGCTGTTCACACTATGACAGATGATTGTATGTGTTCATGCTTGTGCTTAGCTGCATACTCCCTCCGTCCGGAAATACTTGTCCTCGAAATGGATAAAATGGATGTATCTATAACTAAAATAAGTCTAGATACAACCATTTTGAGGACAAGTATTTCCGGACGGAGGGAGTACTTAATTGTAGGTATTTCATATTTCAATCATTCCTTTCGTGAGGTGGTGCTGGAGCTGAAGCTCAAATTTATTGGTTGTGTTTCTGAAACCTGGTGGTTATGTTTTCTGTTTTCATCATGGGTTGGTGGTTATGTATCTGATATGGAAACCTGATAGTTATGTATTAATATTGAAATTTATGGTTATGTATTTTTTTTTGCAGGTGGTTATGTATTGATATTGCAACTATTTAATCCTGGTTTATGTACCTATAGCACCATCTACAACGTGGATTTTTTTTTCTCTGAAAAACAACAACTTAGATTTTTAAATTTCTGCACTCGCTTAAACATGTGCGCAGCTTCTGAAATTGATGTCCCTCTTTATTGATGTGTAACTGCTCAAACATGTCCATGGTTTTTTCAGAGTGAGAAGAGATTGCCTCCAAGGGACATACATGGGCTTGTTCTTAGCCTTCAGGGATAAGCATGGGCTTGTTCTTCAAGTGAAATAGATGAGCTTTCCTCGTTCCTGTTAACTACTATGTGTCGCCCGTACTGATTCCTAATAGGAATCGCCCACAGGCTATGGGCGACACAGTAGCTGCGCCGCTCGATGGCTTTGCTCGCCCCGCTTCCGGTCGCTGTGCTCAATCGATTCAGTCTGGTATTTTTGTTTTCGACAAAGCTAAAATCCTGCTGTCCTGGTTTTCCGCACGACCTAGATGCCGTCCGTTATAAATCGTGCGATCACCGTGCTCCAAAACGAACAGTTCGCTCATATTTACAAGCCTTGCCACCGCCTAGTAAAAAAACGGTTCGTCCATATCTCGTCTTCGGTCCCCGCCCAGCGTGAGGGACACTCGATCCCGCATCCGATAGCCGTTCGATCCGCATCCAACGCCCCGTGTCGTCCCTGTTGCGCGCAGCGCGGGTGGCGCTAGCCGTTACGTTCACTCTCCGTCGCTGACATGTGGGTCCCCCCGAAACCGCCCGTCTCGCCCAATGCGCACGATCCCCACTCGCCCCTCTCCCTCTTCGCCCGCATTATTTCTTCATCCTCTGCCTGCTGTGGTTCCCATTCGAATCTCCTCTCGCCCCCCCTCCCCCTCGTCCGCGACGGTTCCTGGCAGTGGCGCGTTCCGGTTCGCGGCGGACGACGTCTGAATCTGCGGTGAGGAACGTATTCCCCACCCCTGTTTCCTTCCTGTTATGCTCTGCCGCCGGTCCGCCATTGATTTAGGCTGCACGGAGCCTTCGAATCCGGTGGTTTGTTCTTCCCATTAGGTTAGATTAAGGCCGGTTTCTAGTTTCTGAGTCGGCGTTGAGCAGCGCATCCCCCCTTCCCCCACCCACACACCCGCCCCGCTCTGTATTTCCTATTGCTCGGCCTTCATGCTTCGACGTTTATTTTTGGTGCTCGAACTGTTCGATTCTGGCCGTTGTTGTTGCTATTAGGTTAGATTAGGTCGCTTTCTAATTACTGTTGAATATGGTTCGGACATCTGATTTAATTTGTGGTAACCGTGGGTGTGGATAGGTCTTAGTGGTGGTAAGTGTGGTCGGTTCTATTAAGGAGTTTGGTCCGGTGTTAGTGTTGTGGATGTGGATGTTTAGGACATCCAATAGTGTTTGGTGTTTATGGATTTCAAGTTGTGCATCAGTGGCTGAGGATTTGAAAAGTAACCCTAAGTTTTTTCACATAATGTTGTTTTATGTTGGTTTTGTTTGATGTTGTGTGTCTATTGATTAGGCTTTGTGGTGCTCCAACTAGCATGTTTACAATGCTTGATTTGCTTGTGATGATAGTATTACCAGATGCTGAAACACTGTTATTTATCGGTGTTGTCTTGTTATGGTTAAATTATCATGATGATGGTATTAAACTTAGCACTGTCATCTTACTGTAGTTACCAGTAGTTCTTCTAGTCTAACTACATGCAGCACAATGCTCATTTCTCATTCATTTGTCTGGTTGGTTTATTAATGAACATGTGTGAATGCTATTTTTTATCACTGGTAATTTGGTTGTAACTTACCAATTGTATTATGCCTCAATTATCAGTCACACATGCTTTTATATACCTGTGCCATCTGTTTTATTTTTTTTAGCAGGTGTGATGAATCAAGTGCAGTTTGCTTGTTTCCTTTTATCAGTTGTATTATTGCTTTGTCAAACACCAGTTTTGATAATGTTGCAGTTAATTGTGATATCAGTTTTTCAAAGTCATCTAATGGTTTCATTCGCTTTCCTTTTTTTCCTATGTGTCAGGGAGACAATGCCGAGGAAGCGCAAAGGAGATGGTGATGGAATCGATGAGGTTCCTTCGAAAAAGGCGAAATGCCCTCCTCTGCGGAACAGAGCCTCACCCAGTTCGCTTCTTCTAGCATGCAAGGAAATGAATGATGACAGGAAGGCTGCCATTGATGATATGGATTTAACTAGCCTTCGGAATATCCAATGTGACCATCTATTCAACAATCTCAGTGTGTGGCTTGCTGATCTCTATGACCCCAATTCGCGTGAGGTTGTCGTACCAGGCCGAGGCAGGCTTCCGGTCAATGAGGAATACGTGCATCGTGTTATGGGCGTACCGCGTGGAGGGAAGGATGTCCCTTACAACCTCCCTTCTGAAGCTGATATTGAGTTAGGGCTTGAGTTGTTTGGCGAGCTTGGATATGCCCCTAAAATGACTCATCTCGTTGATCTCATAAAGGGTTCTGAAAATTCTAATGATACTTTCAAGCGTATGTGGCCTCTGCTTGCGGGGAATACAGTCATTGCCCCGACCACCTCCAACAAAGTTAGCCCCCGATGGTATGCTGTGCTGGTAAGTTTTTTTGTAATTATGTCATTTTCTTTTCTTGTGTGCCTGATAACTTTTCTATATGTCAGTGTGGTAACTTTCATATTTTTTGTGGTCCATTCGGTGAACTTCAGTTTCTTTTTGTTTTTTAACTTGCAGCGTGACATCGATGGTATTAAAAATCTCAATTGGTCCAAATTTATTGCTGATGAACTACACAAGGCGCTGTTGAAACGCAAGCCTACCAGGGGTTGCCTTCTCTTCTACAATGGAAGTGACGATGCTTTCCTCTTACCTTCTCTTTTGTCATTTGTCATTTCTTTGTCAATTTGTGTCTGATTTTTGTTTGTGTTTACCATGACGCTTGTGTTTTTCTTATCAGCTACTGTACATTCATGCGATTGATCTTTCTGGACTTGGCATCGTTTTGCCTGATGGTCCTTTTCCCATCAATGTCTGGACAAAGAAGCTGATAACTCTTGTCCTCAACAAGGATGTTCAGGCTGACAAAGTTTCTTTCGGGAAACTATCGGTAATTTATATCTATGTTTTTCAGTCCACATACTGCTTTGCAACTGCAATTTCTTTTCATTGTTTTTTGTTGTTACTTATCTGTCATGTCGCTACATTTTTTTCCAGTTGAAGCCTGAGTTTGGCATGAATTTTTGTCTATTTGGTGGTCTGGAAGGTCTTGACAAGTTTATGCGTGTTCATACTGCCCCAAGCTGCAGTCAAGAGGTGAGCATGTAGCCTAGTTTCTTGATTTTTATGCTATTTTTATGTTCTTTCATTGGCTGATAACTTATTTGTTGCACTCAATGTGGTGACCCTCTTTTAATGCCAACTTGACACTCTTTACTAATTTGTTTGTTTCCAATGTGTCATATCCTGTATAAAAAGATAATAATTATGATGTAACCATGTGATAATTCTTAGTGCAATGCCTTGATAACTTTGTATCATTCTTGTGATAACTTGATATCATGATGACTTTGGTTGCATTTATTTGTGATGATTCTTAGATTACTTAAGTTTTTTTGCTGATATCTAACTGTGCTGTTTTAGCTTTCTCGTATATTGATCTTCATTTTCATGGTGACTGAATGTTTGCTAAATCATGAATACATTCATTTGTTTACTGCAACGACACCACACATTTGTTTTTGGTAATGTTCTTTTGTGTGTGCTTTTTTGTTAACTCATGATAACTTTTGTTGCATTTTGGTGATAACTTACTAGTTATCTCTATTTTTTTTTTGCATTTTTATGTTGAACAGAAATTTGCCAAATCAACTCAGATAGTCGGTCGGTTCACGTCCGCCATGGCTGGCATCCTAGGCAATCTTGTGGAATCATTCACCGCTTTAGATGATGAGGGCCATTCAGATGCATCCCGTCAGCTAGACGCTGGATTGAACGTTCTCTCCTCTGCCGCCCGTATGACGTCAAGGACTACGCGCTCATTGCAAGGCAGGCGGCCAGAAAGCGCTGGAAAGAATGTTGCTGAAGATTCTGACAGTGATGACGAGTATCACGGAGGCAATGATTCCGATTCTGACGCTGACTCCGATGATGATGATGACTATCGAGTTGTTCGTCGTCGCCGTAAAGATCCTTTTATTGCTTCAGGTAGTGGTACCGTGGATGTAGATATGGTCAGCGGTCCAGCTGATGATGACACCACACATCTTGATGGTGCAACTGTCAAAGCTCATGATGGCACCGGACCAGATGTTGAAGACACTCCTGTCCGCCCTGTCGATGACACCCTCAATGAGTCTCAGATCTTACTCACTGGCACATCTTATGCAGCATCCGTCGAATCAGGTGATGGAGGGCTTAGCCAGCAAGGTCTGACAGACACGCAAGCTGAGGCGGCCACTGAATCTTCCGTCAAGCGGTGCGGTACTCAGCTTCTGAAAAATTTGGCTTACCAGAGGCGCAAGAAACTGAGGCTACCATCACCCTCCCGTTCATCTTCACCAACTGTGCCATCACCCCCCTCCAACTTCACCAGTTGTGCCTCCCAGCCCATCGCAAAGGCCGTCTTCACCAATTGCACTGTCAGCATCTAAGATTCATTTAGCTGTGAAGAAAGTTGTGGTCCAGGAGCTTGGTATACGTGTGGCTGAAAAGGGAACCGGTGTCTCCGTCCCACTATCCACCGTGCGGAAGGAGGCCCCACGCAGGTGAATGATTATTTCCATGGTCATTTTTATCAATTATGTGCCTGAAACAACATGGTAAATACAGTTGTTTGAGTAAGGTAGTTTGGGTAATTTCATGCTGGTAATCAACTTGCTCATTTTTCCTTTGCAGGGCACCCGGCAAATAATCTGTTGCTGCTAAGGATTCAGGGATTGCACCAGTGAAAAGGTATTCACGTTCTTACTTTCGTTTATGTTCAGTAGTTCTTTTCTGTTTTTCTATACTGTTTTCATGTGCACTGAAACTATAGTTTTGTTTTACACCTACCAACAAGCTGGTTATTTTGTTCTTTTTGTCTGATAACTTATTTTGATGAACATTGATAACTCAACTTTTCCCCCTGATAATTTAGAGTTCACAATCTTGGTAATTGTATGTGCTTCTAACATTTGGTTATTTTTTTCATTCAGTGCACCTATGAAACAAGTTGCTGCTGCTAAGGGTTCACCAAGTGTATCAGGAAAAAAGTGTTCACATACCTTTCTAGTTTGCGGTTATTCAAAACAAATTGCTGTTTTTTTTTGTTCATATCATTTGGTAACTTTATATTTCTAGTCCTTGATAACTCTGTAATTTTTTCTCTAGATGCTACTTACACCTGAAGTATGTAACATCTTTTTTTGTTTGAAACATGTGGTAACTTAGGTTTAACAACATGTGTAATCTCACTACTACCCTTGTTTACCCATATTTTCAGTCGTTCAAAAGATAAATTTGCTATTAAAAAGGTGAAATTCGCCAAGACCATATCCTCTCCACGACTAAGGGCAGCATTGTCGCAGACAACATCATCAGAGACAACAGAAGTTATCCATCTTGATGAATCTCCCACGGCGACATCTCCGTCTAATAAAGCAGCAACAACTAGCAAGGGCACATCTGATGCTGTTGCGGCGACATTGGCTGGTGTTTCTGATGACGCTGTAGATCAGCTTGCTGCAGCGGCAACTGTTACTGCTGTTGTTGAAGATATCGCCAGCGCGGCTGAGGCTGTTGAATGTGAAAATGAAGTCGTTCCCAATATAGTGCATGATGAAAGTGAAGGTATTCCTGTGTGCCATCATCTCTCTTTTTCTTGTATGTAATGATGTTTTATGTTGACGATGTGTTGAATCTTTTTCCATTGTAGCCGTTCGTGTCACTGAGAAAGTTGTGGGAGGTACCTGAGTCAATATGCCTATTGATACGGCTACAGCTGGAGGTCAAGAGAATGATGCCCATAATCCTATTGGCACAGGTTGGTAACTTAACTTTCTTATGTTGATAACTTGTCTGTTTAATCCATGATAACTCAAGTTAATGTTCTGGCACTAACAAATACAATGTCCTCTACATGTTTTCCTGATGCATTTTTTCCTTATTTGTGTGTTTCTTGTGATGTTTGAAGCAGTAGTTGACCCTACGTTGGAGTCGAGCACCCCTGGAGCTGGAGAATACGATGGTAATTTTACGCCACCCAGCTGCTCTCTTGGGCTTGCTGCCATCTTTGGTGCGAGTCCATAAGTGCCACCATCTACTAAAGCAACTTCAACGGTTCAAGATGCACCAGCATTGGCTCAAGTACCACCTGCAGCACCACAAGCATCGGCAGTGGTGCCATCTGTTCAAGTACCATCTGCAGCACCAGAAGCACCTGCGGCGGCGCCATCTGCTCAAGTACCACCTGCAGCACCAGAAGCACCTGCGGCGGCGCCATCTGCTCAAGTACCACCTGCAGCACCAGCTACTGGCCCTGTCGCTGTTCTAGGGCTCGCAGCTCCTGTTGATGCTGGCTCAAAGGGCATGGCAGTGATGAAAGTTACCAAGGCGCAACCGGTTGCTTGGGCTCCGCCACCCAACTCTGGTAAGTGAAGACCTTGTGTCTTCGCTTTTATGCAGCGTGAGTGATGAATTGAGATATGTCAGTGTTCATCGTATTGTTTGTGCCTTGGTGTGCTCTTTTTATTTATGTGTTTGGAACTTGCTATCATTCCGTGTGTATGGATGAATGTGATACTACTTCTATGCTTTGTGTGATGTAATTGAACATATGTGCTTTCATTACCCGAAATATATATTACTATTGTGTCCGCTACAATATTTTGTACGATGCTAGCATAGACGATAACTCCATCCTCTTTCCTCCCTGGTACCTTTGTCAGTTTTGAAAGACGTTGTTATTCGTTACTGACTTTTAGTAAGCGCGTGATACATACATCTCCTATCATTGCCTATTTATTTTCCTTAATTTATTGTCATGCTTACAAAACAATACTGTACTGGTAGTAGCAGGTGTGTACTCTTATTCATCTGATTTTTTTTATTATTCCCTCATTTTTTAATTACCCTGATAAGTCTATGACACTATCTTGGTAACTCAAATGTTCAAATCCTGACAATTTATGAACCATTGACACCATAACTCCAGCCACATATGCATTCTTTATCAATTCTGGGCTATACAATTCTTTTTGGTCTTCTTTTTTACATGTTATGGTGATTTGTTGATATCATAGCTGTTCCTCGTTATGCATCAGTGTTATCTAATTTGTTCCTTAAAAGGCCCATACATGTGTGCTGGTAATCCACATTCACATTACCCGGTATCTCCTATATTGTGTTCCTGATAAATTTTTGTATCTTGTCTCAATTTTTAGTACTTGTTTTTTTTTTGCAACAATTTATCTTGTTTATCACTACTGTTCATGTCCTCATCGCTCTTTTTTTATTTAAGTAACACCGGAAGCTGGTCGTGTGCAAGTGTATGATGTTGAGATTGATGATGACGATGTTCTCATGTGGTGGGAAGAATTTGAGCATGACAATTCAACATTAAAAGGGAAATCTAATGTTCAAATAGGTGATTTTTTTCCTGCTCCATGAACATTGCAACCCTTGCACAAACCCCTTTCTTTGTTTTTCAACTATGGACCACCACTTGATAATCAAAACATGTGGCAGCTGATAAGTTTTGACCCATCACTGGATAATTCTTTCTGCCATATGCTGGTAACTCATGTTTTTTTTTCTGTTTCTACCAGACAACCCTTAAAGTCCAACATTTGTTACACCAGAGTTACCAAAGCATTTAGTACGCAGTTCAACCCCTAAATCCTTTATTCGGAAAGTTAGGGTCACCCACCCGTCCAAATACCTGCTGCCGCCTTTTGCCACCCTCACACCGAGCGAGGAGGAAGAGTATGTTTACAATGAAGTTATCAAGCATACTACTGATTCTAACTCTAAGATTAAAGAGTATGTTTCCATCCTTTTTCTCATCTTTTTTAACATAAATCATTGTTTGTGTGCCATTTTTTGAAATGTATTTTTTAAATCTTTTTTTGTTGTATTTTGTAGTGTTAGGGTCATCGACATTGATGGTAGGTGGGTCACCCTCGGTGAGCTTGCCAACTGTGTGAAGGGAGTTGGGCAACTATCAACCAGCATTGCCGAGTTACATGTTCGCATTCTCCAATATAAGGAAACGCCAAACAGGCTCATCTTCCCTTGGGTTCTATCTGTGTATCTGTTGATAGGAGACTTCAAATCCAAGTGTTTATTGAAGTATTTTCGACGGGACAAGTCTTACATTCTTAGTCACCAGGATCAGGTATGTTATGTTTGCTGGATCTGGTAACTTTACAATTAGTGCCTTGGTAACTTCCTGTTTATATCATGTAACTTCCTATTATTTGCATATATTGTTTTGTTCTTCATGTCACGATAACCTGTTTCATGCACATTGGCAGCTTTGACCTTTCTGCCTTGATATTTTCTTTTTCTAGTTGCCTCCCATGTGAATTTGTTATCTTGATAATTTTGTTTCTTTTCCAACTCCTCCTATGCTTACTACCTTTTAATTTTTTGCAGTTGCTATTCCCTGCTTTGCAAAAGTTGGGCCGCGGTCCAGATGACGGACATTGGTATGTGTTGTCACTAAATCTTAGGGCGAAGCGGTTTGAAGTTCTAGATTCATTGCGTCAACAAGATAGTCATTCTCTTCTCGAGCACACGACAAGATACATGAACGCTATAAAGAAGGCTTGGTTGATAAATTACAAGGACTCGCATAAGCAGATTCAGGACTATGAACTTGTGTACATTGATGTGTTGAAACAGGATAATGGGTTAGTTGTGGATTATTCAATCTCTTTTTAACATCCCAGTGTATGTTTCTCACCCCTATTTATTGACCCGGTCGCAAACTCCAATTAAACTGATTTTGTGTTGTTTTTTTCATCACAAATGTTTCAACATTGATTGCGGATTTTTCGCCTGCATGTACCTTGAGGTGTGGGATGGCAAAAATGTTCCAGCCTTAACTCATGAGCAAATTCCAGCTCTCCGGAAAATTATGACATTGAGGTGGTTAGATCATTATCAAAACAAATGCAAACAGTGGCGTTATCATCTGTTCGGCAGCGGGTGATGAGGTGATATTTTTTTTACGACAGTGTGATAACTTCTACCAAACTGTGATGATAACTTTTTTATATGAATCTATCATGACAATGCCATTGAGCAAAATGTTTACATGCTGTTTTACTATAGTATACACAATCCATGTCAATTTGTTCATATGCTGTCATGACTACTGTGATTATAATTTGTTCATAAGCAATTTTTATAAGTGCAAGCAGGCCTAATTATCTGTTCATAAGTAATACAATGCATTGCTGGTAGCCTTCAAAAAATGTAGATATAAAAATATTGGATTTACAAATCCATGTCAATTTCATCATACATTGCTGGTAACTGACATAATAGTGTACTGATAGCCTGGTTAAGATATAAAATTTTTGGATTTACAAATCCATGTCAATCCCATCAAACATTTGCTGGTAACTGGCATAATAGGGTGCTGATAGCTTGCTTAAATTATAGATATACACTTTTTGCATTACAAAGCCATGATAAATCCATGATACAATGCTGATAACTGGAATGTTATGGGGCTTGTAGCTTGCACATTGTGGTCCATGAAAAAAATGCAGCCACCATCTTCCATTTTAATAGCACCTTCTTCATTTATCTTGCCAGGGGAGATTTGCATTTGCGTTTATCATGTTCCAGACTCCCGCACACACCACATTTCCTTTTTGGCTTGGGTTTTGCAATCTCAAAACCTGACTACTTTCTTTTTGACTTTGGCCGCCCCTTCGTTGTAGTCTTGGGAGGGTCTAGTATCAACTTTGTGTTTGAGGACGGAGCTGCATCAGGATGTGGGGGCTGGACGACAAAAGCATGATTGTTTTTGCTAGCATGTATTGTCACCCGCACACTTTCTTGCTATGTGGCAGGGTTACCCTGTCGCTGCATATTAGTAGCACTTTCTTGTTGTGTGGCGGGGTTCTCCTGTTGCTGCACATTAGTGGCACTTGTTTGCTGTGTGGCTGGGTTCTCCGGATGTCTTGCAACGGGGGCGTTTTGGTGCTGTGTGACGGGGTTGTCTTCATTCATCCGCCCCATAGGTATCGAGCAGGGATCCGACTGTCCTTGAAACGATCCTTTTGCTTCTTCCTTTTCCTTTCTTGCTTTTTTAAGTTGATTGTTCTTCAGGGTTTCAAGCTCCTCCTTGAAATTATGCAGGTGTTTTCTTGCCAATCTGGTCCCGTCATCTGTTAGGCAAGCGACTTTGGCTGATGCCTTAAATTCTTTAAGAATTGACGTGTATCGCATGACGCTTTTCCCCTCCTCTGACACCAACTTCTTAACTGTCGGCTGTTCGAAATCAGGTTGAATAAGATCCTCCTCTAGATCCCAGGTCCACCTCTTTAGGATGTACTTTTCAGGTATCTCGTATACCCTAATTTGGCCCATAACTCATAGTACGTGCGCGCACAGTAGCCCGTCACGATCAAGCTTGCAGCAACTGCACGAGTATGTCTCTTCATCCATTTTTGCTTGCACATGGTAGTCCATGTCTCCATATTTTGGTATTATCCCCCGCACTGAGCTGACCTTGAAAGTACCATCATCCAATGCGTCGCATCTGTATGCTGATTTCACCTTCATCTCCACCTGGAACTTGCAAAACAAGTTATGTGTGTACAGCCCCCGCACCTGCATCTCCAGCGGGTTCATCAAGTACATTTCGGTTTCTTTGTACACTATTTCCAACTGCTCTTTTGACAGCTAGCCATCACCTTATCCTGTATTGTAGTGAACTATTGTGCGAATTCGACCAGTGAGTTGTTTGGGTTGACATACTTCTTGAGCACAGAGTTAAAACCCTCGCTTCTTGCCGTGGTCTGCAAGAACGGGAAAAAATCATTCATATAGTATACCGGGACCCAACACTTCCTGTTCTTCCACAACCATTGGAAATGCTCGTTGTCAGTCTGGTCATACGCTTCCATCATCACCCACCACTTGTGCTCAAACTCCTCAACTGCATTCATAATATAAACATGGTAACATCAAGTATTGAAGGATGGTAACATCTGTTCAAACATATTTGGTAACTAGGAACACCACTGTTGTTGATAATTCTGTCACACACACTTGGTTACTTTAGTTGAAGCATCATGGTAAGTACTTTGCACACAGGATAAGTTTTTTTTCCAAAGCAAATACCACTCTGTGTGTGTAGTACAAGCAACATTTTTAACTAGCAACAAAAAGATACTCATATCAATCAGCACTAGCTGGTGATTGAAAAGTTTTGTTGTAACTAGTGGGGTGAACAACTGAAATGTGTACATCAAACATGAACACGATAGGGGTAGTACAGAAAGCAATTAATGTAGGTAATTTTGTTATAATCCTCAGGTAACTTGTCACCTTCTTAGATGGTAACTGTTGTTATCATGCATCTAAACCCATTTTCTATGCGCCCATTTTTCTGTGTTTTAAGTTAGTGAGGGGTGGGAAGTAAAATACCAGTCAGGCTGTTGTCAACACAATCCTTGAATGCATTGTTTAGTGGGTCATTGTCAGCCATCAGCTTCCTAAGCTTCTCTTGTGCTTTTTTCATTATATGTCAGCGGCAATTCCTGTGTACTATCCCGATGAACACCTCATCAATAGCACTCCTCATTGCAAAATCTTGATCTGTTATTATGTTCTTTAGTGCAATTCCACCCATTGCATGCAAGAATGCATTAAACAGCCACACAAAGTTACCAGATAGTTCGTTTTGAACAAACCCACAACCAAATTGGATTGACTGCCCATGGTTATTAATGCCAATGAAAGGTGCACATGGCATTTTGTACATGTTTGTCATGTATGTTGTGTCAAATAAGATGACATCATTGTATCTAGCATATGCCCTGCGCGACGCACCATCTATCCAGAATAAATTTTCCACTCTGTCCTCATCATCAAGCTTTATTCTCCAATAGAAATCTGGATCTTGTGCCTTCATATCTTGGAAGTACGAGATTGTGCTCCCCACATCAGCATGGCGGTACTCCATCCGGAATTTAGCTCGCTAGTTTGCGATGTCCTTTGTTGTATATGGTACATCTTTAGGATTCCCATAGAACCATTCCATTAGTTGCATTTGTCTTGCTGTCTCTATGTTGCATCCGTGCAATATCTTCAAGAAGTCCTGCTCATCTTTTGGAATGTTCCAATGTGTTGATAGGAACTTTGTCAAGGACGGCTTTCTTATTAGAGGGTGGTTGTGGTCGTCGTTGAAGCGTTTGACTCTCCACCACGCGTCCGTGTGGGTGATGTAAAGGTGGGCCGGACATCCCGACCTCATAACCTTCCCTCTTTTCCTCTTCTTCACGATGCCTTTTGGGTCCTGCACATCCTCTATCTCCTCCTTGTTTGTTTTTGGCTTGCCGTATTTCCCACAAACCAAGAGGACTCTACTTACAGTATTGTCTTTAATTGTTTTTCTGTATTCCAGTCTCATTCCAAACCCATGTCTCAGTGCATATTGCCTGTAGTGTTCGTAAGATTCCTCAAAAGTATCAAACTTCATCGTTTCATCAGGAGGTTTCGGTGTGGAGTATGCCTCGGTATTTTTGTCTCCCTGTTCAGCATTCTCTCCCCTTGTTTTTGGACTCGCTGGCTCGCTGACTGAATGATCAAAGAAGCTTTCTCTCCCCCTATGCTGCTAGTAGTCGGTTCTTTGCTTGTCTCTCGAATCATCGGGTTGCTTCTAGATGTAGCACCTGCAATGTTTTTGAAAATTGTTATTTTGTGTTATATTTTCTGCATGCCAAAACTAGTGGTAACTTGTACTCCTGTTGCTTGGTAAAGTTTGCATGCATTAAGATGTTTTGTGTAGCTGTAAAGTGAAAGCATGTAATTCCAATTGCAATACAGATTGCATGATAATTCGTATGCAGTAAGTGTGATAATTGTACCTAAATTCATGGTAACCTGTGTGCATCAAGCTACGTGATTTGTGAAATGTTTCATGGTGAATGTGATAGTTGTAAATAGCATAGGGTGGTAGTTGCAATTCAAGTTCGATGGTAACAAGTTTGTGCATAAAAATGTGGTAGCATGGTAAATGTTTTAACTTCATCTGTTTTGGCAGAACCAAAGCTTGCCGTGTGTGCATATTCACACTGTTGGTTTGTCCCCACATCACTCATCATGATTTCCACATTACCCCCGTTGTCATGCGCCATTTTCTTGTGTTACAGCACCTGCTAGCACATATGATTGCACCCATTAATTTCCACAATTACAAGCAATTTTGATATTTTTTCACAACAACTATATTTTTTTCCTTTTACTGCACTGATTACTTCTTTTTTATAACAGGTATCGTTTTGGCAGTAACCAGCATATGGGAGCATGACAGCGATAGTTTCTATCAACCTCATTTCATGAACATCATTTTTTATCAAAAAAGTCTGGTGGCAACAATGTAAATCAACATATGGTATTCTTGTAGTGTTTTTAGCACCTTTGGTTCTGAGTTTTCCTGGTAATTTGTAATGAATTAACATGATAACTTGTTCTGACATGGGTTTGTTCAATATAAAAAGAAATAAAAGGATCTTTTTTATGTTGAATAAGTCTTAAAGGATGCTGATTACTCAATGCACACACTCTGGTAATCTATATTCAATCGAGATGTTGAATCACTTACCTCCTTTCTTTTTTGCCTGATTATGACGAAATTGAGACGAACTGGGGCCCTCTATCTGGTAACCCCTGTGATGTTCTTGTGGTAAACCGGGGCCCTCCCTCAAATCCTTGTGTTTTGGTGGTGTTTTTCGTGGTTTCCTTTTTTTTTGGTGGATCAGATCTGGGGCCGAGGTCGCCGGCGATGGAGGCGCGTCGGGGAGAGAGGAGAGAACTGATCGGGGCAGGTGGATGTTTCTTGCGATGGAGGTAAGAAACTAGGTTTTGGGTTGGTAAGTCACGTGTAGGAGGGGGGAGGTGGGCCAAAGGGGTTGTGTATACTGTCTTGGGCCTCAATGTGTTGTGCGCGGTGGGCCTCGCGAGAGAAGGCTGGGTCGTGGGTGGCGCAGCCGAAGTGGGTCACGCGCGGGGAGGGACGCAGGTGTACGATCGTGCAGATTGGTCGCTAACCACCAGTCGACTGGTGGTTAGTCGCGTCCTTTTGTTTTCTGTTGTTTTTTATTCAGTTTTCTTCTTTCCTGATTTTCTTTGATTTTCTTGTTCGGTTTTCTTTGTTTTTGCAACGGTTTTCTTTGGTTTTTCTTTTTCTTCTTTATACTTTGTTTCTTTCTTTGGGGTTTTTCTTCGTTTTCTTTTTCATTTCATTGTTGTTTTTTCTTTTTTCTTTTTTCAACACATGTCTACTTTGTCATACATGCTGTACATTTTTTGTATACATGTAAAACATTTTTTTATACTTGTTTAACATTTTTCAAATACATGTTTAACATTTTTACCAAAACATGTTTTCAGTATATTTTCCAAATATGCGTTAAACATTTTTTCAATACATGTTGAAAGATTTTCTGAATGATACAAAAAAATAAAATGTGCAAATGTTTTTGTAAATTGCACAAACATTTTTTGAAAATGCCAACAAATACATTTCTGAAACTTGTGTTTTTTAAACGTGACATACATTTTTTTAAATGTTAGAAACATTTTTTATGAACTGTACAAACAATATTTTACATTGTATAAATATTTTTTAAATGTCACGTACATTTTTGTTGGAATGTGACATTTTTTAAGTGTCAGATTTTTTTCATAAACATGATCTGATTGCTTTAGGTTTTTTTTCTCACCCACGCATGGCTTTGGTTTATATGAATTTGCTATTGCTAGAGTGTTTTTTATGTTCATGTGTTGGTGTTAGCTATGTGCATTCTAACTATGCAGAGGCCGGACATGCGCTCAGTATATTTATATCCTTTTGATGCTTCATTTGATTCAATAAAATTCACCTTTTCGAAAAAATGGGAAGTGAGTCTGTAGATTAAATTGTAGATATTGTCTGTAATTCTAGCATCTTGTTACATGAATTCACGAAACATGACGGTCCGGCCTATTACGTAGGCAGCATAGCTTGTCATGGTAATCTATCATTACGTAAGTATTCTTTCATGCTTTTATATTATGGAACGGAGGGAGTAGTAGCTAGCCAGGGGCTGGCCGGCGGTGCTGCGACGGGTCAGATCTAGACCGCGGCGAAGCGAATGTCTATCCGATGATGGGACTGTTTATTGCACTGTCTTAACTAACTCCACCCACGCCCACGCCCACGCCCAGTCCAACAACTCTCAAGAGCAACCCGTTGAATGATCACCCAGGCAATATCAGAACATTTCTTGCCCAGCTAGACGGATTACCAAACGATCGGTGTTCGGTGATCATCATCAGTTTAATGAAGCCGCAGCTAGCTGTTCAACACTTTGCACAGACACGGATAAATGTCAACTTAGCATTACCCGGTCCGGGAGATTGTGCTCCCCATGATCAGTTCTGCTGAGAAAACTATTGTTGCGGGAAACGACATTCCTTGCACGATTGTTCCTTGGATGTAGCTATAAATAGGCATGCAGAGGCATCGTCTTCTCATCACCCAAGCTCACGACACACACCAAGCAAACAGCCCGAGCGAGCTAAGCTAGCGACCATGGCCAAGCTCGCCGCCGCCCTGACCGTGCTCGCGCTGCTCGGCTGCATGGCGCGTGAGGGCCAGGCAGACTATGGGCATCCCAGCCCACCGCCGCACACCCCGTGCTCTCCTGGCCATCCTTCGACTCCCCCGAGCACAGCTAGTCCTCCTCCTCCGGCGTCCGTCCCGAGCCCACCAGCCTCGGCGGAGCTCGTCGTCGGCTACTACCAGAAAACGTGCCATCGCGCCGAAGACATTGTGAGGGAGACCGTGCGTGGTGCCAATGCCGGCATCATGGCGGGGCTCGTCCGCCTCTTCTTCCACGACTGCTTCATCAGGGTAAGACTTGTGCACGGATTGATGCTTGGGGTCTTTTGGCAATGCTCAACAATAATCAGTAATTTTCTGTTATGTGCATCAACGTGTGGGCTGACGAATCATGTGTGCACGTCTTGATGCATGGTTATTTATCTACAGGGTTGCGACGCCTCTGTGCTACTTGACGTGGCCGACCCTAGCAGCGCCACGGAGAAGTTCGGCCCCCCGAACCTAAGCCTGCGAGGCTTCGAGGTGATCGACGCGGCAAAGGCTAGGATCGAGAAGGAGTGCGGGAACGTCGTCTCATGCGCCGATGTCTTAGCCTTCGCTGGTCGTGACGCCACCTACTTCCTCAGCAACAACAAGGTCTACTTTGACATGCCGGCCGGACGCTACGACGGGCTTGTGTCCCTCATCAACGAGACACTCATCCACCTGCCCCCGCCCTTTGCCACCGTGGAGCAGCTCAAGGCCAACTTTGCCTCCAAGGGGCTCTCCGCCGATGAGATGGTCACCCTCTCTGGTGCACACACCATCGGGGCCTCCCACTGCTCATCCTTCGACGACGACCTCTCCGACCGCCTCAATGCCAGCACCTCCGACATGGACCCCAAGCTGATGGCGTCTCTAGAGAAGCAGTGCAGGTCAGACACCGGCAGCGACAACACGGTGGTGCAGGACATCAAGACCCCCAACAAGCTAGACAACAAGTACTATAAGAACGTGCTCAGCCACGAGGTGCTTTTTGCCTCGGACGCTGCGCTCTTGACGGCGGATGACACAAGTGCAGCGGTGCGCGCCAATGCCGAGGATAACAATGTGTGGGAGGAGAAGTTCAAGGCGGCGATGGTGAGGATGGGTGCCATCGAGATCAAGACCAGTGCCGATGGCGAGATCAGGAGGAGCTGCCGCGTCCTCAACACGTACTAAATCAACCGGTGGTCCATCAAATCATGATGGCAAGTTTTTCACTGCTTGAGATTAAGAATAAGCTCATGCTTTCTCATGAGCATGGGATTTCGATTTATTTTTTCTTGATTGTTAAATTGATTTACTGGTCCTGATTTTTTTAATTTGAATTACCTCCCTTACTACTATTGTATTCGTTCTTGTCTTTTCCTTGGGTTTGAACTGTAATAACATCTTGTTTTGAAACATTTTTCTTATGAAAGTTGTTTGCATAACAATCTGGAGATATTAATAGTTCTTCAAATGTTTTTCCTTCCGTTCATTTTTTATTTACTACTCCCTTCGATTCAAAAAAGTCTCATGGCTTTAGTTCAAATTTGAACTAAAGCTGAACTAAAGTCCATGCGTTGCAACAGGAGACCATGAAAATCATACTCCCATAACCCAA
>NC_041383.1:166470718-166608821 GCF_002162155.2 Triticum dicoccoides
TGAAATCCTTCACGTTGCCACATGAAAAACAACATAAAAATATGTGTTGCACAAAAACATGAAACTAGATAGATTTCGTAAGGGTATTGAAGGTGTGTGCAATGCCCAAAAAATATGAATCGTGACTAACCTATGAGGTACTGATGGTGTAGTGGAAAGCATGGAATTTGGATTTTTGGTTGATGTTTAAATTGTTTTACCCGTCCTGAAAATCCGGGCCGGTACTCAAAAGAATTTGGCGAAGCGTTTGTTCCTGAACGTGGGAAGTGGAAAGACAAAGACGGATAGGGATCTCGTCTCGTTTTTTGTAATTGCCGTTTGTTTGATTTGATTTACCTCCCTTACTATTGTACTCATTCTAGTCTTTCTTTGGGTTTGAACTGTAACATTTTGCTTTGAGACATTTTCTAATGAAAGTTGTTTGCACAAAAATTTGGAGATATTAACAGTTCTTCAAATATTTTACCTTCCATTCTTTTTTTCATTTATGAATGCGACGGAAGGGCCCGTTATTTAAAAAAGAACATCATAAGCCCCTTATTTTTCTAGTGCATTAGTCATTTGAAAACCGAAAATAAAATGATTTTTAAAAATTAAATCAAAAGGAAATTATCTGGACAATCCAACACAAATACAAGTCAAATGAAAAAAAATAGTTTTTTCTCATGAGGTACGAGTAATCGCAAGCCTAGAAAACTGAAAATCCCAAACTAGTAACGAGGAAAATTCTTCAACAACGCACTACCCTCTACCACTTTCATTCAAGGCTTAACTTTCTTTGAAGCTCAGTTGTAGACATAAGTAGTCCAGTAAAATTAGAAAGTATCGAGAGCACAATTGGCTGAAATTTTTAAATGTTTTTTTTCATGTTTACTCCCAATCGTGAAAATAAACTTAACACAGATAAACAATTGTAAATATAAAAAGGCGGAAGTACAAATGCGCAAAGAAAGTGCAGTTACACAAATATGGGAAATTATGACAGATGCAAAAATACCCACACAAAAATAACAAATGCAATGAAAATAAGTAGAAATATGAAAATACGAGTAGCAGCCTCATAGGAAGGTTTTGGGCCATGCAAAAAGGAACAAACCATGAGACTGAGAAAGATCGGTGGCTCCCTCATAGGAAACATTGAGGAAATGAATGTAAGTGCATCTAGTGCCACCCCTAGTTGGTTTTGGAGTATTGACGACAAACGTGGTTGCGGGACTAATGCGTTTGTGAGAATTGCAGGATAACACAGGTAGTAGTCCCTCATTGATTTAGTTTACCTATCAGAGATGACCCCTAAAAATGTATGAAGACATTGAAGACAATGGTGGTTTGTGAAGATATTCGCTTGAAGATAATGACGTGTGAAGACATTCACTTGAAGACTATGAAATGCGAAGACATAGTTTCTTTCGTAGTTTTCTTTTCTTCTTTATTGAGTGATAGGAACCATCGAACTGTTAAGTGGGGTCCACGTGAGCAAAGCCAGAAGACTGACGTGATGCTGAACCCAAATTCTATGTCTTCGAGCGAAGACAATGAGAGCAAATCTTATCCAGAGTTGGATGAGTCGGCTTTGCTTGTAGCCCAAGCCAAGCTGCCGCGTGTGTTTGAAATCTGACCGTTGGACACGTGTCGGTTCCTTAGTGACCCAAGGTCATTTCGGACATATCATGTCAGGTTGCCTCTTGGCTATAAATAGCCCACCCCATACACCATAAATTGGTGGCTGCTGAGAGTTAGTGCACGACTTTTGTCGTTTGAGAGCAATTCACCTTTGAAGCCTTTGAGAGAGAGATCCTCGCGAGGACAAAGCCCAAAACACTCAGAGCCAAAGAGTGTTAGGCATCACTGAAGTCTTTCTGTCCGCGTGACCGAAGACTTGTTACACTTGAGGACTGTGTATCCTCCAACCGGTTAGGCGTCACGTTCTGAGGATCTAAGAGTCATTATTGTGGATCGCCGGTGAACGAAGTCTGTGAAGGTTTGGAAGTCTACCTTGAAGACTTACCAGAGTGATTGAGCGAGGACTGGGTGTCCTCAGCTCAAGGGGAATAAGGTGAAGACACAATCTTTTGAGTTCAATCTCAGCCTCCCTAACCAAACGTACAGTTGTCACAGCAACTGGAACTGGTCTACCAAATCCTTTTCTTCACCAAGCTACTGGTTCTATCCCCTACCTCCTTTACATTTTAGTTTGTCTTCATGAAGTCTTTGCATGCCTGCCTGATCTGTTTGACTTCATTGTGCGAAGACTATTACTGTTTGGCTTCATACTGTCTTCCATTCCGATCCATACTACATAGCTGCTATTAGTCTTCATGCTTTCACTATATTGCTTACATGACTATGAGCTACCTAGTGTAGTTTATCTTCCGCTGTATATCATATAGGTTCTTATTAACTATTTGTCTTCAAAGACCTCGAGTTTTGAAGACTTTCATAAAAATCGCCTATTCACCCCCACTCTAGTTAATAACTAGCTCTTTCAATTGGTATCAGAGCAAGGTGCTCCCTTGTTCTGTGTGATTCGGTTTAACCACCTGGAGTTTTAGCTATGTCGACTGCAGGGATAATCAAGGTCTCCGCTGCGTGCCCAGTGTTCGATGGCACTGATTGCCCCTACTAGAAGAATAAGATACGCATGCATCTTGAAGCCATTGACATTGACCTCTGGTATGTCGTCAAGATAGGCGTTCCCAAGATCGGTGAAGGTGTCACCGCTGGTGATGTCAAGAGGTTTGTGCAACTGGACTCAACCGCCAAGAACATCATCTGTGGTCATCTGACCAAAGGACAGTATGGCCATGTGAGTGCACTGGAAACTGTGAAGCTAGTCTGGGACTGGCTGTCCAAGGTCAACAAAGGCGTCTCAACTCAGAGAGACTCAAGGATTGATGTTCTTCGCGATATCTTCAACCGCTTCAAGATAAATGACAATGAAAATGTCCAGCTCATGTTCGACCTCCTCATTGATATCACAAATGAGCTTCGTGCTCTTGGCGCCACTAAGATCGCCAAGCATGAAATCGTGAGAAACTTCTGAGATCACTTGATAGCTCATTTGACGCTTTGGCCCCGATGATAGAAGAATGTCCTGACTTCAGAGAACTCAATCCGTGTGATATACTTGAGAGGATCAACACACATGAGTTCTAGCTATCTGAGAAGAGAGATATCTATGGCCCCAACTATGGCCGATCCCATGCTTTGAAGGCAAAGGATGTTTCCTAATCTAAAGAAGAATGTGACTGTAGTTCTGATGATCCTGAAGACATTGGCAAAGATCTAGCAATCCTTGTGAAGAAGTTCCAAAAGTTCTCCAAGAAGAATCGCTTTAGAAAGGCCTCAAGATCCAGTTCCAAGAATGATGAGGCTTCCTCTCGTGACTACAAGAAGCGAACATGCCACAAATGCAAGAAGCCAGGCCACTACATATCTGAGTGTCCTCAATGGGACAAGGAATCTAAGAAGAAGAAGAAGAAGAAGAAGAAGAAGAAGAAGAAGAAGAAGAAGAAGAAGAAGAAGAAGAAGAAGAAGAAGAAGAAGAAGAAGAAGAAGAGCAATGAATATGATTCTGACAAGAAGAAGAAGAATAAATCTTCAAAGTCTTCTTCAAAGTTTTTGACAAAGTCTTCGTCTCACAAGAAGAGCTCACCTGGCAAGGCTCATGCATTTATTGGCAAGGAGATGGATTCAAAGGAGGAGTCTACTTCTGAGGAGGCAGAGGTGGAGTCTGAGGAGGAGTATGATTCAGGCATGGCAAGCCTGGCTCTAGCTTCAGCATTCATAGCCAAGTCCATCTTCAACAGTGAAAACAATGGTCACGCCACTGACGCTGAAGCCGATGATGAGGATGACTCTACTCCAACCTACTACTTCATGGCACGAGGTGCCAAGGTAAACTCACGTGATGCTTACTTTCAAACCTCCAGTGAAGATGACTCTGAATGTGAATCCAAACCTAGCTATAAAACACTTGCTAAAATAGCAACTGAATAACAAACTGCTATGGAACACATTCAAAAGTTGCTAGACAAAATCGATGACCTATTGGACGAGTAAATGAGTCGAACTCATTCCTCAATCGAAGACATCAAAACCTTCGTGTTAAGTACGAGGAACTTGAAAGTTGCGATGAAACCCTCTCAGCCTCTCATGAGAAGCTTTCCTATGACTATCTTCAAAGGAAGTGAGATCTAGAGAAACTGAGAGCGTCTCATGAAGATCCTCAAAAGGAGAACGATTCACTACTCGCTCAACATATCAGTTCTGCTCAGGAAGATTTTGTGCCACCATGTTTAAAATGTCTTGAGCGTGATAATACTGTCTCTGTTGCTGAATGTTCCACTGCCTCTGATGTTGCAATATCTTCAACTCCTTATGTGGTAACTAACCCCTCTACTGAGGATACCTCTACTATTGCTGATGAGAATGCTAGGTTGAAGACATTGCTTGAAACAGGCATGTACAAAAGCCTCAAAGGGCATCAGACACTATGCGATGTCCTCAAGAAACAGATTCTGAACCGAAACCCTAGGAAAGAGGGTGTTGGTTTTGAGAGGAAAATGAATGTTGATGATTCTTACTGGAAGCCTGAGCAGTACCCCAAAACCACATGGGTTGCTGCTAAGGATCCTTTAGTGGACCCATCCATCTTATCTGGCTTCATTTGTGCTAACCCCATTATCATTGATGAATCCTTTGACGCCAATTATAAGCTGTTTAAGAATCACAATGGTGAAGTGTTTGCCAGGTTTATTGGTAACAATTGCAGGAATGGGTCACCTTTGAAGAAGATCTGGGTGCCCAAGAGTTATCTTGAGAAACTTCTTGTGAATGTCATCATGACACCACCAGGGAAGAAGACAAACCCCGGACCAAAGGCTTCACATGGCCCAAAGGCTTCATACAGACAGAGGACCTCACAAGGTCACCCTAACAACCAATGTTTTGCAGGGAAACTATAATCAGACTCATGAATATGAGCGGGTTTCTTCTAACCGCTATGTTCACAAATCAAAGAACTTTAATGCATATTCTTATGAGTATTATTCACCTCCTGCAAAACTATTTGCTAGGGCTCCAAAGCCAAACTTCTCAGGTGCTGAACTTAGACTTATTGCTTCTAAGCCACCCCTGAAGATGTGGGTGGTTAATAAGAATTAACTTCTCTTACAGGGAAAGGTCTCTAGCCAGAAATCAAAGACTTCTGACGCCAATGTTGGGGACCTAAAACATCTTGTGGGACACAAGATAAAGTGCCAGAATGGTCTTACCATTTATTTTGTCCCACGGTTTCTTTACGAGCATCCTATCTTACCAAACAAGAATCTTAACATTGATAATATGCTTGTTCATTATATGTTTGTGCTTCACAATACTCTTGGTGAAGCCAATCCCGCTAACTACACTGTAGGGTACGACTCTGAAAGCTACTGAGTGGATAATGGGCAGTGGATGCACTAACCACATGACTGGTGATCGAACTCTTCTCATGGATTGAAAACTACGTCCATCTACTAAAAGTCACACCACGTTCGCTGACATTGGTAAAAGCAAGGTATTGGGCATACGTAGAGTTGCAATCTCAAAGGATCAACACATGGATAAAGTGATGCTTGTTGAATCCCTTGGATTCAACTTAATGTCTGTCTCAATGTTTTGTGATCTGAACATGATTGTGATATTTGGAAAATATTGTTGCCTTGTGCTTATGGAAACTAACAAATCTCTAGTCTTCGAAGGGTATTGAAGAGGTGATCTATATATGGTAGATTTCTCCGCAGGATCACATCTTGCTGTATGTCTTCTAGCAAAAGCTTCAGAGTGCTGTCTTTGGCATCGAAGGCTAGGACATGCCGACATGAGGAACTTGCACACTCTCATGAAGAAAAAGCACATCATTGGCATTGAGGGAATCAAGTTCAAGAAGGATTATCTATGTAGTGCTTGTGAAGCCGGGAAGATGACTAGGGCCAAACATCCCTCGAAGACAATCATGACTACATCATGCCCCTTTGAGCTGCTACACATGGACTTATTTGGCCCTACTCATTACTCTACCCTTACTACCACTGCACATCTTTATGGCTTCCTCATTGTTGATGATTATTCAAGATACACCTGGGTATACATAATACTCTATAAGACTGAGGTGCAGGATGTCTTCAGACGCTTCGCAAATCGTGCCATGACCAATTATGGCATCTATATCAAGCACATCACGAGTGACAATGGCACAGAATTCAAGAACACTAGCCTCGACACTTATCTTGATACATTGGGCATCACACAGAAGGAAATATGCTCTAGAGGCAATAATAAAGTTGTTATTTTATATTTTGTTATATCATGATAAATGTTTATTATTCATGCTAGAGTTGTATTAACTGGAAACTTGATACATGTGTGGATACATAGACAAAACACTGTGTCCCTAGTAAGCCTCTACTAGACTAGCTCATCGATCAAAGATGGTTAAGTTTCCTAACCATAGACATGTGTTGTCATTTGATAAACGTGATCACATCATTAGGAGAACAATGTGATGGACAAGACCCATCCGTTAGCATAGCATATTGATTGTTTAGTTTTATTACTATTGCTTTCTTCATGTCAAATACATATTCCTCCGACTATGAGATTATGCAACTCTCGGATACCGTAGGAATACCTTATGTGCTATCAAACGTCACAATGTAACTGGGTGATTATAAATATGCTTTACAGGTATTTCCGAAGGTGTTTGTTGGGTTGACATAGATCGAGATTAGGATTCTTCACTCCGAGTATTGGAGAGGTATCTCTGGGCCCTCTCAGTAATGCTCATCATAAGAAGCCTTGCAAGCAAAGTGACTAATGAGTTAGTTGTAGGATGATGCATTACGGAATGAGTAAAGAGACTTGCCGGTAACAAGATTTAACTAGGTATGAAGATATCGACGATCGAATCTCGGGCAAGTAACATATCGACAAACAAAGGGAACTACGTTGTTGTCATAAAGGTTCAACCGATAATGATCTTCATGGAATATGTAGGAATCGAATGGGAATCTAGGTCCCGCTATTGGTTATTGATCGGAGAGGTGTCTCCATCATGACTACATGATTCTCAAACCCGCATGGTCGCATGCTTAACATTCGTTAACGGTAGAATAGTATTGGGATATCTGATGAGTGGTAACCACATGTTGTTCGGAGTCCCGGATGAGATCCCGGACATCATGAGGAGTCTCAGAATGGTCGAGAGGTAAATATTTATATATAGGAAGTCATATTTTGGGTTCCGGAAAAAGGTGCAGTTTTTTCGGTATTGTACCGAGAAGCTTCTAGAAGGTTTTGGAGGATTCCGGAGGGGTCCGAAAGTCCACAAGTGGGTTCACCACAACCCAAGGTCTAGCATGGGCTGTGGGGAGGTGTCCTAGCCTTATTCGTTCAGGCGCACGAAGTCCTCAAAATCCCATGTGGCTAGGGAAAGGAAAAAAAGGAAGGAGTCCTAGAAGGAATAGGATTGGACTTGGATTCCAAGTCCTCCTCCCTCTTGGCTGCGCCTTGGGATTTGGAGGGGTTGTTGCCACGCCCCTCCACCTATATATAAAAGGGAGGGGGCGCCCCAAGAGGACAAACAAAGCCCTTGGCGCCCCTTTCTCTCCCGTTACTCCGTAGTTCCACCGCCTCGTCCCGGCGACGCTTAGCGAAGCACTGTGGGTGTTACACCATGATACGTCTCCAACGTATCTATAATTTTTGATTGTTCCACACTATTATATTACCTGTTTTGGATGTTTATGGGCTTTATTTTACACATTATTATCATTTTTGGGACTAACCTACTAACCGGAGGCCCAACCTATATTGCTGTTTTTTTGCCTATTTTAGTATTTCGAAGAAAAGGAATATCAAACGGAGTCCAAACGAAATGAAACCTCCGGGAGCGTGATTTTTCGAATGAACATGATCCAGAGGACTTGGAGTGCAAGTCAAGAAGCAGCCGAGGCGGCCACGAGAGGGTAGGGCGCGCCCCCTGTCTCGTGGGCCCCTCAGGCGGCCACCGACGTACTTCTTCCTCCTATATAAGCCTACATACCCCAAAAACATCCGGGGAGAACCAAACAAATATTTCCGCCACCGTAACCTTCTTTAT
This sequence comes from Triticum dicoccoides, assembly GCF_002162155.2. Lineage (NCBI taxonomy): Eukaryota > Viridiplantae > Streptophyta > Magnoliopsida > Poales > Poaceae > Triticum > Triticum dicoccoides. The sequence continues at coordinate 166,478,862 of NC_041383.1, forward strand.
CCGCGAGATCCCATCTTGGAGCCGTCGCCGGCGTTCTGCCGGAGGGGGATTCCACCACGGAGGGCTTCTACATCAACACCATAGCCCTTCCGATGAGTTGTGAGTAGTTTACCACAGACCTTCGGGTCCATAGTTATTAGCTAGATGGCTTCTTCTCTCTTTTTGGATCTCAATACAATGTTCTCCCCCTCTCTTGTGGAGATCTATTCGATGTAATCTCTTTTTGCGGTGTGTTTGTCGAGATCCGATGAATTGTGGGTTTATGATCAAGTTTATCTATGGATAATAATTGAATCTTCTCTGAATTCTTTTATATGATTGAGTTATCTTTGCAAGTCTCTTCGAATTATCGGTTTGGTTTGGCCTACTAGATTGATCTTTCTTGCCATGGGAGAAGTGCTTAGCTTTGGGTTCAATCTTGCGGTGTTCTTACCTAGTGCCAGAAAGGGTTGCAAGACATGTATTGTATTGTTGCCATCAAGGATAAAAAGATGGGGTTTATATCATATTGCTTGAGTTTATCCCTCTACATCATGTCATCTTGCTTAATGCGTTACTCTGTTCTTATGAACTTAATACTCTAGATGCATGTTGGATAGCGGTCGATGTGTGGAGTAATAGTAGTAGATGCAGGCAGGAGTCGGTCTACTTGTTGCGGACGTGATGCCTATATACATGATCATGCCTAGATAATCTCATAATTATTCGCTTTTCTATCAATTGCTCGTCAGTAATTTGTTCACCCACCGTAATACTTATGCTATCTTGAGAGAAGCCACTAGTGAAGCCTAGGGCCCCCGGGTCTATCTCTTATCATATTTTCTCCCAATCTACTTTTATTTGCATCTTTTATTTTCTGCATCTATATTATAAAATACCAAAAATATATTTATATTATCTTATTATCTCTATTAGATCTCACTTTCGCAAGTGGCCGTGAAGGGATTGACAACCCCTTTACTGCGTTGGTTGCGAGTTCTTCGTTTGTTTGTGTAGGTTTGTGGGACTTGTGAGGAGCCTTCTACTGGATTGATACCTTGGTTCTCAAAAACTGAGGGAAATACTTACACTACCGTGTTGCATCACCCTTTCCTCTTCAAGGAAAACCAACGCAAGCTCAAGACATAGCAAGAAGGATTTCTGGTGCCATTGCCGGGGAGGTCTTCGCTCAAGTCAAGACATACCAAGTACCAATCATAAACTCATATCCCTGCATTTACATTATTTGCCATTTGCCTCTCGTTTTCCTCTCCCCCACTTCACCCTTGCCGTTTTATTTGCCCTCTCTTTCCCAATCTCCTCTCTCTTTCGTTTGTCTCTTTTCTGTTTGCTTGTGTGTTGGATTACTTGTTGCCATGGTGCAAGATAATACCAAATTGTGTGATTTCTCGAATACCAATAATAATAATTTCCTTACTACTCCGATTGCTCCTCTTAATGATGTTGAGTCTTGTGAAATCAATACTGCTTTGCTGAATCTTGTTATGAAAGATCAATTCGCCGGCCTTCCTAGTGAAGATGTCGCTACTCATCTAAAAAACTTTGTTGATTTGTGTGATATGCAAAAGAAGAAAGATACGGATAATGATATTGTTAAATTGAAGTTATTTCCGTTCTCGCTTAGAGATCGTGCTAAAGTTTGGTTTTCGTCTTTGCCTAAAAATAGTATTGATTCTTGGAACAAGTGCAAAGATTCTTTTATCTCTAAGTATTTTCCTCCCGCTAAGATCATTACTCTTAGGAATGATATTATGAATTTTAAACAACTTGATCATGAGAATGTTGCCCAATCTTGGGAAAGAATGAAATTGATGATTCGCAATTGCCCTACTCATGGTTTGAATTTATGGATGATCATACAAAATTTTTATGCCGGTTTGAACTTTGCTTCTAGAAATCTTTTAGATTCAGCCGCCGGAGGCACGTTTATGGAAATCACTTTAGGAGATGCTACAAAACTTCTTGATAATATTATGGCTAATTATTCTCAATGGCACACCGAACGATCTACTAGTAAAAAAGTGCATGCTATAGAAGAAATTAATGTTTTGAGTGGAAAGATGGATGAGCTTATGAGATTGTTTGCTACTAAGAATTCTTCTATTGATCCCAATGATATGCCTTTATCTACCTTGATTGAGAATAATAATGAATCTATGGATGTGAATTTTGTTGGTAGGAATAATTTTGAAACAATGCTTATAGAGGAAACTTTAATTCTAGACCGTTCCCTAGTAATTCCTCTAATAATTATGGAAATTCCTACAATAATTCTTATGGTAATTTTAATAAGTTGCCCTCTGATTTTGAGAATAGTGTGAAAGAATTTATGATTTCTCAAAAGAATTTTAATGCTTTGCATGAAGAAAAATTGCTCAAAGTTGATGATTTGGCTAGGAATGTTGATAGACTTTTGCTTGATGTTGATTCTCTTAAACTTAGATCTTCTCCTCCTAAGCATGATATCAATGAGTCTCTCAAAGTAATGAGAATTTCCATTGACGAGTGCAAGGAAAGAACCGCTAGATTGCGTGCTAAGAAATATAGCTATAAAAGCGTGTTCTTCTAGTTTCCATGAAAATAATGATGAAGATATTAAAGTTATTCATGTGTCCCCTATTAGATCTTTATTTTGCAATATGAATCTTGAAAATTATGGGACTGAAGATGAGTCAACTTTACCTAAAAGGCGTCCCAAAAATTCATAGTTTTAGATCTTGATGCTAAATTTTGTAAAAGTGGGATTGGAGAGGTCATGACTTTAAATAGTATTGAACCCACTATCTCGGATTTCAAAGAATTTGATTATGATAATTGTTCTTTAGAAAGTTGTATTTCCTTGTTGCAATCGATTGTTAATTCTCCACATGCTTATAGTCAAAATAAAGCTCTTACCAAACATATTGTTGATGCCTTGATGCAATCTTTTGATGAAAAACTTAATTTGGAAGTTTCTATACCTAGAAAACTTAATGATGAGTGGGAACCTACTATAAAGATTAAAATTAAAGATTATGAGTGTTTTGCTTTGTGTGATTTGGGTGCTAGTGTTTCGACGATTCCAAAAACTTTATGTGATATTCTAGGTTTCCATGATCTTGATGATTGCTCTTTAAATTTGCACCTTGTGGATTCCACCATTAAAAAGCCAATAGAAGGATCAATGATGTCCTTATTGTTGCAAATATAAATTTGGTGCCCGTTGATTTTATCGTTCTTGATATAGATTGCAATCTTTCTTGCCCTATTATTCTTGGTAGACCTTTTCTTAGAACGATTGCTGCGATTATTGATATGAAGGAAGGGAATATTAGATTCCAATTTCCATTAAAGAAAGGCATGGAGCACTTTACAAGAAAGAAAGTCAAATTACCTTATGAATCTATCATGCGAGCTACCTATGAACCAAGTGTCAAAGATGGCACTACTTAGATCTATCTTCGCTTTTATGCCTAGCTAGAGGCATTAAACGATAGTACTAGTTGGGAGGCAACCCAATGTTCTTTATGTTCTTTGTTTTTGTTCCTGTTTAGTAATAAATATTTTTTCTACTTTCTGTTTAGATGTTTTTTATCTTTTAATTAGTGTTTGTGCCAAGTAGAACCTATAGGATAACCTATGATATGAGTTGATTTGATTCTGCTGAAAAACAGAAACTTTGTGCTCACGAGAAAAAATTAAATAAATCACAGGAACGAGATTTTGCATTGATTCTTTTTGCTTATGATCAATAAACAAATTGTTTAGGACTTCCTATTTTGGTAGGATTTTTAAGGTTCAAGAAGTTTGTGTTAGTTACAGATTGCTACAGACTGTTCTGTTTTTGACAGATTCTGCCTTTTGTGTGTTGTTTGCTTATTTCGATGCATCTATGGCTAGTATGTAAGGGTATGAACTATAGAGAACTTGTAATACAGTAGGATTAACACCAAAATAAATAAAGAATGAGTTCATTACAGTACCTTATGTGGTGGTTTTGTTTTCTTTTACTAACAAAGCTTATAAGATTTCCTGTTGAGTTTTGTGTTGTGAAGTTTTCAAGTTTTGGGTAAAGCTTTTATGGACTATGGAATAAAGGGTGGAAAGAGCCTAAGATTGGGGAGGCCCATGGCATCCCAAGATATTCAAGTATAGCCAAAAGCCTAAGCTTGGGGATGCCCCGGGAAGGCATCCCCTCTTTCGTCTTCGTTCATTGGTAACTTTACTTGGAGCTATATTTTTATTCGCCACATGATATGTGTTTTGCTTGGAGCGTCGTGTATTATATTAGTCTTTGCTTTTTAGTTTAACACAATCATCCTTGCTGTACACACCTTTTGGGAGAAGCCTATTTGTTAGAATATGCTATGTGCTTCACTTATATCTTTTGAGCTTGATAGTTTTTGCTCTAGCACTTCACTTATATCTTTTAGAGCATGGCGGTGGATTAATTTTGAAGAAATTGCTAGTCTCTCATGCTTCACTTAAATTATTTTGAGAGTATCTTAGAACAGCATGGTATTTGCTTTGGTTATGAATTTGTTCCTAGAATGATGAGCATCCAAGTTGGGTATAATAAAAACTATCATAGAAAGTGAATTGGATGCTAGGATCAATTTGATGCTTGATAATTTTTTTGAGATATAAAGGTAGTAATGTTAGGGTCATGCTAGTAGATAATTATGAAATTGAGAAATAATGTTGTTGAAGTTGGCAAGTCCCGTAGCATGCACGTATGGTAAAAGTTGTGTGACAAATTTGTTGCATGAGGTGCTCTTTTGAGTGTCTTCCTTATGAGTGGCAGTCGGGGACGAGCGATGGAATTTTTCCTACCAATCTATCCCTCTTGGGGCATGCGTAGTAGTACTTTGCTTCGAGGGCTAAGTAGACTTTTGCAATAAGTATATGAATTCTTTATGACTAATGTGAGTCCATGGATATACGCACACTCATCCTTCCACTTAGCTAGCTCTATTTTACCGCGCAATTTTCGCCGGTATCATGAACCCATTATTAACCTTCCTCAAAACAGACACCATACCTACCTATATGGCATTTCCATAGCCACTTCGAGATATATTGCCATGCAACTTTCCACCGTTCCATTTATTATGACACGTTTCATCATTGTCATATTGCTCTTTGCATGATCATGTAGTTGACATCGTATTTGTGGCAAGGCCACCTTCATAATTTTCATACATGTCACTCTTGATTCATTGCATACCCCGGTACACCGCCGGAGACATTTATATAGAGTCATATTTTGTTCTAGCTTTGAGTTGTAATTCTTGAGTTGTAAATCCATAAAAGTGTGATGATCTTCTTTTTTAGAGCATTGTCCCAGTGAGGAAAGGATGATGAAGACTATCCCCCACAAGTCGGGATGGGACTTCGGACTTTATAAAAATAAAAGAGGCCAAAGAAGCCCATGAAATAAAAGAGGCCAAAGAAGCCCACCCAAAAAAAATAAAAAGAAAAAAAAGAAAAAGAAAAAAAGGGGAAAAAGAAAAAAAATGAGAGAAAAAGAGAGAAGGGACAATTGCTACTATCTCTTTTTCCACACTTGTGCTTCAAAAACAGCACCATGATCTTCATGATAGAGAGTCTCATATGTTGTCACTTTCATATACTAGTGGGAATTTTTCATTATAGAACTTGGCTTGTATATTCCAATGATGGGCTTCCTCAAAATACCCTAGGTCTTTGTGAGCAAGCAAGTTGGATGCACACCCACTTAGTTTCTTTTGTTGAGCTTTCATATATTTATAGCTCTAGTGCATCCGTTGCATGGCAATCCCTACTCACTCACATTGATATCTATTGATGGGCATCTCCATAGCCCGTTGATACGCCTAGTTGATGTGAGACTATATTTTCCCACTTTTTGTCCTCACAACCACCACATTAGACCACCATAGTGCTATGTCCATGGCTTGCGCTCATGTATTGTGTAAGAGTTGAAAAGATGAAGCGCGTTAAAAAGTATGAACCAATTGCTCAGCTCGTCATCGTGGTTGTGCATGATGGTAGTATTTTGTGTAATGAAAATGAAGCATGGCCTAAACTATATGATTTTGTAGGCATAAGCTTTCTTTGGCTATGTTATTTTGGTAGGACATGATTATTTGTTAGTATGGTTTGAAGCATTATTTTTTTTATGTTTTATAAGCTTTTATCTTGAGTCATTTGGATCTGAACATTCATGCCACATTAAAGAAAATTACATTGAGAATTATGCTAGGAAGCATTCCACATCAAAAATTCTGTTTTTATCATTTACCTACTCAAGGACGAGCAGGAATTAAGCTTGGGGATGCTTGATATGTCTCCAACGTATCTATAATTTTTGATTGTTCCATGCTATTATATTACCTGTTTTGGATGTTTATGGGCTTTATTTTACACTCTATTATCATTTTTGGGACTAACCTACTAACTGGAGGCCCAGCCCGTATTGCTGTTTTTTTGCCTATTTCAGTATTTCGAAGAAAAGGAATATCAAACAGAGTCCAAACGGAATGAAACCTTCGGGAGCGTGATTTTTGTAACGAACGTGATCCAGAGGACTTGGAGTGCAAGTCAAGAAGCAGCCGAGGCGGCCACAAGAGGGTAGGGTGCGCCCCCCTGTCTCGTGGTCCCCTCGGGCGACCATCGACGTACTTCTTCCTCCTATATAAGCCTACATACCCCGAAAACATCCGGGGAGCAGCCAAAGAAATATTTCCGCCACCGTAACCTTCTGTATCCGCGAGATCCCATCTTGGAGCCATCGCCGACGTTCTGCCGGAGGGGGATTCCACCACGGAGGGCTTCTACATCAACACCACAGCCCTTCCGATGAGTTTTGAGTAGTTTACCACAGACCTTCGGGTCCATATTTATTAGCTAGATGGCTTCTTCTCTCTTTTTGGATCTCAATACAATGGTCTCCCATCTCTTGTGGAGATCTATTCGATGTAATATCTTTTTGCGGTGTGTTTGTCGAGATCCGATGAATTGTGGGTTTATGATCAAGTTTATCTATGGATAATAATTGGATTTTTCTCTAAATTCTTTTATATGATTGAGTTATCTTTGCAAGTCTCTTCGAATTATCGGTTTGGTTTGGCCTACTAGATTGATCTTTCTTGCCATGGGAGAAGTGCTTAGATTTGGGTTCAATCTTGCGGTGTTCTTACCAAGTGACAGAAAGGGTTGCAAGACACGTATTGTATTGTTGCCATCGAGGATAAAAAGATGGGGTTTATATCATATTGCTTGAGTTTATCCATCTACATCATGTCATCTTGCTTAATGCATTACTCTGTTCTTATGAACTTAATACTCTAGGTGCATGTTGGATAGCGGTCGATGTGTGGAGTAATAGTAGTAGATGCAGGCAGGAGTCGGTCTACTTGTTGCAGACGTGATGCCTATATACATGATCAGGCCTAGATAATCTCATAATTATTCGCTTTTCTATCAATTGCTCATCAGTAATTTGTTCACCCACTGTAATACTTATGCTATCTTGAGAGAAGCCACTAGTGAAACCTATGGCCCCCGGGTCTATCTCTTATCATATTTGCTCCCAATCTACTTTTATTTGCATCTTTTATTTTCTGCATCTATATTATAAATTACCAAAAATATATTTATCTTCTCTTGTTATCTCTATTAGATCTCACTTTCGCAAGTGGCTGTGAAGGGATTGACAACCCCTTTATTGCATTGGTTGTGAGTTCTTTGTTTGTTTGTGTAGGTTCGTGGGACTTGTGAGGAGCCTCCTACTGGATTGATACCTTGGTTCTCAAAAACTGAGGGAAATACTTACGCTACCGTGCTGCATCACCCTTTCCTCCTCAAGGAAAACCAACGCAAGCTCAAGACATAGCACACCACCACCATCACCACAACGCCATCATGTTGGTTGTCATCCCATCTACTCTTCCCCCCGCTTGCTAGATCAAGAAGGAAGAGAAACCATCGATCCGCACGTGTGCTAAACTCGAAGGTGTCATCCGTTCGGTACTAGATCGGTTGGATCGTGACCGGATCGCGAAGAGTATGGTTACATCAACCGCGTTTTCTAACGCTTCTGCTTTTGGTCTACGAGGGTACGTGGACACACTCTCCCCCTCTCGTTGCTATGCATCTCCTAGATAGATCTTGCGTGAGCGTAGGAATTTTTTTGAAATTGCATGCTACATTCCCCAATAGTGGCATCCGAGCCAGGTCTATGCGTAGATGATATGCAAAAGTAGAACACAAAGAGTTGTGGGTGGTGATTGTCATACTGCTTACAACCAATGTCTTATTTTTATTTTGCGGTATTGTTGGATGAAGCAGCCCAGACCAACCTTACATGACCATGTTCATGAGACTGGTTCCACTCATAGACATGCAACTAGTTTTGCATAAAGGTGGCTGGTGGGTGTCTGCTTCTCCAACTTTAGTTGAATCAAATTTGATTGCAGCCGGTCCTTGTTGAAGGTTAAAATAGAAAACTTGATAATTCACACTTGTGGTTTTGTGTCGTAGTTAAAAACGGTTCTTTCTAGAAGCCCGTAGTAGCCACGTAAAACTTGCAACAAGAAAGTAGAGGACGTCTAACTTGTTTTTTGCGGCGCGTGTTGTGATGTGATATGGTCAAGATATGATATGATATACGTTGTTGTATGAGATAATCATGTTTTGTAGTAGTTATCGGCAACTGGCAGGAGCCTTATGGTTGTCGCTTTATTGTATGAAATGCAAACACCATGTAATTGCTTTACTTTATCTCTAAGCGGCAGCGATAGTTGTAAAAGCAATAGTTGGCGAGACAACCACGACGATATGATGGAGATTAAGGTGTCAAGCCGGTGACGATGGAGATCATGACGTTGCTTTGGACATGGAGATCAAAAGCATAAGATGATGATGGCCATATCATGTCACATATTTTGATTGCATGTGATGTTTATCTTTATGCATCTTATTTTGCTTAGTATGGCGGTAGCACTATAAGATGATCCCTTAACTAAATTTCAAGTTATAAGTTTTCTCCCCGAGTATGCATCGTTGCGATAGTTCTTCGTGCTGAGACACCACATGATGATCGGGTGTGATAGGCTCTACGTTCACATACAACGGGTGCAAGCCAGTTTTGCACATGCGGAAAACTCGGGTTAAACTTGACGAGCCTAGCATGTACAGACATGGCCTGGGAGTACTGGAGACCGAAAGATCAAACGTGAATCATATAGTAGATATGATCAACATAGAGACGTTCATGATTGATGATTACTCCATCTCACGTGATGACCGGACATGGTTTAGTTGACTTGGATCACGTATCATTTAGATGACTTGAGGGATGTCAATCTAAGTGGGAGTTCTTAAGTAATTGGATTAATTGAACTTAATTTATCATGAACTTAGTACTGATAGTATTTGCAAATTATGTTGTAGATCAATAGCTGGCGTTGTAGCTCCCCTATGTTTTTTGATGTGTTCCTAGAGAAAACTAAGTTGAAAGATGATCGTAGCAATGTTGCAGACTAGGTCCATGATCTGAGGATTATCCTCATTGGTGCACAGAAGAATTATGTCGTTGATCCACCGCTAGGTGAGAAACCTATTGCAGGAGTAGATGCAGACGTTATGAACGTTTGGCAAGCTCAATATGATGACTACTTGATAGTTTAGTGCACCATGCTTTATGGCTTAGAACCAGGACTTCAAAAACATTGTGAACGCCACAAGCATATGAGATGTTCGAAGAGCTGAAATTGGTATTTCAGGCTCATGCTTGTGTCGAGAGGTATGAGACCTATGACAAGTACTTCGCCTAGAAGATGGAGGAGAATAGCTCAACCAGTGAGCATGTGCTCAGAATGTCTTAGTACTACAATCGCTTGAATCAAGTGGGAGTTAATCTTCCAGATAAGGTAATGATTGACAAAGTTCTCTAGTCACTATCACCAAGTTACTAGAACTTTGTGATGAACTATAATATGCAAGGGATGACGAAAAAAATTCCCAAGCTCTTCGCGATGCTGAAATCGACAAAGGTAGAAATCAAGAAAGAGCATCAAGTGTTGATGGTTAACAAGACCACTAGTTTCAAGAAAAAGGGCAAAGGAAAAGAAAGGGAACTTCAAGAAGAATGACAAGCAAGTTGTCACTCCCATTGTCGGTGTCAAAACCGGCAGATCTCGGGTAGGGGGGGCCAAGTTGTATGTCTGAGGACCAATGGTAACTATGTACAAATGACACAGTGTTTACCCAGGTTTGGGCCCTCTTAATGGAGGTAAAACCCTACTCCTGCTTGATTATATTCGAAGGGTATAGGGGTTACAAGAGTTTATCTACCACAAGATCGAGTTGGCTAACCCTTGATTAGCTAGCCTAGCAATGTTGGTTCCTGCCTCCGATCTAACCATCCGGTTTATATAGACACCGGAGGGGATGAGGGTTGTACAAAGTAGGTTTTACAGAAAGGAATAACATATCCGGACACCTATAATTGCCATACACGCATATGAGAGTCCCTACCATACATGAGAGGTGATCTTCTATCTTGTATCTCGACAACCCATCAGTCTGGCCCATATCCAATAGACCGGACGCCCGAGGACCCCCTAGTCCAGGACTCCCACAGTAGCCCCTGAACCAGTCTTCAATGATGATGTGTTTGGCATGTGGATTGTCTTTGGCATTGCAAGGCGAGTTCCATGGATAATACACATCGGCTTTCCATCGTAAAAGAATTGTATCCGGCTTTTCATAATGAACACAACCCTTAGCCACGAAGGCAGGATATATAAAAAATGAGAACAATGTCTTTTACTGACAACTTTTTCGGCGAAGCATCAGATTTGACCCTTCGACGTTTCGAACCATTTTCACACCCCGCATTCTGTGTTTCGAGGCCCAGCCCCATTGGCCCGTCTTGTCAATACAGAGATCGTGCCCACTTAATATGGGATTGCTCATCAATAGAATTTTGGTAATCCAACCGTTTAAGGCGCACACTTTTATTGGGAATAGGCGAGATTCAAGGCACGAGTGGGGGCGGTTGGCATTTTTACCGCCTATAAGAGGGCAATCGATCTTTGCTTTCTCCCCCACGCCTCACATCTCCTCAGCCTTCCAATCACCCAAGCTCTTAGCGCCCGAAAAGTTTCCGTTTTTCTCACCACCACCACCACCTCCCCCGACCATGGCTGGATCCGGTTCCAAAGGCAAGTGGGAGGCCTCTTCCGTCACAGAGAAGGAGATAAAAGATCTCCGAAGTGCAGGATACCTCTCCGCCAACATTGCGCACAGGCTCCCCCAAGGGTCAAGTCATTCCCACTCCAGAGCCCGGCGAACGGGTCGTCTTCCTTCCTCATTTCCTTAGAAGGCTAGGTTTTCCACTCCACCCATTCATCCGTGGACTCATTTACTACTACGGGCTAGATTTCCACGATCTAGCCCCGAACTCTTTCCTCCACATCTTGACGTTCATCGTCGTGTGTGAGGCTCTCCTCCGCATCCACCCACACTTCGGCCTGTGGCTCAAGGTCTTCAACGTGAAGTTGAAGGTGGTCAATGGGAAGCACGCGGACTGCGGCGGAGCTATGATCAGCAAGCTGCCCAACACCACATGGCCCAAAGGGGCCTTTGTGGAGACCATTAAGATCTGGTAACAAGAGTGGTTTTACATCACTGAGCCGCGCTGCACTAAGTGGGCGGCGATCCCGGATTTCAGATTCGGACCCCCCATGAGGCTTGTCTCCTGGACCGCGAAGGGCCATGCCTGGGGGTCTCAGACAGAGGTGCAGATGCTACAAATGTGTATCACCAACATGCTGAGCAAAAGCATTTGTTTAACCAGTGTGGTTCAAATTATGCTCTTCCACCGCATTCTCCCCTGCCAGCACCGGGCTTCCCCCATGTGGGAGTTCGATCCGGAGGCACCACAGATGATACGTCTCCAACGTATCTATAATTCTTGATTGTTCCATGCTATTATATTCTCTATTTTGGGTGTTTAATGGGATTTAATATGATCTTTTATATTATTTTTGGGACTAACCTATTAACCGGAGGCCTAGTGCTAGTTTCTATTTTTTTTGCCTATTTTAGTGTTTTACAGAAAAGGAATATCAAACGGAGTCCAAACGGAATGAAACCTTCGTGAGGATCTTTCTTGGACCGAAAGCAATCCAGAAGGCTTGGAGTTGAAGTCTGGGACTCTACGAGGAGGCCACGAGGCAGGAGGGCGCGTCCAGGGGGTAGGCGCGCCCCCACCCTCGTGGGCCCCTTGTAGCTCCACCAACATATTTCTTTCGCCTATATACACTCTTATACCCTAGAAACATTAGGGGGAGCCACCAAAACACTTTTCCACCGCCGCAACCTTCTGTACCCATGAGATCCCATCTCGGGGCCTTTTCGGTGATATGCCGGAGGGGGAATCGATCATGGAGGGCTTCTACATCAACATCATTGCCTCTCCGATGAAGCATGAGTAGTTTACCACAGACCTTCGGGTCCATAGTTATTAGCTAGATGGCTTCTTCTCTCTCTTTGATTCTCAATACAAAGTTCTCCTCGATGTTCTTGGAGATCCATTAGATGTAATACTCTTTTGCGGTGTGTTTGCCGAGATCCGATGAATTTTGGATTTATGAACTTGATTATCTATGAATATTATTCGGTTCTTCTCTGAATTCTTATATGCATGATTTGATATCTTTGCAAGTCCCTTTGAATTATCGGTTTAGTTTGGCATACTAGATTGATCTTTCTTGCAATGTTAGAAATGCTTAGCTTTGGGTTCAATCTTGCGGTATACTTACCCAGTGACAGTAATACATGCTATCTTGAGAGAAGCCACTAGTGAAACCTATGGCCCATGGGTCTCTTTTCCGTTATATTGAATCAACTTGCCAATTTATATCGTCGTTCCTTTTTATTGCAATCTTTACTTTCCAATCTATACAACAAAAATACAAAACATATTTACTTTACTATCTCTATCAAATCTCACTTTTGTGCTTGGCCATGAATGGATTGACAACCCATTTATCGCGTTGGTTGCAAGGTTCTTGATTGTTTGTGCAGGTACTAGGTTACTTGTGTGTCGTCTCCTACTGGGTTGATACCTTGGTTCTCAAAACTGAGGAAAATACTTACGCTACTTTGCTGCATCACCCTTTCCTCTTCAAGGGAAAACCAACACATTCTCAAGAGGTAGCAAGAAGGGTTTCTGGCGCCGTTGCCGGGGAGATCTACGCCAAGTTAAGACATACCAAGTACCCATCATAAACTCTTCTCCCTCGCATTATATTATTTTCCATTCGCCTCTCGTTTTCCTCTCCCCCACTTCTAAAACGATTTTCGAAAACCTTTGCCTTTTCTTCGCCTCTCTTCCGTTCGCCTCTTTTTGCTTGCTTCTTGTGTGCTTGTGTGTTGGATTGATTTTTTGTAACGGTGGCTCAAGATAATACTAAATTGTGTGACTTTTCCAATACCAACAACAATGATTTTACTAGCACTCCGATTGCTCCTACTACCGATGCTGAATCTTGTGAAATTAATACCGCTTTGTTGAATCTTGTTATGAAAGATCAATTTTCTGGCCTTCCTAGTGAAGATGCCGCAACCCATCTAAACAACTTCATTGATTTGTGTGATATGCAAAAGAAGAAAGATGTGGATAATGATATTGTTAAATTGAAGATATTTCCATTTTCGCTTAGAGATCGTGCTAAAACTTGGTTTTCTTCTTTGCCTAAAAATAGTATTGATTCATGGAATAAGTCCAAAGATGCTTTTATCTCTAAGTATTTCCCCCCACTAAGATCATATCTCTTAGGAACGATATTATGAATTTTAAGCAACTTGATCATGAGCATGTTGCACAAGCTTGGGAGAGGATGAAATTAATGATACGTAATTGCCCTACACATAGTTTGAATTTGTGGATGATTATCCAAAAAAATTATGCCGGATTGAATTTTGCTTCTAGAAATCTTTTAGACTCGGTCGTGGGAGGCACTTCTATGGAAGTAACTTTAGGAGAAGCTACTAAACTCCTAGACAATATTATGGTTAATTATTCTCAATGGCACACTAAAAGATCCACTAGTAAAAAGGTTCATGCGATTGAAGAGATTAATGTTTTGAGTGGAAAGATGGGTGAACTTATGAAACTGTTTGCTAATAAAAGTGTTTCTTCTGATCCTAATGATATGCATTTGTCCACTTTGATTTAGAATAATAATGAATCTATGGATGTGAATTTTGTTGGTAGGAACAATTTTGGTAACAACGCGTATAGAGGCAATTTTAATTCTAGGCCGTTTCCTAGTAATTTCTCTAATAATTATGGTAATTCCTATAACAATTCTTATGGAAATTTTAATAAGATGCCCTCTGGTTTTGAGAATAGTGTTAAATAATTTATGAGTTTGCAAAAGAATTTCAATGCTTTGATTGAAGAAAATTTGCTTAAGATTGATGAGTTGGCTAGAAACGTGGATAGAATTTCTCTTGATGTTGATTCTTTGAAACTTAGATCTATTCCACCTAAGCATGATATCAATGAGTCTCTCAAATCCATGAGAATTTCCAATTATGAGTGCAAAGAAAGAACCGCTAAGATGTGTGCTAAAAAAGATTGCTTTGTGAAAGCATTTTCTTCTAGTTTTTATGATAATAATGATGAAGATCTAAAAGTGATTGATGTGACTCCTATTAAATCTTTGTTTTCCAGTATGAATCTTGATAAAGATGGGACTGTAGATGAGTCAACTTTAGATAAAAGGCGTCCCAATGATTCGGAGTTTTTAGATCTAGATGCAAAAATTGATAAAAGTGGGATTAAAGAGGTCAAAACTTTACATAGCAATGAACCCACTATTTCGGATTTGAAGGGATTTAATTATGATAATTGCTCTTTTATATATTGTATTTCCTTTTTGCAATCCGTGTTAAATTCTCGTCATGCTTATAATCAAAATAAGGCTTTTACTAAACATATCATTGATGCTTTGATGCAATCTTATGAAGAAAAGCTTGAACTAGAAGTTTCTATCCCTAGAAAACTTTATTATGAGTGGGAACCTACTATTAAAATTAAGATTAAAGATTATGAATGCTAAGCTTTGTGTTATTTGGGTGCTAGTGTTTACATGATTCCAAAAACTTTATGTGATGTGCTATGTTTCCGTGAATTTGATGATTGTTCTTTAAATTTGCATCTTGCGGATTCCGCCATTAAGAAACCTATGGGAAGGATTAATGATGTTCTTATTGTTGCAAATAGGAATTATGTGCCCATATATTTTATTGTTCTTGATATAGATTACAATCCTACATGTCCTATTATTCTTGGTAGACCTTTTCTTAGTATGATTGGTGCAATTATTGATATGAAAGAAGGAAACATTAGATTTCAATTTCTGTGAAGGAAAGGCATGGAACACTTTCCTAGGAAGAAAATTAAATTACCTTATGAATCTATTATGAGATCCACTTATGGATTGCATACCGAAGATGGCAATACCTAGATCCATTATTGTTTTTATGCCTAGCTAGGGGCGTTAAACAATAGCGCTTGTTGGGAGGCAACACATTTTATTTTTGTTCTTTGATTTTTGCTCCTGGTTAGTAATAAATAATTCATCTAGCTTCTGGTTAGATGTATTTTTATGTTCTAATTAGTTTTTGTCCCAAGTAGAACCTTTGAGGAAGACTTGGGTGAAGTCTTTGCGATCTTGCTGTAAAAAACAGAAACTTTTACGCTCACGAGAATAGCTGTCATTTTTTTACTAGGGAGTGCTTTTAGGTTGATTATTTTTGCAGATGATTAATAGACAAATTCCTCACATCCAACAATTTATTTTAGAATTTTTAGAGTTACATATTGCTACAGACTGTTCTGTTTTTCATGTGTTGTTTGCTTATTTTGATGAATCTATGAGTAGTATCGGGGGGTATGAACCATAGAGAAGTTCGAATATAGTAGGTTTAACACCAATATAAATAAAGAATGAGTTCATTACAGTACCTTAAAGTGGTGGTTTATTTTCTTATACTAACAGAGCTCATGAGATTTTTTGTTGAAGTTTTGTGTTGTGAAGTTTTCAAGTTTTTGGGTAAAGATTTGATGGATTTTGGAATAAGGAGTGGCAAGAGCCTAAGCTTGGGGATGCCCAAGGCACACCAAGATAATTCAGGACAACCAAAATTCTAAGCTTGGGGATGCTCCCGAAGGCATCCCCTCTTTCGTCTTCGTCTATCGGTAACTTTACTTGAGGCTATATTTTTATTCACCACATGATATGTGTTTTGCTTGGAGCGTCTTGTATGATTTGAGTCTTTGATTTTTAGTTTACCACAATCATCCTTGCTATACACACCTTTTGGGAGAGACACACATGAATCGGAATTTATTAGAATACTCTATGTGCTTCACTTATATCTTTTGAGCTAGACAATATTGCTCTAGTGCTTTGCTTATATCTTTTTCGAGCATGGTGGTGGTTTTACTTTATAGAAATTATTGATCTCTCATGCTTCACTTATATTATTTTGAGAGTCTTTTAGAATAGCATGGTAATTTGCTTTGGTTATAAAACTAGTCCTAATATGATGGGCATCCAAGACGGGTATAATAAAAACTTTCATAAAAAGTGCGTTGCATACTATGAGAAGTTTGATTTTTGATGATTGTTTTGAGATATGAGGATGGTGATATTAGAGTCATGCTAGTAGAATAAATTTTAATTTGAGAAATACTTGTGTTGAGGTTTCCAAGTCCCGTAGCATGCACGTATGGTAACCCTTGTGTAACAAATTTGAAGCATGAGGTGTTTCTTTGATTGTCTTCCTTATGTGTGGAGGTCGGGATCACGCGATGGTTAACTCCTACCAACCCTTCCCCTAGGAGCATGCACGTAGTGCTTGGTTTTGATGACTTGTAGATTTTTACAATAAGTACGTGAGTTCTTTATGACTAATGTTGAGTCCATGGATTATACGCACTCACCTTCCACCATTGCTAGCCTCTCTAGTACCACGCAACTTTCGCCGGTACCATAAACCCACCATTTACCTTCCTCAAAATAGCCACCATACCTACCTATTATGGCATTTCCATAGCCATTCCGAGATATATTGACATGCAACTTTCCACCGTTTCGTTTATTATGACACACTCCATCATTGTCATATTGCCTTGCATGATCATGTAGTTGACATCGTATTTGTGGCAAAGCCGCCATTCATATTTTTTCATACATGTCACTCTTGATTCATTGCACATCCCAGTACATCGTCGGAGGCATTCATATAGAGTCATATTTTGTTCTAAGTATCGAGTTGTAAATAAATAGAAGTGTGATGATCATCATTATTAGAGCATTGTCCCGTGTGAGGAAATAAAAATAAGGAGAGGCCAAAGAAGCCAATGAAAAAAGAGGCCAAAGAATCCAAACAAAAAAAAGAGAGAAAAAGAGAGAAGGGACAATGCTACTATCCTTTTCCCACACTTATGCTTCAAAGTAGCACCATGATCTTCATAATAGAGAGTCACTTATTTTGTCACTTTCATATACTAGTGGGAATTTTCCTTATAGAACTTGGCTTGTATATTCCAATAATGGGCTTCCTCAAAATGCCCTAGGTCTTTGTGAGCAAGCAAGTTGGATGCACACCCACTTAGTTTCTTTTGTTGAGCTTTCATACATTTATAGCTCTAGTGCATCCGTTGCATGGCAATCCCTACTCACTCACATTGATATCTATTGATGGGCATCTCCATAGCCCGTTGATACGCCTAGTGGATGTGAGACCATCTTCCTCCTTTTTTGTCTTCTCCACAACCGCCATTCTATTCCATTGTGTGACGAAGATGGAGCATAGCCAAACTATGTGATTTTGTAGGGATGAAATTTCTTTGGCCATGTTATTTTGAGAAGACATAATTACTTTATTAGTATGCTTAAAGTATTATTACTTTTATGTCTATATTAAACCTTTATCTTGAATCATTCAGATCTGAACATTCATGCCACAATAAAGAAAATTACATTGATAATTATTAGGTAGCATTCCACATCAAAAATTCTGTTTTTATCATTTACCTACTCGGGGACGAGCAGGAATTAAGCTTGGGGCTGCTTGATACGTCTCCAACGTATCTATAATTTTTGATTGTTCCATGCTATTATATTATCTGTTTTGGATGTTTAATGGGCTTTAATATGCTCTTTTATATTATTTTTGGGACCAACCTATTAACCGGAGGCCCAATGCCAGTTTCTGTTTTTGTGTGTGCCTATTTTAGTGTTTTATCGAAAAAGAATATTAAACGGAGTCCAAACGAAATGAAATCTTTGCGAGGATCTTTCTTGGACCGACAGCAATCCAGAAGACTTGGACTTGAAGTCTAGGACTCTACGAGGAGGCCACGAGGCAGGAGGGCGCCCCCAGGGGGGTAGGCGCGCCGCCCACCCTTGTGAGCCCCTCGTAGCTCCACCGACGTACTTCTTTCGCCTATATATACTCTTATACCGTAGAAACATCAGGGGGAGCCACGAAAACACTTCTCCACCGCCGCAACCTTCTATACCTGTGAGATCTCATCTTGGGGCCTGTTCCGGTGATCTGCCGGAGGGGGAATCGATCATGGGGGGCTTCTACATCAACACCATTGCCTCTTCGATGAAGCGTGAGTAGTTTATCATAGACCTTCGGGTCCATAGTTATTAGCTAGATGGCTTCTTCTCTCTCTTTGATTCTCAATACAAAGTTCTCCTCGTTGTTCTTGGAGATCCACTCATGATCGGGCCTGACCTGGTCGACCCGATCAAACTATTTCACCTATGATCTGGCCTGGTTGACCCAATCATGATATTGAAGGATGGGACCTTTTATGAAAAAACTCTGAATATCCGATGTAATACTCTTTTGCGGTGTGTTTGTCGAGATCCGATGAATTGTGGATTGATGAACTTGATTATCTATGAATATTATTTTGTTCTTCTCTAAATTCTTATATGCATGATTTGATATCTTTGCAAGTCTCTTTGAATTATCGGTTTAGTTTGGCCTACTAGATTGATCTTTCTTGCAATGGGATAAATGCTTAGCTTTGGGTTCAATCTTGCGGTGTCCTTTCCCAGTGACAGTAGGGGCAACAAGGCACATATTGTATTGTTGCCATCAAGCATAAAATCTCAGGACCCCGATCCTAAGTCACACCGATCTAGCATGTAACACATCATATCACTTTGCGGCGTCACACACGGTATTCCCACGGGTGCCACCTTACCTGACCCGGGACCGTTTGCGCCTTTTGGGTCACGTATATGATAGTGCTGCTAGCATCCATATGACAAAGAACCCAGGCTGAAATGGCTAGTCATGAATCCAAAGTGGCACTAACTTACAGGGACAGGCATACATGACCCAGGAACGAACGTGTCGGTCATCAGTGAGTGAATCCAGGCTGTAGCAACTGGGCCAGCAGGACTCCGGTAAACCGGGCTGTAGCAGGCTAACAGGACTCTGGTAGACACCGCGTGACATTTCCCCGAAGGGACAGACACATGAACGAAGAAGGACACATGCCGGCCAGCCTAAGTGTTCCGGAGCAGTAGCAAGCTACCAAGGCTCAGCGGAAGCACTAGGAGACATTTCCCGGTAAGAGAGGCTACCAAGGATAAACAACTAGGTTGTCAGATCCCACACATACCAAGCATTTCAATAACATACACACAATATGCTCGATATGTGCAAATACAACATGGCATCACAACATGACTCTACAACTCAAGTATTTTATTCAATAGGCTTCGAGGAGCGAGATATTACAAACATGGGTCTCATGACCCAACACTCAGAGCATACAAGTCAAAGCACAAGCAGAAGCTTAACATGTCTGAGTACAGACATCTACAAATGAAAAAGGCTGAGAAGCCTGACTGTCTACCAGATCCTACCGAGGGCACAAGATCGTAGCTGAGGTAACAAGCTAAACATCGAAGTCCACGTGGAACTACTAGCGAGACTGAAGTCTCTCTGCAAAAACATAAATTAAGCAACGTGAGTACAAATGTACCCAGCAAGACTTACATCAGAACTAACTACATATGCATCATTATCAACAAAGGGGTGGTGGGGTTTAACTGCAGCAAGCCAGCTTTGACTCGGTGGCTATCCTGAATTACGACTGCAAGTAACTCTTTTGAGCTGGCGCACACGATTCCACACATTCACCATATCGATACACCACTATGGATCCGCTCCCGTCTCCCTACGAGAACGCCATCCATAGCACTCACGCTTATCTTGCGTATTTTAGAGTATCCACTTTCACTTGTCTATGAACTGTACAGGCAACCCAGAAGTCCTTTACCGCGGACACGGCTATTCGAATAGATCATATTAACCCTGCAGGGGTGTACTTCTTCACACACACTCTCACCACTTACCGCCGTTTACACGACATGTACTCGGCAACCTTCAAGCGGAAGCCCAGCGAGGGTGTCGGCCACAACCTGACTAACCACACAAGTCTCTCGTCCAGGTTTATCGCCTATTCGGGTTCCATCCGCAAGGAGATCCGGCCGGGGTGTCGCTCACGGCCCCAAACGATGTGTGCAGGGTTCCCAAGCCCTCCATCCGGGTGCTACTTGGTACACTGGGCCACTGTGCCTAGTCTGTCCCAAGCCCACCTGTACCGGGTACCACTTGGTAGACTACTAACACTACATACAAACACCAGAAACTAGTTGCAACTCCTGGACAGAGATCATGTTGATTAATATGTTGAGAGAGTCAATTAAGGATCCCAATGTGTGGTAGTAGCTCTTCATGGATCACAAACACAGAACTCAGTTCCTGAGGACGGCTACAATGAGACAACCCACCATGTACTCCTACATGGCCTCTCACCGTTACCTTTACCAAATCGTGTTCACACACTTAGCTCACACACAGTAGGACATGTTCACACACCTCCAATTTGTCCTTGATGAATCAGACCTGACTCAACTCTAAGCAGTAGCAGGCATGAAAAACAAGCATGAATGAGTAGGCACATCAGGGCTCAAACAACTCCTACTCATGCTAGTGGGTTTCATCTATTTACTGTGGCAATGACAGGTCATGCAGAGGATAAAGAGGTTCAGCTACCGCAACAAGTAACAGATGAATCTTGTTGTCCTAATGCAGTAAAAGAGATCAGGAGCGAGAGAGTGGGATTGTATTGGAATGAACAAGGGGGTTTTGCTTGCCTGGCACTTCTGAAGATAATATAGCTCTTCATCGGTGTCATCGATCACATCGTCGAAACACGTCTATCGAGAGGGGACAGATACTGGCAACAGAGAAGAAATACAATCAATGCAATGCACAATATGATGCATGAATGTGACATGGCAATATGATGTGGTTTGTGCTAATGCAACTAAAACCAAATTAAAAGAAGTTGGTTTGAATCCAAGATTCAAATTCAAACTCCATATGTGGATATTTAAATGCCATTTAAATGGTTTGTGCTAAACAGCAGCTATAAGTTGTTCTAACATGCATGAAAATGGTATAGATGGATAGATTGGATTTTTCTAATCATTTTTCATATATAATTTATCTGATTTGGAGTTACGGTTGAATTTCTATGATTTTTACAAGTTTAAGCCTTTTTCTGGAATTTCCTGAATTAAATAAATCCAGAAAAGGTTATCTGCGTCAGCATGACGTCAGGGTGACGTCAGCAGGTCAAAGGCGCCAGCCCAGGTCAAACCTGATGGCTGGGACCCACATGTCAGTGTAACAACTAACTAACAGGGTTAGTTAGTGTTAAGTTAGCACTAATCTAGGTTAGTTAGGGCCTGGCCCACTTGTTAGTGAGACAACTAATTAGCTAAGTTAATTAGCGCTAACTAAGTAACACCTAAACTAAACAGGGGCAATTAGCACTAATTATAACCCTACACTAATCAGTCAAAGGCCGGCCCCACATGTCATGGACACAGGGGGGGGGGTCAAACCCTGGTCAGCGGGATCAAACCCGCCGGACCTGGTCCACGGCTCGTCGCCGGCGATGACAGAGACGGCGGAGGGCTCTGGAAATCACCCACATGCGATGGTTTTGGGCGTGGGAGGCTCTACGAAGAGCTGCTGCTCGCGCACAGCTGATGGAGCAGACGGCGGGAGCTGGGGTGGCTGGATACGACCGCGGCGAGGTCATCCACGGCGGCCGGAGTTCGGACACGCGCGGGTTCGGCGTTCTGGTGCACGGCAGGACCAGCTGGTGGTCGGGATCGTCTCCTAGGAGCAACCCGAGCACGATGACGCGCTCAGGTGCAAACTACGGCGTCTGTAGCCACGACGGCGACATGGCCGGCGGATGGGAGCTCTCGGCTCCGGCGGAAGAGGCGGCTAGAGGGCAGGAACAAGCTCGAGGAGGAGGGCAAAAGGCGGCGGGGCTCACAGTGGATCGAACGGAGGGGTCGGCGAGCTCGGGGAAGGCTTGGACGGCGTTGGAGCCACGGCGGCGATCGTCGGACCAGAGGATGAAGATGACATCGATGGCGATGATGCAGGGCACCCGGCGTCGCGTGCGTCGTGGTAGAGCTTCTTGGACCCCAGGCGGAGATCCTAGGCACATCAGAGGGGCGAGGGGGTGGCTCTGGGCGCGACAATGGTGAGCGGCGGCGACGACGGCTCTCGGTGGAGAGAACAGGAGGGGGAGAGATGCAGAGAGGAAAATCGCCACGGGAGAGAGTGAGAGCGGGCCAGGGGGGTGCGTGGCGTCGTTCGAGGTGTCTAGGCGTCGGGGATGCAGGCAGGCAGGGTGGAGGTGGCCGGGGCGCGTGCCGGCGCGCTGCGGCCATGCGCTCGTCCTCCTGGCAAGGAGGAAGACGACAGGGGAAGGGCTGCTGGGCTGGGCCAGCAGGTGGGCTGCTAGCTGGGCCGACCAGGTAAGTGGCCCAGGTTAGTCTCTCTCTCTCTTTTATTTAAGTTTTTCTATTTATGTTATTTGTTTTGATTTGATTTAGAACATCAAATCATTTTTATAAACTTTCTGTAAATTGTTATGTGAGCTCAGGTCTAGCCCAAGTCACATGCAACTTACAAAAATGTTTGAGCTTTATTTCTTATATAATCGAAATAAATCCAACTCAAATATGTCATTGATTTAATTCAAAAGGCCCAAAATAAACATTTCAGTCACTCCAAAATATTGGTTTGCATTTTACCTCATGCCAATATTTTCATAGAATAACAGGAACATTTTCTTGGACTCATTTGATGAGATTTAAATGTTGGTTATTTTTAAAGGTCTTCTGAGGCTTTTGAAAATTCCTCAATTCAAATTTCATTAGAATTTAAACATGATGCTCACATGAAGGGCTAGCCTAGTGCATACCAGAACTAGGGATGTGACAGCTCACCCCTACTAAACAAGAATCTCGTCCCGAGATTCAAGCGTAGGGTAAGATGAAGGGGAATCACAAACTAACATAATCTTCACGATCCAGGTGGCACTTCAAAGAATGTTGACTCGATCACCATCATTGTCTCGACGTCTTGCTTTGAGAACTCCAACTAACATGACAAAGAGAGGAAAGGGAAAACTCTTAGCAGGATCGATCTTCTAGAAGACCGAACAACTCAGGATCAACTCACGGAGTGAGACATTAATACATCTCGCGGGCTGAGACACGAAGCAAACATCCAAAGGGATGGGGTGAAACAGATGAGGAAGGTTCACTAGGTAGACAACAATTTCACACTTAAAAAGGTGGTGAACAGTTGACAACGTAGCGAGTAGTTGAATTGCCATGATACCATAACGAGACATCTTAGAGGAGGTGACTCATAGAATCATCCCTTAAGTGGCAAAAAGAATTACCTTTGATTCAAAGATCATTGGAACTCTCCTCACCAGCCTGAGGCAATTTACGAACGATCATTTGACAGAGTTCGGGAGAACAAAACACTTGGGCTAGAATGGATGATGTGGATTACCTTGTTGAAAACAACACAAGGGATGATTTTAGTAACTGGGTTGAAGCTCAACAGTAGAGGGTGAGTCCACTCTTTGAAAAGGTTATAGCATAACCGAGGAAACTGGGAGCAATATGCAATTAATGCCAACGATAAAGCCTAGCACTTGCACATGCTCTCAAGAACTTGAGCATTTCCATATTCATCAAGGTTTTAGCAATATCCGTGTCAAGGATCCTGGCAACACAACATACTACCATGATGAGTAGTGATGGATGATGCAGACGCAAAGGAAGAAAACACTTTCTCAGATTTCACCTTAGCGAGGCCAAGGAAACAAAATCTGGATGATCGACCGAAAGACATTTAGCACTCCGCTTCTAATGTTCTCCTTGATGTGCTAGCGCAACCCATTTATTAAACTGGGTTGATATCTAGGACATCAAGTAAAGGTCGGACTTTGGGAACACAAAAATCATAAGGAATAACTACGGAAGTAAATCCATAAGAAATCCTCATGGGGAGGTGGCCAACTTCTTCAACCAAGATACTACAATAATAGGTCTTCCGGCTGGGTGTGTTGTCCACGACATCCACTTTACCGGTTATCGAGGGACCAATATTATAGTTCTTGGGAGATGTTCCAACCATCATATCTGCCTGAGATTCAGATCTGGTTGGTGTCAGGATATTCCAGACTCATCGAGTCTAGTAAGAAAAATGAAAGTTTGCAACACAAATCGACGAGATGACGTTGCGAGATTCTCGGGAAATGAACTACGATAGCAAGCTCCAAAACATGAGCTGGTTCTGCTACACACGTGTGAACACGCTGTCCCAGGCAAACATGATCACATGGTAGTCTTACAATAAAACACTACCGAGTTCCGGTGGGGAAACCATCAACAAGGATATCGATGTCTTGTGCATGAACTAGTATTCGCACATCAACTCCTTTTCGTTGAACAATTCAATCAGTGGCTTGGTGTGCTAGGGACACATATAGAATGGAGGTAGCGAGCCTGTCAAACCATAGCACACTTCGCACATGCATGACTGACCTGGGATGATTCCAGGAAAACAAAACAATCTGTCTCGAACTCACGGCGGCAACTTGCACCAAATGCACATGAATTCGAGGAAGTCACTTCTTCCATCCAAGCATAAGCTTCATGAACGGAACACGAAGGCATTGCTTACAAAATTTTCAACACTAGGTTGATGTTCAACATGAATCATGGGGGAGACAAAATGCTACTGATGGGCTCAACGGTAACTCATCGGAATTTCCATATCACTGGACTTCCGCCATCATGTGAACACGGTGATAGTATTGGTCAGACCAAAAGATGTAATGGTGTATGCTCGAGGGATCAACGACGAGTAAGACAACATTACGAATATTGTTGGTTCTGATTTGATTTGAAAATAGCCCACACTCAAATCAAAGATTGGATAAGATGATAGGTCCATTAACTGATCACAGGGACCAATCGGTGAAGATATCATCTTTCTTCCACACACACACACACACAAAAAGATATCCCTTAACATGAACTAAGTCATACAAGCTTTTATCTTCCAACTCTCCAAGTTGTTGTTTGGCTTAATCAACTAGCTCAGGGGTATCCCACACAGATTCTTGGAGAATGGGTGGTTTGGAGGAAAACCAACATGATCACAAACTCAACATAGCGGTCAGGTGACGACCTGGTGATACTCCGAGAAGATATACAGAAAATCACGAACCACCAATATGTTGCTAAGATCGAGAGCAATCTTGCTTTCCAGGCAAGATGATATGATCAAATGAGCGAGGGATTGACAAAATCCAAACTCATTGATCGAGGAGTGCACCAGAAATAAGGACTAGATAGCACAATCTATCTTAGAATCATGATTCAATAATTAGCATGCTAAGAATGAGGTTGTTGTCCATTTAACTACCAAGCAACGGAGTTGCTAGGCGTATAGGTTTCACACATCACGATTCACTTGTTGGCATTCCGGTTGCGACAACACGGAACCGAGGAATGAATAAGGATGGCGAGAAGTATCACTATGTCAAGAATTCACAAGAGATGGTGCACAATTCCCATGACATTCTTGATATAAAGATGGTAATACTCCAAGGTAGGGCGGAACAAGAGCTAGATTAGCATTTTGATCCGTGGAACACAACGGCTTTGACCCAATCCTAGATATGGATGAGGTACTGGAGTTTGTTTCTCCTAGTCATCCTGAATAGAATGGCTTGACGGACCACAAGAATAATAAGCATCGATAACACGAATGCACAATTACTCCTGACTATCAATTGATAGACGAAGATCAGAATACGACTGAAGAGGGACAACTCAAAGGAACATATATCTTTCTGAGTTGTGGATGCATAGATTAGTATGTCGAGCAAAGCTCAACATTTCTTCCGGATAACCCATGCAGAAGGTAGAACTGGCAGATTCACAATATAGAATGGAGAACTCATCAAGAGCACTCTGGTTGTGATCTTTTGGTTCAAAAGAACTCCTGCCAAGAATGGTTCATGGTATTTGGTAGAACGATATACCACGGACCTCGAGGACTATCGCAAAGGTTACTAATATCCTAAAGGAACTAGCAAACACTATCAACATGAGGTAAGTAGGGTGAATCTCGGGTTCAAAACCCAAGGAGTAGAATACCTACTACTACGTGGCATCACGGGATGCTTTCGAGAATG
Source organism: Triticum dicoccoides (assembly GCF_002162155.2). NCBI lineage: Eukaryota > Viridiplantae > Streptophyta > Magnoliopsida > Poales > Poaceae > Triticum > Triticum dicoccoides. Next base: position 166,505,542 of record NC_041383.1, read on the forward strand.
ATGGCCAGAATCATCACACTGGGAACACGAAGCATGGCTAGATTACTAGGTGATACTCTAGACACCTAGGGTCATAATAATAACTCCAACATATATGTCAAGGCAACAGAGTACCTTAACTCAGCAATTAGTGTGATTAACCTGGCCTGAATGAACATCAAAACCAGAGGAAAAGGATTTTGCAAATGCATCAGATTGTTTAGAAACCTGGGACGACTCGGACAGCATAACGACTGTAAATGCTCAAAATGATTTGAGACATCCTGCAAAATGGTGGCATAATCATTCGATCGTCACAAAATGAAGGTTATGAGACCAACTATGAACACACGGAAGTAGAGGAGACTGAACTGAGGCTTGAAATCCATCAATCCTATAAGTCTACGGATTAGTAACACGTGATCCTAATAGACAGAAGAGAAAGCCTAGTTCCTTAACCCCGTAGGAAAGATAAGATGACTCGGATCAGAAGGGCATAAGGTATAAGGAGTAAAAAGAGCCTTACGTTCCCAATCACAATCAATTCCCTTATATAACTAAAGAATTTCTAGACTCAACTTCGACCGGTTTGGCTTGGTAATCCTACAGGCAGTCAGGCTCTGATACCAAAGCTGTCAGGACCCCGATCCTAAGTCATACCGATCTAGCATGTAACACATCATATCACTTTGCGGCCTCATGCACGGTATTCCCATGGGTGCCACCTTACCTGACCCGGGACCGTTTGCGCCTTTTGGCTCACGTATATGATAGTGCCGCTAGCATCCATATGACAAAGAACAAGGGATGACATGGCTAGTCGTGAATCCAAAGTGGCACTAACTTACAGGGACAGGCATACATGACCCAGCAACGAATGTGTCGGTCATCAGCGAGTGAATCCGGGCTGTAGCAACTGGGCTAGCAGGACTCCGGTAAATCGGGCTGTAGCAGGCTAACAGGACTCCGGTAGACACCGCGTGACATTTCCTCGAAGGGACAGACACAGGAACAAAGAAGGACACATGCCGGCCAGCCTAAGTGTTCCGGAGCAGTAGCAAGCTACCAAGGCTCAGCGGAAGCACTAGGAGACATTTCCCAGTAAGAGAGGCTACCAAGGATAAACAACTAGGTTGTCAGATCCCACACATACCAAGCATTTCAATAACATACACACAATATGCTCGATATGTTCAAATACAACGTGGCATCACAACATGACTCTACGACTCAAGTATTTTATTCAATAGGCTCCGAGGAGCGAGATATTACAAACATGGGTCTCATGACCCAACACTCAGAGCATACAAGTCAAAGCACAAGCGGAAGCTTAACATGTCTGAGTACAGACATCTACAAATGAAAAAGGCTGAGAAGCCTGACTGTCTACCAGATCCTGCCGAGGGCACAAGATCGTAGCTGAGGTAAAACGTCGAAGTCCACGTGGAACTACTAGCGAGACTGAAGTCTCTCTGCAAAAACATAAATTAAGCAACGTGAGTACAAATGTACCCAGCAAGACTTACATCAGAACTAACTACATATGCATCATTATCAACAAAGGGGTGGTGGGGTTTAATTGCAGCAAGCCAGCTTTGACTCGGTGGCTATCCTGAACTACGACTGCAAGTAACTCTTTTGAGGTGGCGCACACGAGTCCACATATTCACCATATCAATACACCACTATGGATCTGCTCCCGTCTCCCTACGAGAACGCCATCCATAGAACTCACGCTTATCTTGCGTATTTTAGAGTATCCACTTTCACTTGTCTATGAGCTGTACAGGCAACCCAGAAGTCCTTTACCGCGGACACGGCTATTCGAATAGATCATATTAACCCTGTAGGGGTGTACTTCTTCACACACGCTCTCACCACTTACCGCCGTTTACACGACATGTACTCGGCAACCTTCAAGCGGAAGTCCAGCGAGGGTGTCGGCCACGACCTGACTAACCACACAAGTCTCTCGTCCAGGTTTATCGCCTATTCGGGTTCCATCCGCAAGGAGATCCGGCCGGGGTGTCGCTCACGGCCCCAAACGATGTGTGCATGGTTCCCAAGCCCACCATCCGGGTGCTACTTGGTACACCGGGCCACTGTGCCTAGTCTGTCCCAAGCCCACCTGTACCGGGTGCCACTTGGTAGACTACTAACACTACCTACAAACACCAGAAACTAGTTGCAACTCCTGGACAGAGATCATGTTGATTAATAAGTCGAGAGAGTCAATTAAGGATCCCAATGTGTGGTAGTAGTTGTTCATGGATCACAAACACAGAACTCAGTTCCTGAGGACGGCTGCAATGAGACAACCCACCATGTACTCCTACATGGCCTCTCACCGTTACCTTTACCAAATCGTGTTCACATACTTAGCTCACACACAGTAGGACATGTTCACACACCTCCAATTCATCCTCAATGAATTAGAACTGACTCAACTCTAAGCAGTAGCAGGCATGACAAACAAGCATGAATGAGTAGGCACATCAGGGCCCAAACAACTCCTACTCATGCTAGTGGGTTTCATCTATTTACTGTGGCAATGACAGGTCATGCAGAGGATAAAGGGGTTCAGCTACCGCAGCAAGTAATAGATGAATCATTGTTGTCCTAATGCAGTAAAAGAGATCAGGAGCGAGAGAGTGGGATTGTATCGGAATGAACAAGGGGGTTTTGCTTGCCTGGCACTTCTGAAGATAATATAGCTCTTAATCGGTGTCATCGATCACATCGTCGAAACACGTCTATCGAGAGGGGACAGATACCAGCAACAGAGAAGAAATACAATCAATTCAATGCACAATATGATGCATGAATGTGACATGGCAATATGATGTGGTTTGTGCTAATGCAACTAAAACCAGATTAAATGAAGTTGGTTTGAATCCAAGATTCAAATTCAAACTCCATATGTGGATATTTAAATGCCATTTAAATGGTTTGTGCTAAACAACAGCTATAAGTTGTTCTAACATGCATGAAAATGGTACAGATGGATAGATTGGATTTTTCTGATCATTTTTCATATATAATTTATCTCATTTGGAGTTACGGTTGAATTTCTATGATTTTTACAAGTTTAAGCCTTTTTCTAGAATTTTCTAAATTAAATAAATCCAGAAAAGGTTATCTGCATCAGCATGACATCGGGATGATGTCAGCAGATCAAAGGCGCCAGCCCAGGTCAAATCTGACGACTGGGACCCACATGTCAGTGTAACAACTAACTAACAGGGTTAGTTAGTGTTAAGTTAGCACTAATCTAGGTTAGTTAGGGCCTGACCCACTTGTCAGTGAGACAACTAATTAACTAAGTTAATTAGTGCTAACTAAGTAACACCTAAACTAAATAGGGGCAATTAGCACTAATTATAACCCTACACTAATCAGTCAAAGGCCGACCCCACATGTCATGGACACAGGGGGGGTCAAACCCTGGTCCGCGGGGTCAAACCCGCCGGACCTGGTCCACGGCTCGTCGCCGGTGACGACAGAGACGGCGAAGGGCCTCGGAAATCGCCCACAGGCGATGGTTTTGGGCGTGGGGAGGCTCTACGAAGAGCTGCTGCTCGCGCACAGCTGATGGAGCAGATGGCGGGAGCTGGGGTTGCTGGATACAACCGCGGCGAGGTCATCCGCGGCGGCCGGAGTTTGGACACGCGCGGATTCGGCGTTCTGGTGCACGGTAGGACCAGCTAGTGGTCGGGGTCGTCTCCTAGGAGCAACCCGAGCATGATGACGCGCCCAGGTGCAAACTACAGCGTCTGTAGCCACGACGGCGACATGGTCGGCGGACGGGAGCTCTCGGCTCCGGCGGAAGAGGCGGCTAGAGGGCGGGAACGAGCTCGAGGAGGAGGGCAAAAGGCGGCGGGGCTCACAGTGGATCGAACGGAGGGGTCGGCGAGCTCGGGGAAGGCTTGGACGGTGTTGGAGCCACGGCGGCGATCGTCGGACCCGAGGATGAAGATGATGTCGATGGCGATGATGCAGGGCACCCGGCGTCGCGTGCGTCGTGGTAGAGCTTCTCGGATCCAAGGTGGAGCTCCTAGGCACATCAGAGGGGCGAGGGGGTGGCTCTGGGCACGGCAATGGTGAGCGGCAGCGACGGCGGCTCTCGGTGGAGAGAACAGAGGAGGGGGGAGAGATGCAGAGAGGAAAATCGCCACGGGACAGAGTGAGAGCGGTCCAGGGGGGTGCGTGGTGTCATTGGAGGTGTCTAGGCGTCGGGGACGCAGGCAGGCAGGGTGGAGGTGGCCGGGGCGCGTGCCGGCGCGCTGCGGCCACACGCTCGTCCTCCTGGCAAGGAGGAAGACGACAGGGGAAGGGCTGCTGGGCTGGGCCAGCAGGTGGGCTGCCAGCTGGGCCGGCCAGGTAAGTGGCCCAGGTTAGTCTCTCTCTCTTTTATTTAAGTTTTTCTATTTCTATTATTTGTTTTGATTTGATTTAGAACATCAAATCATTTTTATAAACTTTCTGTAAATTGTTATGTGAGCTCAGGTCTAGCCCAAGTCACATGCAACTTACAAAAATGTTTGAGCTTTATTTCTTATATAATCGAAATAAATCCAACTCAAATATGTCATTGATTTAATTCAAAAGGCCCAAAATAATTATTTCATTCACTCCAAAATATTGGTTTGCATTTTAACTCATGCCAATATTTTCATAGAATAACAGGAACATTTTCTTGGACTCATTTGATGAGATTTAAATGTTGGTTATTTTTAAAGGTCTTCTGAGGCTTTTGAAAATTCCTCAATTCAAATTTCATTAGAATTTAAACATGATGCTCACATGAAGGGCTAGCCTAGTGCATACCAGAAATAGGGATGTGACATAAAAATATGGGGTTTATATCATATTGCTTGAGTTTATCCCTCTACATCATGTCATCTTGCTTAATGTGTTACTCTGTTCTTATGAAATTAATACTCTAGATGCATGTTGGATAGCGGTCGATGTGTGGAGTAATAGTAGTAGATGCAGAATCATTTCGGTCTACTTGACACGGACGTGATGCCTATGTTCTTGATCATTGCCTTAGATGTCATCATAATTATGTGCTTTTCTATCAATTGCTCGGCAGTAATTTGTTCACCCACCGTAAGACATGCTATCTTGAGAGAAGACACTAGTGAAACCTATGGCCCCCGGGTCTCTTTTCCATTATGTTGAATCAACTTGCCAATTTCTATCGCCGTTCCTTTTTATTGCAATCTTTACTTTCCAATCTATACAACAAAAATACCAAAAATATTTACTTTACTATCTCTATCAGATCTCACTTTTTTGATTGGCCGTGAAGGGATTTACAACCCCTTTATCACGTTGGTTGCAAGGTTCTTGATTGTTTGTGCAGGTACTAGGTGACTTGTGTGTCGTCTCCTACTGGATTGATACCTTGGTTCTCAAAATTGAGGGAAATACTTATGCTACTTTGCTGCATCACCCTTTCCTCTTCAAGGGAAAACCAACGCATGCTCAAGAGTTAGCAGCGGACTCTGTAGCATTTCCCCCGCACCACGCACGAGGGAATGTGGAAGCTAATCTTCAAGGCGCAGAAGAGCTGGCCCATGGAGACCGAAGACATCGGCCTGAACGCCAAGAATCTAGCGACTCCAGTAAGTATTTAACTTTCCGAAGACATATCCAGTCCATATGTATTCGATCTACACAGAAGTCATTAGCCCATCTCTTTTTTACAGGGTTGGACCAAGAAGTCGGAGTAGATTAAGAGTCCGGCTCCGTTGCCTGAAGACCCTGTTACTCCTGAGTTGGAGGATATGCTGGTCCCGGCGCCTTATTAGGAGCGAGAGAAGAAGACCAAGAAGAAGGGCAAGGGGCCCAAGTACGGGCCCCGCTGCAAAGGCCATCTGGAGGAAGTGTCCGGAGAGACCGAGGTCGTCTCCTCTCACGAGGAAGACGAGGACGAAGAGGAGGAGGAAGAGGGGGAGGAGGTGGTGGAGAGCGAATCCCCCCTCAAGACGAGGATGGGAAAGAGGAAAGCCTCCAAGAACCTGGAGGGGCAACGCCAAAGAAAGGGAGGGTGGTCCTCTCGGATAGTTCGGACTCAGAGTCCGAACACAGCATGAAGAGGGTCCAAAGAGATAAGCCCATTGCCGAAACGTAAGCCTCAAAAACTTACTTGTTTGATTATCACTTAATCCGCCTCTGTTGTATCAAGTCTTTTCTCTGCTTTTCAGCCCTTCACGCGAGATCTCGATTCCCTCATCTTCGTCGGGGAACTCTCTAGCACCTGGGGAGGCGGAGAGTGACGGACCCTCGTGCACCTTCTCCCCCCTGCCATGGAATACATTGAGGTGTCGTCCCAAAGGGCATCCCCGAGCCAAGGAGGAGCAGACGAGGCTGTACAGAAGGCGCCCAAGGACAACACCTCGGACACTGTAAAGCGGGGCACGGCGACCCCCATGACCATCAAGGGTGGGGGGCCTCAATAGTCCGGGCCATCACCGAACACCGTCCTAGAGACCAGTACGACTCTGGGTTCGTACCAACACCCCCCTTCGAAAGAGGGGGGAGGAGCAGTAGCTCCATTGGTGGCCTCTGTCAATCCGGAGGACGTTGACACTCTGCAGGAGGCACTGCAACGTGCCTCCATCATGGAGGAACACCGCATCCTCATGGGTGCGGTTATGGAAAAGGTTCAGTCCGTGAAAAGCGGACCGGTCGAAGCCTTCAACAGCCTACTGACGGGCCCGTGAGACTATGAGCCCCTGAGACCCATGTGTAGACAGTAGCCCCTGAGACTATGTTCGGATTAGAACAATCAAAATAGAGGATCAAAAACAGGTTGATAATGTGTTGTATATGTTGTTGGACATGCTTCTATGCTGGCGGCTGCTGCCCAGGCCGTAGAGATAGCCGAGCTCAATCGGAAGCTTCGACTGTCTGATGAGGAACTTGACCGCATCAACAAGTGGTTTAACGAAACCTAAGGTATGCGGCACAACTACATACCCGAAAGTTATATGTGTGTTAGTCGTTTAAATTGACTAAAATGTTATAAATATACTCACAGTTGGCGCAGCCAAGGTCGTGTCCCTCAAGAGTGCCCTCGCCGAAGCCAAGGAGGCAAAGGTGAGCAAGGGGGCCGCGGACAAAGCAGCCAAGGAGTTAGAGGTGGAGCAGACCACCCACCGAAGAAATGAGGCGCGGGTGGGGGAGGTCGGATAGGAGCTCAAGGATGCCATCGCGAAGTGTGAGTCCTTGGAGCAGAAGAGTTCGGAACAGGCTTCCGAGCTCACCAGAACTCTTGAGAGCATGAAAGAAGCCCGTGATGAAGCCTAGGGCGCTCGCCAGGAGATATAAGAGGCGAGGCAGATTGCGGATGGTAAGGCCTCTATCATGCAGAGTAGATTTACTAGTAAGAGATATATTTTACTGACCCGAGTTTGGAGCTCTCCAGGCGCCTTCGCGGATCTGCCGAGGAGTATTGCGGATGCCACCGCATTCTTCCGAGCCGAAGAGGGGAGCTCGACGGAGAAGTTGTTCTGGTCACGGTACCTTGCGCCAGAACTTCCAGTGCCCCTTAGTGACCAGCTGAAGCAGTTGCCTGAGATGCACAGGGTGGATGGACTGGCCATGAAGGATGTAATAGTCTGTCTGTGGGCGGCCGAGTCCATACCCAGCAGCCACTTTGGACTCGTGAAGCGGCTGGTGGATACGCTTCCTTGGATCGAGGCCCTCAAGTGGTCGTCCTGCATAGAAGGTGCCCGAATGGCCTTCACCCGCATCAAGGTTCAGTGGGTGAAGATGAAGGCCACGAGATTGCCATTGCAGGGCCACCTGAAGGCAAGGATCACCGACGGTCGGAGAAGTACTTCGACGAGGTCCTCGAGGGAGCCCGCATTGTAGAGGGCCAGTGCTCAAAGGACATCATATTTGAATAGTTGAGTCGGTTTGTAAGAGTCATGTAATGAACTCATGATGTATAATATATATGCTTGTTCTTTATAATTAGTTTATCCTCCTTTTTGGCCGTTTATAAGTCTGAAAGTTTACTAGTCGTTGGCTTCTGCCCCCACATAAATATTACAGGGGTGTTTGAGAACGCATGACCACACTTTATCGAACATCTTGGTCCGATTTAGGAGGCGTCTTGCGAAGTGAACCAAGCAATCATACTATGCGGCTTTAGTAATTTCACTTAGCCATAAGAGTCCATCGGTGGCGCTAAGTACTAGCCCCTTGTTGCGTGAACGACAATCCAGAGTGCGGCACCTTTGCAATGCAGCTTGTCGAAGCTCAACCCCTCATATAGCATGGCATAAATCGTGAACGATTTGTAGTATAACACTGAGTCACCGGATCGCTGACCCGCTCTTGCATATCATGACGGTCAGTTTTCGGCTGTCTCTACTGAGGTACTTAACCGGATGAACCAGAAATACAATTGCAGTAGTTCTCCCTTTACTACCTTAGCCGAACTTGCGGAACGTAAGGTGGCAAACACAGGAGCCGGGCAATCCAAGTATAGACCAAAGACATGATTCAGAGCCGATGCATATAATGCAATATCCAGGACGCCGAAGAGTTCCCTATAGGTGTTCGGACTTAAGATTTTTTGCGGGGCCGAATACAACCCCTGGTATGAAGGTCGTGTTGAAGCACATATGTCCGTCGAACGTAGGGTGGGAACACAGATGGCAAAATAATACAAGGATCAAACCAAGAAGGTGATAATCATCTGCTTCCTTTATATCCTTATTGACACATCGAGGTGTGTTTCGACACACAATGCCGTTTAATATAAAGGTCATGTTACATGCCTAAAGTGAAAAAGAAAAGGTTTTACATAAGGGAAAGTCTAATACAGGGCCTAAAAGATCGTAGTTCAAAAAACTCCAGTGATACCCTATCGCACGTCTGCGCCATTTCTCCTTAGTAATAAGTCCTTTAATAGGAGCATTAGATGGTTGGGGAACGCTAGCCTTAAAAGGGATCTCCTGAAACAACCATCTGGCATGTAGGGCCATTGATGAAACTGCAGTAAGAGGAAAAAGATATATGCGGTCCAGATAGGGTCAAGCCGTGCAATCGACCTTTTCCACAGTGTGCCTCCAGTGCCGCCCAGGGTATTTTTTAGTGCGTAGTTATGTACGCGTGGTACACAAGCCGGAACCTGATAGGGCGATCGGCGGAGGCCAAACTGCTAATCAAGGTCCGGATCCATTGATTTATCGCCATTATGCGTGGACTGGACTCGTTTGGATACATCGTTGGCTTTATTGGTCGATGAACTGTTCGGCTTGATAAGGCCGCCATACACTTCCGCTGCAAGGGCCGCGGTGTGCTCTTCAGTACGAAGGGAGCGCTACATATTACCGTTGACTATAATAATGCCACGAGGTCCGGGCATTTTAAGCTTGAAGTAAGCGTAGTGCATGACTGCATTGAAGCGGGCGAAATCAGGTCATCCGAGCAGTGCATGATAGCCACTGCAAAAATGGACGATGTCGATGATTAACTCTTCATTGCGAAAGTTGTCTTGGGAGCCAAACACTACCTCTAGTGTAATTGAGCCCGTGCAACGGGCTTCCACGCCTGGTATTACGCCTTTATAGGTAGTGTTACTGGGCTTGATTCTTGATGGATCAATCCCCATCTTGCGGATAGTGTCTTGATAGACCAAGTTGAGACTGCTGCCCCCATCCATAAGGACTCTAGTGAGGTGGTATCCATAAATAATTGGATCAAGTACCAGGGCGGCCGAACCCCTGTGACGGATACTGGTTGGGTGATCCCTGCGATCAAAAGTGATCGGATAGGCTGACCATGGGTTAAACTTAGGGGCAATAGGCTCGACAGCATAGATGTTCCTTAGTGCGCGCTTGCACTCCCTTTTGGGGCTATGAGTGACATAGATCATGTTCACTGTTTTCACCTCGGGGGGAAACGACTTCTGACACCCAGTGTTCGGCTGACGGGGCTCATCATCGTCTTCACTTGGAGGTCCCTTTCCCTTATGTCCGATATTTATATTACCGGCCTGTTTGAAAACCCAAAAATTCCTGTTGGTGTGGTTTGCAGGCTTATCGGGTGTACCATGAATCTGACATGGCCTCTCGAGGATTTTATCCAGGCTGGATGGCCCGTCTTTGTTGCCTTTGAAAGGTTTCTTCCGCTGACCCGATTTAGAGCTGCTAAATCCGGCATTGACTACTGTATCTTCTGCGTCGTTGTTGTTGTTCCAACGTTTATTTTTATTGTGACGAGGTTTACCATTGCCATCCCTGGCCTCAGAAGTGCCAGGGTCGCCCGAGTTGTTGCTTCTACGAGCCAACCAGCTATCCTCACTCGCATAGAAACGGGTCATTAGTGCAGTTAAAGCTACCATAATCTTTGGTTTTTTCTGCCCGAGGTGTCGGGCGAGCCATTCATCCCGAACGCTGTGTTTGAAGGCCGCTAAGGCTTTGGCGTCCGAACAATCCATGATCTGGTTCTTTTTAGTCAAGAACCGATTTCAAAGATTGCGAGCTGATTCGCCTGGTTGCTGGATTATGTGACTCAAGTCGTCAACATTCGGTGGACGGACATAAGTGCCCTGAAAGTTGGCCCGAAAAATATCTTCCAGATCTTCCCAAGTTGCAATGGAGTTTTCTAGGAGGCTATTCAGCCAGTGTCATGCTAGTCCTTTCAGCTTTAGAGGAAGGTACTTAATGGCGTGGAGATCATCTCCTCGAGCCATGATGATGTGGAGAAGAAAATCATCAATCCAGATGGCCAGATCCGTCGTTCCATCGTACTATTTGATGTTTATGGGTTTATACCCTTTCGGAAATTGGTGCTGCATGACCTCATCGGTGAAGCATAGAGGGTGTGTGGCCCCTCTATATCATGCAATATCGCGGCCGAGATCAGCTGACATCTTAGTTCGGTTCTGATCCCGAGTATAGTAATGGTCGTCACGCCGGGCTTCATAGACGTTGTCTCATGCCGGGGCACGGTCCCTTGATCCATAGATTGATCTAGTCTGACCAGCTTTATTGGCTAGGCCACGCTGCAAGTCATATGTGTATCCCTCGGCTGTTGTCTCCCTGCCTCTTTGGTGAGGGGTGCGGGTTGGTGTTTGGTTTGATACGCCACTTTATCCCACCCATGTGGTGGTCGGTCTGGTTAATCTGCCTGATTGTATTTCGACGATATTGGCTCACGGGCTTTGTCGTCGAATTGTGGCAGCAGCTTGTGCTTAGGGTAGCTTTTGACAAGTTGCTCGTGGCTGTATTCCTCAGCGTCCAGGACCTTAGTCCACCTTTCATTCAGCGTATCTTGTTCGGCTTTTAGCTGCTGATGTTTCTTTTTCAGGCTCCGAATTGTGGCAATGAGCTATCGCTTGAAGCGTTCTTGATCGAGAGGTTCCTCTGGGACGATAAAATCTTCGTCACCGAGGCTAACCTCCTCTTCAGATTCTGGCATATAGTTGTTGTTTTCTGAGTCTTCGTGATCGGCGTGTTCGGGACTATATTAACCCTCTTCCCTTTCATCCTGTTCGGATGTGGGCTAGGCGGGGTATTCAAGATCTTCGACATCATCCGGCGTCTCATTGTCTCCAATGCTGGTATTACTATCCTTCGCCCGACGTGACCGTGAGTGGCGCCGCTGACATCGGTGCTTTGGTGGTTTATCGACGGATTTGTCCTCATCGGGGCTCAAGTTATCCTTGTCATTCTTTTTGTCAGGAGTGTCCACCATGTACACATCGTAGGTTGAGGTGGCCGTCCAATGCCCCGTGATGGGTGGAACTTGGCTTGGTTCGGCTTCGGCATTGTCGTCCATGCTGTCAATGTCTTCGGACGCGTAGTCCAACATGTCAATTAAATCCTCTACAGTGGCTATTAAGTGGGTGGTGGGTGGGTCGTAAAATTCCCCGCTCTCAGCCCCCATTCTAAGGTGGGTACAGTTCGGAGGCAATGGCTCCGTGATGGCGAGAGACTGCATTAAACCCAATGCTTCATCAAGGAGCGAGAGTTGGACCAGAAACCACAGATTTGCAGGGTTGAGTTTGGTGTATGACACCTGATCAGACCCAATGAGTATAGACCTCGACAGCTTGGGGTGATTATCAGAAGGCAAGTGCAGGATCGCATATGGGTCTCTGGTCGGGAGCTCCATAAGGGGAAGGAGTCTAGCGAGGCTAACGCTCCCGTCTTCGGATGATGAGACATGCCCCGGATCTAAGGCCGAACTAGGTATGAGTGTTGACCCCTGAACGAGACTTAACAGGGGATCTGAGGTGCCTTCTTGGCGAGGGCACAGAGTGGCAGCCGAGGCCGCGAACCCCTTGAAGACCAGATCTCCTCAGATGTCAGCGACATAGTTCAGGTTTCAGAACCTGATCTGGTGGCCGGGGGCATAACTGTTGCCCTGATCGAGGCGGTCGACCGAGTTGGCGTGAAGCACAAAGCCACCAAACACAAAAAACTGTCCGGGAAGAAAGGTTTCCCTGGACGCAACATCATTGTTGATGAAGAGGTGAGCCATCGATCCTTCTGTCGATGATACACCGGAGCTCTCAATGAAAGCACCAATGTCGGTGTCAAAACCGGTAGATCTCGGGTAGGGGGGCCCAAGTTGTATGTCTGAGGACCAATGGTAACTATGGACAAAGGACACAATGTTTTCCAAGGTTCGGGCCCTCTTAATGGAGGTAAAACCCTACTCCTGCTTGGTCGAAGGGTATATGGGTTACAAGAGTTGATCTACCACGAGATCGAGTTGCCTAACCCTAGATTAGCTAGCCTAGCAATGTTGGTTCCTGCCTCCGATCTAACCCTCCGGTTTATATAGACACCGGAGGGGCTGAGGGTTGTACAACGTCAGTTTTACAGAAAGGAATAACATATCCAGACACCTATACTTCCCATCCACGCATACGGGAGTCCCTACCGGACATGAGAGGTGATCTTCTATCTTGTATCTCGACAACCCATCAGTCCGTCCCATATCCAATAGACCAGACGCCCGAGGACCCCCTAGTCCAGGACTCCCACACCCGTGAATAAGCCCAAAGTTGGACCTAAGCCTAAAACTGAGTTCTTCTATTACAAAGGAAATGGTCACTGGAAGCGAAACTACCCCAATTATTTGGCAGATAAGAAGGATGGTAAAATGAACAAGGGTATATTTGATATACATGTTATTGATGTGTACCTTACTAGTGCTCGTAGTAGCCCCTGGGTATTTGACACCTGTTCGGTTGCTAAGATTAGTAACTCAGAAGAGGAGTTGCAGAATAAATAGAGACTAGTTGAGGGTGAAGTGACGATGTGTGTTGGAAGTGGTTCCAAGATTGATATGATCATCATCGCACACTCCCTATACTTTTGGGATTAGTGTTGAACCTAAATAAATTTTATTTGGTGTTTGCGTTGAGCATCAACAAGATAGGATCATGTTTATTGCAATACAATTATTCATTTAAAACATAGAATAGGATCATGTTTGCGTTGTTATTCTGTTTACATGAATAAAACCTTCTATGGTCAAACACCCAATGTTAATGGTTTATTGAATCTCGATTGTAATGATACACATATTCATAATATTGATGCCAAAAGATGCAAAGTTGATAATGATAGTGCAACATACTTGTAGCCCTGCCATTTAGGTAATATTGGTGTAAAGCGCATGAAGAAACTCCAAGCATATGGGCTTTTGAAATCACTTGATTATGAATCATTCGATACTTGTGAACCATGCCTCATGGGAAAGATGACTAAAACTCCGTTCTCCAGAACAATGGAGTGAGCCAGTGACTTATTGGAAATAATACATACTGATGTATGTGGTGCGATGAGTGTTGAGGAACGCGGTGGGTATTGTTATTTTCTGACCTTCACAGATGATTTGAGCAGATATGGGTATATCTACTTAATGAAACACAAGTCTGAAATATTTGAAAAGTTCAAAGAATTCCAGAACAAAGTGGAGAATCATCGTAACAAGAAAATAAAGTTTCTACGATATGATCGCTGAGGCGAATATTTGAGTTACGAGTTTAGCCTTCATTAAAACAATGTGGAATAGTTCCACAACTCATGCCACCTGGAACACCACAGTGTAATGGTGTGTCTGAACGTCGTAAGGTACTTTATTAGATATGATGCGATCGACGATGTCTCTTACTGATATCATTTTGGGGTTATGCATTAGAGACAGATGCATTCATGTTAAACAGGGCATCGTCTATATCCGCGGAGACGACACCGTATGAATTATGGTTTGGCAATAAACCTAAGTTGTCGTTTCTTAAAGTTTGGGTATGCGATGCTTATGTCAAAAAGGCTTCAGCCTGATAAGCTCGAACCCAAATCGGAGCAGTGTGTCTTCATAGGATACCCTAAGAAAACAATTGGGTACACCTTCCATCACAGATCTGAAGGGAAGATCTTTGTTGTTGAGAATGGGTCCTTTCTAGAGAAGGAGTTTCTCTCAAAAGAAGTGAGTGGGAGGAAAGTAGAACTTGATGAGGTAATTGTACCTTCTCTCATTTTGGAAAGTAGCTCATCAGAGAAATCCGTTCCCGTGATGCCTACACCAACTAGACAGGAAGCTCGTGATGATGATCATGAAACTTCAGATCAAGTTACTACCGAACCTCGAAGGTCAACCAGAACAGGATCAACACTAGAGTGGTACGGTAATCCTGTTCTGGAAGTCATGTTACTAGACCATGGCGAACCTACGAACTATGAAGAAGCTATGATGAGCCCAGATTCTGATAAATGGCTTGAGGCCAAGAAAACTGAGATAGGATTCATGTATGAGAACAAAGTGTGGACTTTGGTGGACTTTCCCGATGATCGGCAATCCATAGAGAATAAATGGATCTTCAAGAAGAAGACTAACACTGATGGTAATTGAGGGAGTCCTGGATAAGGGGGTATCCGGACAGCCGGACTATATGCTTTGGCCGGACTGTTGGACTATGAAGACACAAGATTGAAGACTTTGTCCCGTGTCCGGATGGGACTCTCCTTTGCGTGGAAGGCAAGATTGGTGATTCGAATAATAGATCTCCTTATCTATAACCGACTCTGTGTAACCCTAGCCCCCTCCAGTGTCTATATAAACCAGAGGGTTTAGTCCGTATGACAACACAATCATAATCATAGGCTAGCTTCTAGGGTTTAGCCTCTACGATCTCGTGGTAGATCAACTCTTGTAATACTCATATCATCAAGATCAATCAAGCAGGAAGTAAGGTATTACCTCCATCGAGAGGGCCCAAACCTGGGTAAACATCGTGTCCCCAGTCTCCTGTTACCATTAGCCTTAGACGCACAGTTCGGGACCCCCTACCCAAGATCCTCCGGTTTTGACACCGACATTGGTGCTTTCATTGAGAGTTCCACGTCAGGAGCGCCGAACGATCGCCACGTGCATGACTTAGATCTGCCGACGGACAGTATTCGGGATATTGCGCCTGCTATAGTGTCCGGACTTCGATCCAGAGAAGATCGTGCCATCCGAGGATGAGGGTATGGACCCCTCCATGGAGGTCGCACACTTATCGGCGTTGGAGCTGAACACAGACTCCGCTTCTAAGGAAATCTGTGTCTTCGGACCCCCGGACTTGTCTTTGGTCGTAGGTTTCCGACCGCGTGCATCCATGCCCATCAAACCTGATTGGGCTCCGATCATGGAGTTCACTGCCGCGGATATGTTTCAGCACTCGCCCTTTGGAGACGTGCTAAACTCATTGAGGTCTCCCTCTCTATCAGGAGATTCCTGGCCGAACTATGTCCGGCTCGAGTGGGAAGCAGGCGACGAAGAAATTTGTTACCCACCCACCACCCACTTAATAGCCACTGTCGATGATTTGACCGACGTGCTTAACTTTGATTCCGAAGACATCGACGGTATAGACGACGATGCTGGAGAAAAACAAGAACCACCGCCCACAGGGCACTGGACAGCCACCTCTTGATATGATATATATATATGGTGGACACCCCCAAAGACAACAATGGCGATGAGGCAACAGAAGATAACACCTCAGGGAGGAAATCAAAGCATGGGCGTCATCGGCGCCGCTCTAAGCCCCGCCACAGCAATACCGGCACAGGAGATGAAAAAAATCCGGATACTGCCGAAGATGAATACAACCCTGACCAGCCTGCCTTTGAACAGGCCGAACAGGAGCACGGACATGCTAGCCCAGGCAAATAGGCGATGGACGGAGATTTGAAGGATGACAACTATATGCCTCTCTACGAAGACAAGGTGAGCCTAGGGAACGACAAATTCGGTGTGCCTAAGGATCCCATAGAGCAGGAGCACTTCAAGCGCCAGCTCATAGCCACTGCAAGAAGACGGAAGAAGAAGCAACAGAAGCTACAAGACAGACGGACTAAGGTCCGGGCAGCCGAGGAATACGGACTCGAGCGCCGAACAACTTGCTACCCAAAGCGCATGCTACTACCTCAATTCGAGGAGGAGGCACTAAAAATCAAACGCCAGCCTACACCCCGCCGCCAACACACTACGGCCAGGGGATACTCACAAAACCAGCAATACATGCTAAACAATAACATAGCAAGCGCCCCAGACACATCAGCAGTCAGGAACAGCGTCTGCAAAACTCAGCGCAACAAATATAAGCGCCCCAAGATGAAGGATAACGCCCAGGACACGGCAGTCAATACAGGAGCCCGTATCCCTCAGCCCATTCAATGGGAGAAGACTCCTCAAAATAATAATTCGGGCCCATCCATCCTGAACCACATACTTGACCGCCCATGTCAAATTCATGGTACCCCAGGAACGGCAGCCAATCATACCAATAGAGAATACTGGGTCTTTAAACAGGTCGGCAGGTTAGCGCTGGAAACAATAAGAAGGGGTCGCAGGGCAAGAAGCCCAGATCATCAAGCAACACAGGACAAAAGAAATTTCTTCCGCCAACCAAAACTGTGAACATGACAAGCACCATCCACATCCCCAAATGGGAGAGGGCGTGCACTCTTCGGGACGCCAACCCGACAAAGCAAGTTGCCCGCCGTACCAAAATACGACCGACCATCTTCGATCGACTAGACCGCCTGGCCAGTATCAACCAGCGATATCCTCCTATTGGCGGAGACAACAGTCCAAAACTTGCTGCACTAAGACACAATGCACCGGATAGGTATGGATCACTCAAGGATCAAACCTACTAAGAACATCATTTCAAGGTGTCATACCAGGTGCGGAGGTCAGTTGTATAGGCCCCGTCACTCTGAAGATGGTCTTTGGATCACCAAAAAGTCACTATACCGAAGAGTTGGTCTTCGACATTATCCCTCTAAGCAGTAGCTATTATGCATCACCAGCGTGAACTACGAGTCAATGCGGTATCACGCCATGCCTATGGCAATCTCAAAATACCATGCCCACGTGACGCAGTCACGATTACGGGCAAGACCGAGCCTCACCTCGGCGCCGAAGAGTATTCGGCCACTTCAGCAACAAAAGCAGCGAGTCGCGGCTTTTTCAATCGAACCTTGGTTCGACAGCCAAACTCCTGGACACTGATAAAGGAGTCTGAACTATTTCCCGATATCCCAGCCTGATCAGGGCTCAGATAAACCCTCCGGCATAATCTGGGATGGGTCACATCCCATGGCTAAGCCGCTCTGTGGCACACAAACGCCTCTAGCATTTTCTTTGCATGATTGACCTTAGCACATAACTGACTGGCGACATGGAATCAGCTTGGATGAACAAGGAGGGAATCTTCATATATCCCCCCCTCGAATACAATCCGGACATTACTTCGGATCCGTCCACACCTCCCTACCGCCCGGTCCCAACAGGTTCTACCGTCATGCCTCTCCTTTATAACATGCACCGTACTCATACGCATAGCCGTATTACTTGAATACAACATGTAGAGTCTTTTGACGCTCATGTGCTATCATTTCTCACTGACATTTTGTCATAATGGCATCTGAACATCGGGTTATTCCTTAATACGCCAGGGGCTTCATTGCACCCCACTATGGCAACAAAGTCCAACCACCTTCTCGGTCGTTCGGCACCCCGAACTTATATCATTATATGCATCAGCTCTGAATCATGTCTTGGGTCATTGGTTGGGTTTGCCCGGCTCCCATGTTTTGGTACCTTACGTTCCGCAATATCGGCTAAGGTAGCGCTAGGAGAACTACTGCGATCGTGTCCCAGTTCTTCCGGACGAGCACCTCAGTAGAGAAAGCCGAAAACTGACTGTCATGATAAGGCGAGAGCTGGTCAGCTATTCGCGAGGTTGTAAAATCTTTAAGGATTTATTCCGCATAATGCCATAATAAAATGCAAAGTGCGAAGGATCGGTCTATCGGTCAGGTGCTGTTAGAGCCCCTCGTGCGGTCTTCTGAACACCAGGGGCTGCGCCTACCATACTCGAATTCCTATGGCTAAGTGAGAGTAATAAAGCCCTATAGTCCGATTGCCTGGTTCGTTGTGCCGAACACCTCCTTTATGGACCCAAGAATGGGGTAAAGAGTGTTCAGGTGTATCCCGAACACCCCCGTACTTCCTACGTGGGGGCAGAAGCCGATGACTGGCCAACTCTCAAGATTAATATATAAAACGGCCGCGCAGGAAGAAAACCTTCATATAACAGGCAAATACATAAATAAAAGTGACTTTGTTCCGCCTTACAAAGGGCAGCATGACTACCTTCAGGGAAAAATAATGTCTTTCGCACATTGCT
Source organism: Triticum dicoccoides (assembly GCF_002162155.2). Taxonomy (NCBI): domain Eukaryota; kingdom Viridiplantae; phylum Streptophyta; class Magnoliopsida; order Poales; family Poaceae; genus Triticum; species Triticum dicoccoides. The sequence continues at coordinate 166,524,245 of NC_041383.1, forward strand.
CCGCCACAAGGCGGGCACCTTTTAGGAGGCCATCATAATATAATTCAGGCTTGCGGAGCTCCTTCCCCTTCGGCGGTCCCTCGGTCATCAGCTTCTCAGCATCCAGCTTCCCCCAGTGCACTTTCGCACGGGCAAATGCCATTCGCGCACCTTCTATACAGACCGACCACTTAATAACGTCAAGCCGAGGGCAAGCACTCACAATTCGCTTCACAAGCCCAAAGAAACTGCTCAGAATGGGCTCGGCGGGCCATAGCCGGATAATCAAATCCTTCATGGCTAGTTCGGCCGCCTGGTGTAGTTCAACCAGCTGCTTCAGCTGGTCAACAAATAGCACTAGATAATTCGGCGCCAAATACTGCGACCAGAAGAGCTTCTCCGCAGTCTCCTTCTCGTCAGCTCGATAGAATTGGGCAGCATCAGATGTGCTGTGTGGCAGATCCGCAAACGCCCCTGGAGAAATCAGGATTCAATGGGCCACCCTAAATTTTCCCTGTTACCGCACATAAATAGCTTTGAATAAGAAAAAGCCTTACTAGCCGCAATCTTCCCCCCTCCTGAATATCCTTCAGAGCAGCTAAGGCTTCCTCTCGAGCATCATTTGCGGCTTGGAGAGCTTAGATGAGTTCAGATTCTTTCAATGATAGACTCTGCTCCAAAGTCTCGCCTTTCTTCACGGCCTCCTGAAGCTCTCATTCAGCTTCAATGACCCCGGCCTCGTGCTTCTCGCGGAGAGCTTGCTCCGTGGTTGCCTTCTTTATGGCCAAGGCAACAGCCTTCTTGAGCGCCTCAATTTCGGCATTTTCCCCTAGAGTGCGCAATATAAATGCTTTCATTAGGCACAACTACTTGGTTGTGCTAAACTTAATAAGGTTTCGACATACCTTGATTGTCCTCCAACTGCTTCTTTACTTGGCCAAGTTCTTCTTCGGCCTGCTCCAGACTCTGTTTAAGTCCGCATACTTCTGCAGTATGAGAGGCGGCAATTGCTGTAGACGCATGTTTACAAAGGAACCGACATATGTCATTAGTTGAGTCTCCTGCAAACGGAAATTTGATCCCCTGTCCGGTTCTCTTCTTCACCGGACAGTGTATCAGGGGCTACTATCTATACAATGACAGTCTTCCAAAAATTCCTAAACACGTACCTCCAAGCCCTTTATAAGGCTGATGCAGGATGCATTCAGTCCACTCTCAGCGGCCTGAATCTTTTCTATCACCGCGCCCATAAGGGCGCGATGTTCATCGATGATGGAAGCGCTCTTCAGCGCTGTCGATAAGGTGCCCGACACCTCTGGTTGGACAGATATCGCAGGTGAAGCAGGATCGCCCCCTCCAGTCAAGGGGGGCTGCCTGCCTGATCCCGGAGCCTCGAGGGTCTCCAGGACTGTGTCTGGTGGTGGGCCGAATCAAAGATTGCCTCGCCGTTGACATTCATGGGAACTGCCGCTCCCGTGTGTCCGGCCCCTGAGGTACGCCCCCATGGTCGAAGTCCTTCTGGGATGACACCTCGGTGTCACAACCAAGCTTCGCGGAAGGGGCCCTCAGAGGTGTCTCGATCTCCAAGGCATCGGAGCTCAACGAATCCCCTGATGAGGACTGTTCGGCGGGAGACCTTGCCGGACTACAGAAAGTATGGTGCAAATTAAAATATTACACTTTAGCGATCCTGGGCCCATAGGCATGTTCAGATTTCACATACTTACGAGTTTACCAGGGGCTTGGCCCTGGGATCCCACTCCGGGCTGCTGTCGGTAGCCGTGGTGGACGCCTCCGGGAGAAGGGTTCTTCCCCTCTTAGGCAGATCGGGCTCTAGGGATGACAAGGCAGTCCTTTTCTTCCATCCCTCTATGGGAGACTCGTCCTCCTCCTCGTCGTCCTCTTTGGAGGAAGGATGGGTATCGGAGTCTTCGGACTTCGTGTCTGAAGCACCACGACGACGGAGGCAGCTCCTGGTCTCCTTGGCCTCTTTGTAGGCCTCTTTCTTTGGCGCCTCGTAAGGTGCTGGGACCAACATCTTCGTCAGAAGTGATCCAGCCAGTTCTTCCGGCAGCGGGGCCGGACAGTGTATCTGCTCCGCCTTCTTTGTCCATCTCTAAGATAATTGTGGAAAGCATGTTAAATCATCTTCTTCGGGACATGTGAATGAAACACGTGGATGGAAAAAACATAATGATGACTTACCGGACTTGCGGGGCGGGACAGTTGGTACCCGCGGTCCGCAGCGGAGTCTAGCCACGGTTTGCCGGACTTAAAAAGCACCTTCCAGATATCCTTGTGTGAGGAGACGAAAAGCTCTCGCAGGGTCTGGTGCTCGGCCGGGACATACTCCCACAAATTACAGCTTCTGTGCTGACAAGGAAGAACCAGGCGGACCAGCATCACCTGGACTACGTCAACAAGTTTGATGGCCTTGTCTTCCATACCTTTGACGCGTGTCTGGATCACCGACAGTTCATCGGACGACGACCAGTTCAAGCCCTTCTTGGGCCAGGACATAAGCCGCAAAGGGGATCCAGATTGAAACTCAGGAGCAGCGGCCCATTTTTTGCCGCGCGACTTAGTGATGTCGAACCACTGTTGCTGCCACTCCTTGACGGTATCGTTGAAAGTACCCATCGGCCATGTGACCTTGGGCATCCTGCTCACCATGGCGCCTCCGCACTCGGCGTGCTCACCATTCACCACCTTGGGCTTCATGTTGAAGATCTACAACCATAGTCTGGAGTGTGGCGAGATGTGGAGAAAGGCCTCGCACACGACGATAAACGTCGAGATGTTGAGGAAGGAATTGGGGGATAGATCATGAAAATCGATCCCATAGTAATACATGATGCTGCGACCAAATGGGTGAAGGCGAAACCCGAGCCCGCGGACAAAATGAGGGAGGAAACCGACCCTCTGATGGGGCTCCGGAGTAGGGACAATCTGCCCCATCCTCGGAAGACGGTGGCCGATTTTCTTGGCCAGATACCCGGCCTCCCGAAGTTTATTAATATCCTTCTCCTGGATGGTAGAGGCCATCCACTTGCCTCCCGCTCCGGATCCGGACATTTTCCGAGAACCTTTGTTGGTGGGGAAGATGAATGCTTGGGCTCTAGGGCTCGGGCGAAAGGAGATGGACGAGCAGAAGGAGAAGAAGGTGTGGGTAGAAAGGAAGAGGCCTTTCCTATTTATAGAGGCAATGAAACTTTATGCCTCCCCGCTTGCCTAATGAAACCTGCTCATTCCCCACTCACCGTGATTGGTGGTATGGTTAGCTTACCCACACCCGTATTGATGAAGATCCCGCGATAAGGGGACACGATCTCTGCTTTGACAAGACGTGCCAAAGAACCCTCGCAATGTGTGCGGTAGTTGGTCGAGAAAAGCGGTTCGAATAATGACTGGGCCGTAGCGTGATGTCATGCTGCGAAGAGCTGTCAGCAGATTAGATTTGTGATATATTATTCTCTCTACGGTGGTATGCGAAATTTATCTTGCAGAGACCGGACACGATTTAAGTGTTCTAAGATTACATTGGAGTATTCGGAGATGGAACCCACCTTGCAATGCCGAACACAATCTGCGCGCCGGACTCATCGTAATTGAAGCCTGGTTCAGGGGCTACTAAGGGAGTCCTGGATAAGGGGGTATCCGAACAGCCGGACTATATGCTTTGGCCGGACTGTTGGACTATGAAGATACAAGATTGAAGACTTTGTCCCATGTCCGGATGGGACTCTCCTTTGCCTGGAAGGCAAGCTTGGCGATTCGGATAATAGATCTCCTTCTATGTAACCGACTTTGTGTAACCCTAGCCCCCTCCGGTGTCTATATAAACCGGAGGGTTTAGTTCGTAGGACAACACAATCATAATCATAGGCTAGCTTCTAGGGTTTAGCCTCTACGATCTCGTGGTAGATCCACTCTTGTAATACTCATATCATCAAGATCAATCAAGCAGGAAATAGGGTATTACCTCCACCGAGAGGGCCCGAACCTGGGTAAACATCGTGTCCCCAGTCTCCTATTACCATTAGCCTTAGACGCACAGTTCGGGACCCCCTACCCGAGATCCGCCGGTTTTGACACCGACAGTAATGTTACTGTCTACAAAGCTCGACTTGTCGCAAAAGGTTTTTGAAAAAGTTCAAAGGGTTGACTATAATGAGACTTTCTCACCCGTAGCGATGCTAAAGGCTGTACGAATCATGTCAGCAATTGCTGTATTTTATAATTATGAAATCTAGCAAATGGATGTCAAAACTGCATTCCTTAATGGATATTTTAAAAAGGAGTTGTATATGATGCAATCAGAAGGTTTTGTCGATCCTAAAGGTGCTAACAAAGTGTGCAAGCTCCAACGATCCATCTTTGGACTGGTGCAAGCATCTCGGAGTTGGAATATATGCTTTGATGAGGTGATCAAAGCATATGATTTTATACAGACTTTCGGAGAAACCTGTATTTACAAGAAAGTGAGTGGGAGCTCTATGGCATTTATGATATTATATGTGGATGACATATTGTTGATTGGAAATGATATAGAATTTCTAGATAGCATAAAAGTTTACTTGAATAACAATTTTTCAATGAAAGACCTCGGTGAAGCTTCTTATGTATTGGGCATCAAAATCTATAGAGATAGATCAAGGCGCGTGATAAGATTTTCAATGAGTACATACATTGACAAGATTTTGAAGGAGTTCAAAATGGATCAGTCAAAGAAGGAGCTCTTGCCTATATTGTAAGGTGCGAAGTTGATTAAGACTCAAAGCCCGACCATAGCAGAAGATAGAGAGAGAATGAAAGTCATTCCCTATGCCTCAGTCATAGGTTCTATAAAGTATGTCATGTTGTGTACGAGACCTGTTGTGTGCCTTGCTAATGAGTTTGGCAAGGGGGTACAATAGTGATCCAGGAGTAGATCACTAGACAGCGGTCAAGATGATCCTTATAAGACTAAGAAAATGTTTCTCGGTTATGGAGGTGATAAAGGGTTCGTCGTAAAGGGTTACGATGATGCAAGCTTTAACACTAACCTAGATGACTATGAGTCTCAGTCTGGATACATATTGAAAGTGGGAGCAATTAGCTCGAGTAGCTCTATGGAGAGCATCGTAGACATAGAAATTTGCAAAATACATACAGATCTGAATGTGGCAGACCTGTTGATTAAACTTATATCACAAGCAAAACATGATCACACCTTAGTACTCTTTAGGTGTTAATCACATAGCTATGTGAACTAGATTATTGACTCTAGTAAACCCTCTGGGTGTTGGTCACATGGCGATGTGAACTATGGGTGTTAATCACATAAAGGTGTGAACTATTGGTGTTAAATCACATGGTGATGTGAACTAGATTATTGACTCTAGTGCAAGTGGGAGACTGAAGGAAATATGCCCTAGAGGCAATAATAAAGTTGTTATTTTATATTTCCTTATATCATGATAAATGTTTATTATTCATGCTAGAATTGAATTAACTGGAAACTTGATACATGTGTGGATACATAGACAAAACACCGTGTCCCTAGTAAGCCTCTACTAGACTAGCTCGTTGATCAAAGATGGTTAAGTTTCCTAACCATAGACATGTGTTGTCATTTGATAAACGGGATCACATCATTAGGAGAATGATGTGATGGACAAGACCCATCTGTTAGCATAGCATATTGATCATTCAGTTTTATTGCTATTGCTTTCTTCATGTCAAATACATATTCCTCCGACTATGAGATAATGCAACTCCCGGATACCGCGGGAATACCTTGTGTGCTATCAAACGTCACAATGTAAGTGGGTGATTATATAGATGCTCTACAGGTATTTCAGAAGGTGTCTGTTGGGTTGGTATAGATCAAGATTAGGATTCGTCACTTCGAGTATCGGAGAGGTATCTCTTGCCCTCTCGGTAATGCACATTGATAACCCACAAGTATAGGGGATCGCAACAACTTTCGAGGGTAGAGTATTCAACCCAAATTTATTGATTCAACACAAGGGGATCCAAACAAAATTCTTGAGTATTAGCAGTTGAGTTGTCAATTCAACCACACCTGGATAACTGAGTATCTGTAGCAAAGTATTTCGTAGCAAAGTAATATGAGAGTAATGGTAACAGTAGCAACAGTAAAGATAATTGTTTTTGGGTTTTTGTAGTAGTTGTAACAGTAGCAACGGAAAAGTAAATAAGCAAAGAACAATATATGAAAAGCTCGTAGGCAATGGATCAGTGAAGGATAATTATGCCGGATGCGATTCCTCATGCAATAGTTATAACATAGGGTGATATAGAACTAGCTCCAGTTCATCAATGTAATGTAGGCATGTATTCCGTAAATAGTCATACGTGCTTATGGAAAAGAACTTGCATGACATCTTTTGTCCTACCCTCCCGTGGCAGCGGGGTCCTAGCGGAAACTAAGGGATATTAAGACCTCCTTTTAATAGAGAACCGGACCAAAGCATTAACACATGGTGAATACATGAACCCCTCAAACTACGGTCATCACCGAGAAGTATCCCGATTATTGTCACTTCGGGGTTGTCGGATCATAACACACAATAGGTGACTATAGACTTGCAAGATAGGATCAAGAACACACATATATTGATGAAAACATAATAGGTTCAGATATGAAATCATGGTACTCGGGCCCTAGTGACAAGCATTAAGCATAGCAAAGTCATAGCAACATCAATCTCACAACATAGTGGATACTAGGGATCAACCCTAACAAAACTAACTTGATTACATGGTAAATCTCATCCAACCCATCACCGTCCAGCAAGCCTACGATGGAATTACTCACGCACGGTGGTGAGCATCATGAAATTGGTGATGGAGGATGGTTGATGATGACGATGGCGACGAATCCCCCTCTCCGGAGGCCCGAACGGACTCCAGATCAGCCCTCCCGAGAGAGATTAGGGCTTGGCGGCGGCTCCGTGTCGTAAAACATGATGAAACTTTCTCTCTGATTTTTTTCTCCGCGAGACGGAAGATATAGAGTTGGAGTTGAGGTCGGTGGAGGTCCAGGGGGCCCACAAGATAGGGGGGCGCGCCCTACAGGGGGGGCGCCCCCTGTCTCGTGGACAGGCCCTGGGGCCCCTGGTGTACTTCTTTCGCCCAGAAATTCTTATTAATTCCAGAAAGTGCCTCCGTGGATTTGTAGGTCATTCCGAGAACTTTTCTTTTCTACGCATAAAACAACATCATGATAGTTCTGCTGAAAACAACGTCAGTCTGGGTTAGTTTCATTCAAATCATGCAAGTTAGAGTCCAAAACAAGGGCAAAAGTGTTTGGAAAAGTAGATACGTTGGAGACGTATCAACTCCCCCAAGCTTAAACCTTTGCTTGTCCTCAAGCAATTCAGTTGATAAACTGAAAGTGATAAAGAAAAACTTTTACAAACTCTGTTTGCTCTTGTTGTTGTAAACATGAAAAGCCAGCATTCAAGTTTCAGCAAATATTACGAACTAACCATACTCACAATAACACATAGGTCTCACAATTACTCACATCAATAGCATAATCAGCTAGCGAGCCATAATAATAAAACTCGGATGACAACACTTTCTCAAAACAATCATAACATGATATAACAAAATGGTATCTCGCTAGCCCTTTCTGAGACCGCAAAACATAAATGCAGAGCACCTTTAAAGATCAAGGACTGACTAAACATTGTAATTCATGGTAAAAGAGATCCAGTCAAGTCATACACAATATAAATCAATAATAATGAATGCAAATGACAGTGTGCTCTCCAGCTGGTGCTTTTAATAAGAAGGGTGATGACTCAACATAACAGTAAATAGATAGGCCCTTCGCAGACGGAAGCAGGGATTTGTAGAGGTGCCAGAGCTCGATTTTAAAAATAGAGATTGAATAACATTTTGAGCGGCATACTTTCGCTGTCAACGCAACACCTATGATATGACTGTATCTTCCATACTACATGCATTATAGGCAGTTCCCAAACAGAATGGTAAAGGTTTATACTCCCCCAACCACCAACAAGTATCAATCCATGGCTTGCTCGAAACAACAAGTGCCTCCAACATACAATAGCCCTGGGGGAGTTTTGTTTAATTATTTTGATTTGCTTTGATCTTTTTGGATCATGGGACTGGGCAACCTGGTTACCGGCCCTTTCTCGTGAATGAGGAGCGGAGTCCACTCCTCTTGAGAATAACCCACCTAGCATGGAAGATATAGGCAACCCTAGTTGTAACATGAGCTGCTCGAGCATACAAAACATAATTTCATTTGAAAGTTTGGATTTTGGCACATACAAATTTACTTGGAATGGTAGGTAGATACCGCATATAGGTAGGTATAGTGGACTCATATGGAACAACTTTGGGGTTTAAGGAGTTTGGATGCACAAGCAGTATTCCCGCTTAGTATAGGTGAAGGCTAGCAAAAGACTGGGAAGTGACCAACTGAGAGAGCGACAACAGTCGTAAGCATGCAGTAAAATTAATTCACACCGAGTACAAGCATGAGTAGGATATAATCCACCATGAACATAAATATCGTGAAGGCTATGTTGATTTGATTCAACTACATGCGTGAACATGTGCCAAGTCAAGTCACTCAATTCACTCAAAGGAGGATACCATCCCATCATACCACATCATAATCATTCTAATAGCATGTTGGCACGCAAGGTAAACCATTATAACTCATAGCTAATCAAGCATGGCACAAGTAACTATAATCTCTAAATGTCATTGCAAATATGTTTTCTTCATAATAGCTGACTCAGGAACGATGAACTCATCATATTTACAAAAACAAGAGAGGTCGAGTTCATACCAGCTTTTCTCATCCCAATAAGTCCATCATATATCATCATTATTGCCTTTCACTTGCACAACCGAACGATGTGTATAATAATAAGAGTGCACGTGCATTGGACTAAGCTGGAATCTGCAAGCATTCAACTCACAAGAGAAGACAAGTAATATGGGCTCTAAATTAAATAAACAATCATGCATATAAGAGCCACTAAGCATTTCCATATGGTATTCTCGACCCCCAAAGGAAAGAAAAAGAAAATAAAATTATTTACACGGGAAAGCTCCCAACAAGTAAAAGAAGAACAGGAAATCTTTTTGGTTTTTCATTTTAATTCCTACTACAGGCAAGGAAATTAAACTAACTAATTTTTTTGGTTTTTCTCAAGGTTTATCAATCACACAAGAAGAAGACTAGAAAAAGAAATTTAAACTAGCATGGATAATACAATGAAAGAGTATGAGCACCGACGACTAGTGTGTGAACATGAATGTAAAGCTGGTGAGAAATACGTACTCCCCCAACCTTAGGCTTTTGGCCTAAGTTGGTCTAGTACCAAGGATCGCCTGGCTGATATCCATAAGTGAAACCGGGGTTGTATTGAGATGCAGCAGCAACCGCCTCCTGAGCTGCAGCGTGTTGGCGAGCTGCCTCCACTCCCCTCTCGTATTCAGCTGCTTCCTCTCTGGTGACAACATATCTTCCTTTTGCCTGATAATCAAAAAGGTAGGGAGCAGGAAGAGTAATAGGGACGATGTTGCGTCTGTCATAGATTAGTCGATAATGGAGGAATTGTTCATTCCTCTCAAGAAAATGATGACTAAACATAGCTTCTTTATCCAAATAAACAGGAGGCATTATCATATCTCCTTCTCGTGGGGCTATACCAAGAAAATTAGCCACACGGGTTGCATAAATTACTCTAAAGAAATTTCCCTTTCTACTATTATTCTGCAACCTACGTGCAACTATTGCCCCTAAATTATAGCCTTTAAAACCGAACACCGCACTCTTGAGGATACTCAGATCAGGTACACACATGTGACATGCTTCATCCTTACCATTAATACATCTACCAATAAAGAGAGCAAAATAATGTATAGCAGGAAAATGAATGCTCCCTATGGTAGGTTGTGCTATGTCCCTAGATTCTCCCACAGTAATACTAGCAAGAAAATCTCTAAATTCAGATTTGTGAGGATCATTAATATTACCCCACTGTGGGAGTTTGCAAGCAGTTAAAATCCTCTAAGTCCATGGTGTAAGATGTATCATAAATATCAAATAGGACACTAGGAGAATTATGTGTACAGTTATATTTAAACCTCCGTACAAAGGAATCTGTCAATTGAGAGTACTGAGGACACTTATCTTGTAAGAAGTCCTCTAGCTCAGCATTACGCACATACACGTCAAATTCCTCCTTGAAGCCTCCTTCAACCATAAAATCATCGGATGGCCACTCACAAGCCCGTACAATTGCGTCCCTTGGCAAATTAACATCTTGTTCACGTATAGCAATTCTTGGCCCTTTCTTTGTCGAGGAACCACCTTGGTACATTCTCCTAAGCATGTTTCCTTTTCTGAAAATTTCTGAAATTATTAGTAACTTCAAAATAAAAGTGCATAAAACTAAGCAAGATTGATAGCAACTACTCCTACAAGTTCCTAGAGCCCATATCATGCATTGGAATTGCTTGGGACCTCAAAAATTTAACATGCAAGCTCAAGAACATGGTCACCTAAGCAGCAAAAATTTGCAATGAATAAAGCACTAGAACAAAAACTAATTGGACCAATGGAGGAGTCACATACCAAGCAACAATCTCCCAAAGCAGTTTTGTGAATGGAGCTTTGAGCAAAGAGATCGAAAATCGCAGCAAAATGAGCTAGAACTCATGCTTGAGCTGGATGGGGATTTTTTTGGGTAGAAGATGAAGTGTGTGGGTGCTGGCATAAGTGGAGGTGAGCCACCAGGGGCCCACGAGACAAGGGGCGCGCCCTATAGGGGGGCCTCCCTCCTCTCTCGTGGCCTGGTGCTTGACCCTCCTCCAGTGTTTTCAGTGCCTAAAATCCTCAATTATTCCAGAAAAAATCATACTAAATTTGCAGGGCATTTGGAGCACTTTTATTTTCGGACTATTTTTTAATGCACGGATAATTCAGAAAACAGACCGATAATACTATTTTTGCTTTATTTATTCTAATTAATAGAAAGTAAAAGGAGGGTACAGAAGGTTGTGCCTTCTAGTTCTATCCATCTCGTGATCATCAAAATGAACCCACTAATAAGGTTGATCAAGTCTTGTTAACAAACTCATTCCGAATAACACGGAACCAGAGAAATTTCGAATAACACTAAGTTACCTCAACGGGGATATGAAAATCCCCAACAATAAGAATATCATATTTTTTTTCTTGACAGTAGGAAGAGGAAATTTAAAACCTCCAAAAATGATAGTTGGAACTTTTTCAATAGAATTGATGCTATGAACTTGAGATTGTTTCCTCGGAAAGTGTACCGTATGCTCATTGCCATTAACATGAAAAGTGACATTGCCTTTGTTGCAATCAATAACATCCCCTGTAGTATTAAGAAAAGGTCTACCAAGGATAATAGACATACTATCGTCCTCGGGAATATCAAGAATAACAAAGTCCATTAAGATAGTGACATTTGCAACCACAACAGGCACATCCTCACAAATACCGACAGGTATAGCAGTTGATTTATCAGCCATTTGCAAAGATATTTCAGTAGGTGTCAACTTATTCAATTCAAGTCTATGATATAAAGAGAGAGGCATAACACTAACACCGGCTCCAAGATCACATAAAGCAGTTCTAACATAATTTCTTTTAATGGAGCATGGTATAGTTGGCACACCCGGATCTCCAAGTTTCTTTGATATTCCACCCTTAAAAGTGTAATTAGCAAGCATGGTGGAAATTTCAGCTTCCGGTATCTTTCTTTTAATTGTGATGATATCCTTCATATACTTAGCATAAGGATTTACTTTAAGCATATCAGTTAAGCGCATACGTAAGAAAATAGGTCTAATCATTTCAGCAAAGTGCTCAAAATCCTCATCATCCTTTGACTTGGATGGTTTAGGAGGAAAGGGCATGGGTTTCTGAACCCATGGTTCTCTTTCTTTCCCGTGCTTCCTAGCAACAAAATCTCTCTTATCATAACGTTGATTCTTTGATTGTGGGTTATCAAGATCAACAACAGGTTCAGTCTCTACATCATTGTTATTACTAGGTTGAGCATCTACATGAACATCATTATTAGCATTATCATCAGGTTCATATTCATCACCTGATTGTGTTTCAGCATCAAAGATAGAAGTATCATTGGGATTCTCAAGTGTTTCTACATTAGGTTCACTAGAAGTTTGCAAAGTCCTATCATTCTTCTTTTTCTTCTTCTTAGAAGAACTAGGAACATCTAGATTATTATTCTGAGAATCTTGTTCAATTCTTTTAGGGTGGCCTTCAGGATACAAAGGTTCCTGAGTCATTCTACGAGTTCTAGTAGCCAATCTAACGGCAAAGTCATTTTTATTATTCAATTCATCAAGCAAATCATTTTGAGCTTTGAGTACTTGCTCAGCTTGAGTAGCAACCATAGAAGCATATTTGCTAACGCGGTGAAGTTCATCTTTAACTCTAGCCAGATTATCACCTACGCATCCTATCTCGAAAGCATTATTCTTTAACTCTCTACCAACATAGGCATTAAAATTTTCTTGTCTAGCCATAAAGTCATCAAATTCACTAAGCATGGGCTATGAAATTTAGTAGAGGGTATTTCAACTTTATTGTATCTATAGAGAGAATTTACCTTTACTACATGTGTCGGGTTATCAAGACAATGTGGTTCTTCAGGCGGTAAATTAAGACCATGTATTTCTTCAATAGGTGGTAAATTGTTAACTTCTTCAGCTTTAATACCTTTTTCTTTCATTGATTTCTTTGCCTCTTGCATATCTTCAGGACTGAGAAATAAAACACCTCTCTTTTTCAGAGTGGGTTCAGGAATAGGCTCAGGAGTTGGCTCAATTGGTTCAGGAACTGGCTCGGGAAGAGTCCAATTATTTTCATTAGTCAACATATTATTCAATAATATTTCAGCCTCGTCAACTATTCTTTCCCTGAAAACACAACCAGCACAACTATCCAAGTGGTCCTTGGAAGCATCGGTTAGTCCATTATAAAAGATATCAAGTATTTCATTTTTCTTAAGAGGATGATCAGGCAAAGCATTAAGTAACCGGAGAAGCCTCCCCCAAGCTTGTGGGAGACTCTCTTATTTGATTTGCACAAAATTATTTCCCGCAAGGCAGCTTGTTTCTTATGAGTAGGGAAATATTTAGCAGAGAAGTAATAAATCATATCCTGGGGACTACGCACACAACCAGGAGCAAGAGAATTATACCAAGTCTTAGCATCAACCTTTAATGAGAACGGGAATATCTTAAGGATATATAAATAGCGAGACTTCTCATTCAACTTGGTAAGTTGTGCCACAACAGTTTCAGATTCAAGGCCATAAAAAGGATTAGATTCAACTAAAGTAATAATATTAGGATCAACAGAGAATTCATAATCCTTATTAGTAACACAGATAGGTGAAGTAGCAAAAGTAGGATCGGGTTTCATTCTAGCATTAAGACACTGCTGCTTCCATTTAGCTAATAATTTCTTAAGATCATTTCTATCATTGCAAGCAAGAATCTCCATAGCAGGTGCTTCATGCATAACATAACCCTTAGGAACAACAGGTAATACATAATTATTAGGAGAACATTCATCGTCACTATCATCAATAATGGGTTCTTCAATATTTTCATCCCCCCTAACTCTAGCAAGTTGTTCATCTAGAAATTCACCTAATGGCAAAGTAGTATCACGCACAGAAGTAGTTTCATCATAAGTATCATGCAAAGCAGAATTGGCATCATCGATAACATGCGACAAATCAAATTCATAGCAGTAGCAGGTTAGGTGTCGCAAGCCTACTAATAACGGAAGGAGAATCTAGTGCAGAGCTAGATGGTAGTTCCTTACCTCCCCTCATAGTTGAGGGCAAAATCTTGGTCTTAGCGTCTTTCAAGTTCTTCATAGTGATCAACAGATGTAAATCCCAAGTGACTCATAGAATAGAGCTATGCTCCCCGGCAACGGCGCCAGCAATTAGTCTTGATAACCCACAAGTATAGGGGATCACAACAGCTTTTGAGGGTAGAGTATTCAACCCAAATTTATTGATTCGACACAAGGGGAGCCAAAGAATATTCTTGAGTATTAGCAGTTGAGTTGATAATTCAACCACACCTGGATAACTTAGTATCTGCAGCAAACTATTTAGTAGCAAAGTAATATGATAGTAATGGTAACAGTAGCAACAGTAAAGAGAAATGTTTTGGGGTTTTTGTAGTAGTTGTAACAGTAGCAACGGAAAAGTACATAAGAGAAGAACAATATATGAAAAGCTCGTAGGCAATGGATCAGTGATGGATAATTATGCCGGATGCGATTCCTCATGTAATAATTATAACATAGGGTGATATAGAACTAGCTCCAGTTCATCAATGTAATGTAGGCATGTATTTCGTAAATAGCCATACGTGCTTATGGAAAAGAACTTGCATGACATCTTTTGTCCTACCCTCCCGTGGAAGCGGGGTCCTAGCGGAAACTAAGGGATATTAAGGCCTCCTTTTAATAGAGAACTGGACCAAAGCATTAACACATGGTGAATACATGAACTCCTCAAACTACGGTTATCACCGAGAAGTATCCCGATTATTGTCACTTCGGGGTTGTCGGATCATAACACATAATAGGTGACTATAGACTTGCAAGATAGGATCAAGAACACACATATATTGATGAAAACATAATAGGTTCAGATCTGAAATCATGGCACTCGGGCCCTAGTGACAAGCATTAAGCATAGCAAAGTCATAGCAACATCAATCTCAGAACATAGTGGATACTAGGGATCAAATCCTAACAAAACTAACTTGATTACATGGTAAATCTCATCCAACCCATCACTGTCTAGCAAGCCTACGATGGAATTAATCATGCACGGCGGTGAGCATCATGAAATTGGTGATGGAGGATGGTTGATGATGATGACGGCGACGAATCCCCCTCTCCGGAGCCCCGAACGGACTCCAGATCAGCCCTCCCGAGAGAGATTAGGGCTTGGCGGCGGCTCCGTGTCGTAAAACGCGATGAAACTTTCTCTCTGATTTTTTCTCCGCGAGATGGAAGATATAGAGTTGGAGTTGAGGTCGGTGGAGGTCCAGGGGGCCCACGAGATAGGGGGCGCGCCCTACAGGGGGGGGGCTGTCTCATGGACAGGCCCTGGGCCCCCTGGTGTACTTCTTTCGCCCAGAAATTCTTATTAATTCCAAAAAGTGCCTCCATGGATTTGCAGGTCATTCCGAGAACTTTTCTTTTCTACACATAAAACAACATCATGGTAGTTCTGCTGAAAACAGCGTCAGTCCCGGTTAGTTTCATTCAAATCATGCAAGTTAGAGTCCAAAACAAGGGAAAACGTGTTTGGAAAAGTAGATATGTTGGAGACGTATCACACATCATAAGAAGCCTTGAAAACAAAGTGACTAATGAGTTATTTGCAGGATGATGCATTACGGAGCGAGTAAAGAGACTTGCCGGTAACGAGATTGAACTAGGTATGAAGATACCGACGATCGAATATCGGGCAAGTAACATACCGACGAACAAAGGGAACTATGGATGTTGTCATAAAGGTTCAACCGATAAATATCTTCAAGGAATATGTAGGAATCAATATGGGCATCTAGGTCCCACTATTGGTTATGGACCGTAGAGGTGTCTTGGTCATGACTACATGATTTTCGAACCCGAAGAGTCGCACACTTAACGTTTGTTGACGCTAGAGTAGTATTGGGATATTTGATGAGTGGTAACCAAATGTTGTTCGGAGTCCTGGATGAGATCCTGATGTCACGAGGAGTCTCGGAATGGTCGAGAGGTAAAGATTTATATATAGGAAGTCATATTTTGGATTCTGGAAAAAGATGCAGTTTTTTCAGTATTGTACCGGGAAGCTTCTAGAAGGTTCCGGAGGATTTCGTAGGGGTCCGGAAGTCCACAAATGGGTTCACCACGACCCAAGGGCTAGCATGGGCTGCTTGGAGGTGCCATAGCATTATTGGGCTAGGCGCACCAAGTCCTCAAAATCCCATGTGGCTAGGGAAAGGAAAAAAGGAAGAAGTCCTAGTAGGAATAGGATTGGACTTGGATTCCAAGTCCTCCTCCCCCTTAGCCGTGCCTTGGACATTGTAGGGGCTGTTGACACGCCCCTCCACCTATATATAGAAGGGAGGGGGAGCCCCAAGAGGATACACAAAGCCCATGGTGCCCCTCTCTCTCCCGTTACTCCGTAGTTCCACCGCCTCGTCCCGGGACGCTTAGGGAAGCGCTGTCGGTGCTCCACCACCAGCATCACCACCACACTGTCGTGTTGGTTGTCATCCCATCTAGTTCTCCTCTCCCGCTTGCTGGATCGATAAGGAGGAGACGTCATCGAGCCGCACGTGTGCTAAACTCGCAGGTGTCGTCCGTTCAGTACTAGATCGGTTTGATCGTGATCAGATCGCGAAGAGTACGATTACATCAACCGCGTTGTCTAACACTTCCACTTTTGGTCTAGGAGGGTACACGGACACACTCTCCCCCTCTCGTTGCTATGCATGTCCTAGATAGATCTTGTGTGAGCATAGGATTTTTTTGAAATTGCATGCTACGTTCCCCAACACACACATGATTTCTCTGCTCCATACACACCTCGGTAGAATGGCGTCGTGGAGCGCAAGAACAGAACACTCATTGAGATGGCATGTATGATGCTTGATGAGTACAAGACTCCAAGGAAGTTCTGGCCTGAAGCCATTGACACTGCTTGCCACATCATCAACAAAGTTTATCTTCATAAGTTCTTCAAGAAGGCATCCTATGAACTCCTGACTGGTAAGAAGCCAAACATTAGCTATTTCAAAGTCTTCGGTGCTAGGTGTTGGATCAAAGATCCACATCACACTTCCAAATTTGCACCAAAAGCACATGAAGGTTTTATGCTTGGTTACGGAAAGGATTCGCACACCTACAGAGTCTTCAACCTCTTTCACTATAAAGTGGTTGAAACTGTAGATGTGCGGTCCGATGAAACTAACGGATCGCAAAGAGAGAACCTTCCAAATGTGCTGGATGAAGCTACACCAAGTGAATCTATCAAGCTAATGGGTACTGGAGAGATCGTACCCACCGAGGAACAGCCTGAGGAGGAAATCATCATTTCAGCACCTAATCAACATGAAGACAATGTTCAGTCTGAAGCCAATGCTGAAGATGAAGATAACAATCAGCAAGGGCAAAATATTCGCCCTGTTCATCCTCGGGTTGCAAATGAAGTCCAAATTGAGAAGATCATTGATAGTATCAATGCACCTGGTCCCCTCACTCGATCAAGAGCTACACAACTAGCAAATTTATGTGGTCACATTGCATTTGTCTCTATATCTGAACCCAATAAAGTTGATGAAGCCTTCATGGAACCTGAATGGATTCAAGCTATGCAAGAAGAGCTTCAACAGGTTGTGTTGAATAATGTCTGGGAGCTAGTCAAACGTCCAGATCTTCGCAAGCACAATATTATTGGCACCAAATGGATCTATTGCAATAAACAAGATGAGCATGGTCAAGTTGTCCGAAACAAAGCTCGCCTCATTTCCCAAGGTTACACACACGTGGAAGGAATTGACTTTGATGAAACCTTTGCTCCTGTGGATAGGCTTGAAGCCATTCGCATACTACTAGCCTATGCTAACCACAATAACATTCTTCTGTACCAAATGGATGTGAAGAGTGCCTTCCTCAATGGCAAAATTGAAGAACAAGTGTATTTAGCTCAACCACCTGGTTTTGAAGATCCAAAGCATCCTGATATGGTGTACAAACTCAACAAGGAACTACATGGCCTCAAACAAGCACCTCATGCTTGGTATGGCACACTCAAAGACTTCTTGAAGAACAAAGGGTTCAAACCTAGTTCTCTAGATCCCACTCTCTTCACGAAGACATATGATGGAGAACTGTTTGTATGCCAAATCTATGTGGGCGGCATTATCTTCGGCTGCACCGATAAGTGATACAGTGATGAGTTTGGACATATGGTGTAAGAGCTATATCAGATGTCTATGATGGGAGGACTGAAATACTTTCTTGGTCTTGAAATCCGTCAACAGAGAAATGGCATCTTCATATCTCAAGAGAAATACCTCAAAGATTGTTTGAAGAAGTTTAGAATGCAAGACTGCAAAGGGTACACGACGCCAATGCCAACCAAAGGCCAATTGGGCCTCGACAACAATGGTAAAGAATTCGATCAAAAGGTATACCGCTCCATGATTGGTTCTTTATTGTACTTATGTGCATCTAGGCCAGATATAATGCTTAGCGTCTGCATGTGTGCCCGATTCCAAGCGACACCAAAGTAATCGCATCACCTCGCTGTGAAGCGAATTCTTCAATATTTGGCTCACACCCCAACGCTAGAATTATGGTATCCTATGGGCTCAGAGTTTGATCTAGTTGGACTCTCAGATGCTGATTATGCTGGTGACAAGGTTGATTGCAAGTCCACATCAGGCACATGTCACTTTCTTGGATGATCTCTTGTCTGTTGGTCTTCAAAGAAGCAGAATTGTGTATTACTCTCCACTCACTACAAAAAAATACACTTCCGTGATGATACGTGTTTGTCACAGTAGGTCGGGTTTTTTGTCATGCATGTACATCCATGATGATTTTATGACAGAATCAAGATAGTCATACCTGTGCTGTCGTAGAAGTGTTCCATGACATTACCAAAATTATCATCACGGAAGTGTCCACTTCCATGACGATAAATCACGCGTCACAGAAGTGCTTTCGTCAAGGGTGACTGACACGTGGCATCCACCGTAACGGAATGCCGTTAAGCTATCGGGTCAGGTTTTGGATCCGATAACCCGTTAACAACCCCGACCAATGGGGATTTTCCACGTGTAAAATCATCATTGGCTGGAGGAAACACGTGTCGGCTCATCATTGGGTCAGATGTCATCCACTCATTGGACAGAATGCGCCCATGATACGTAGACACGTGGCACGGCCCAACAGAGGCACATTCCTGTGAAATGGTCGGCCCATTTGACTTGGTCAAAAGGTGGCGGGCTGGCCCATGGAAAGCCTGTTAATGGCTTGTTCACATATAGCCCATTTACAACCTGCTAACCCAAGGCCCGTTACGCCCTATACGAATTAGGCCCAATAGCGTCATCTGGGCCATCCAATATGATTCCAGCCCGTTTTCACTTCTGGCCCATGATGTCTTTCAGCCCATATGAGGCCCTTTGTAACTCTTGGCCCATTAACGGCCCGTGGTGAAACTGGCCCGTAATGAACAGTGTATCACTTTACACCCATTAACGGCCCGTGGTGAAACTGGCCTGTAATGAACAGTGTATCACTTTATACCCATTAACGACACGTTATTCCGTTGGGCCGTTTCCAGCCCATGTTATCTTTCGGCCTTCTGAGAGCCCATTTATTCTTGGGCTCATTTCCAGCATTCGTTTACTTACGGCCCGTTATTGTCATTTTCTACTTGTGGGCCAAATTCAGCCTGTCGTTATAGTTAGCCCGTTTGTGGACCGTTAATCTGTTGGGCCATTTTCATAGCATCACCAAATACGGCCTATTAATGGCCCGTTCTGGTCAGCCCATAAAACGTATGATTTCCACTCTAGCCCGTCTATGTCCCACTGAAGGCCCGTACAAGGCCCATAGATGAGTCGGCCCGTACAAGGCCCATGGATCCTATGAGACATAGAAGGCCCATGGATCCGACAGCCCATTGAAGGCCAATGATCCGATGGCCCGTACATGGCCCATGGATCGTACGTCCGTGGATGGCCATGGTCACTACAATGTTTGGGCGAGTTGGCCCCCGTTTGAACGATATAGCATATTCAAAGAATTATCCTACTCTATACTATCACCTCTAAAACATACACTATACAACTAAGGGACCAAGGCATAGAAACGTAGAATAATCCTACACTATACAATAAAGAAATTACAACCGATTATACCCACTGGGCATTATAGTTCGGCACAGGTGATAATAAAGCATACACAAACAGAAAATTACATACACTGGGCAAATACAGCTCATACATCATGGACGCGCATCAACTTAACTCCATTTGAACTATAATCTCTTCAGAAAATAGGATTGGCCGGACTCAGATAGCACAAATTTCAGTCTGCAAAATCTCCAATTCCTCCGTGGTTACCTCAGTGTCTTGTTTCATTTTTTGACTCCTGCATCTAATACCTGCATGTCCAGTCTCAACTTGTTGATTGTACGTTGACAATCATGTACACGTTATCTTGCCACCTCTAGTTGATGATTGAGAACATTAGCACATTCCAATTCCAATCCATAATCATTCGGTAATGGCCATGCCGCACTGCTCGCAAATCTTTGTGTTGATGTCACTTCATCCTGAAATGTTTCTGTAAGTACACATGACAAGGGAAAAATATAGTTACAATAGTGAAGCGAGCAAGACACTATTTTGTACTACATGGCAAAACAGGACTAACAATAATGTTACATGTCATGAAGCATAAGCAGGTGATATTTTAAAAATTATAAAGAAGATAGTTTGTGCAGCCTGCATACAGAAATCTCTCTTAGCTCACTAGAGGAGCATGATGTTGGGGCCCAATCCAAAACACAGATAAGTTACAAATTTAGACAGCACATTGCGTACAAGTAAGCAAGCAGTTGGCCATTCTGTAGCTCAATTAAAGTCATAGGGAGCATAATGAATAGCAGAGGGTTTCATACAAACATACTACAGCAAGCAAAACTATGCAATCATTAGCCTAGTATGAACTAGATTGTGAGCCTCATGCAATAATGGTTGGTTAATAGACTCCAAATCTTGAGACCCACTTTGGCAGAGTAATTAAATTGTAAGGCCTTTAATTATGTCAACTAATAGTTATACAAGTACCCAACATCAGGCATGATTCTTTGGGCATCTCATTAACTGAGGACTAATAAAGCATTTGAAAAGAGCAAATTAACTATGCCTGAAACAAACAAGGAATTGAACTGTTGGGTTGCATACAGTGACTTGCCTTAATAGGTTGAAGAGGCTCAGCGCAGCTCCTACTTCTCTTGCAAGGCTCCTTCCTAACATCTTGTACTTGGAAATCCTCAATCTTATCTTCATTGCACCCCCTATGCAAGGTTACACAAACTAGTTACTCGTCTCCTTGGAAGATAAATTTGCATACTTTCCAGTCTGTGAACACAAAAGGATGAGATTATAACAAAACAACACCACATATTGAAAGATGCCGCATCTCTTTCACTTGCACACAATGAAATGAGCATTTACTATGTCTACACTATGTAAAAACTAGGCATACCTTCGAACTGAATCTCCAAGTACTCTTGGAGAGCCTACTTTAGTGTACAGCCAAACCTTTATGTCACCTATGAGTTAGACAAGGCCCCACTACAGTAGCCCTTAGTGTTTAAGTCGTTGAGAAGCTCTGTTAGAGTGTTAGGTCAAGAACAAGAAGTAATCAAAGCAAACAGTCCTAGTATGGCTGGCTGATGCAAACAAGCAATTGAACAGATGTGTGAACAATCCTTACATGTCAACAAAAGAAGCAAAGAAGGAGGCTTAAAGACCATCACTTGACTGACTAGATTTAAGGGGCATTTAAACATCATGTGCACCGTATGAACTAACATAAACATTGCATATTCCACATTCTACAATGGAATGCACATGTATTAGGTTATGCCATGTATGATGATGCCTAAATGTACACTATAGCAGGCAGGAGTGCTTCATCATTGCACACACAATTGAATTGCAGGTTAAGGGCCAGTTTGATTCTGCCTTTTCAGGGCTTATTGTCAAAATAAGCCATAAAAGATGTAAAGAAGTCATTTTTGAGTTATGGGCTTGGGCTTAACTAATTTCGCTTTGGAGGAGGGTGTTTCGGGTAGAACCTCACTAAAAATTGAAGGGAAGGGGAATAGTGAAATGACTCTGTTGTCTGCCTATATTACACTCAGAATGCAACTGCTGATGCCCATGTCACACCTGGCCCTCAAGTAAAAAAAAGCACGCAAGCGTTCATTGCCATGCCCGCTTGCATCTCCTCTCCCCTTTCCCTCTACCTCGATCCCATGCCTGCAGCACTAGGGTTCCTCCAGCGAGCCATCACCACTTGTCCCATCTGGCCTGGTCCTTGACGATGCTATGTCTAGCTAGGCTACATGGCCGGCGGGTAGGGGCAAATCTCCCTGGCTACTAATCATGCTTTCAGGCGGTGCTGCTATATGATAATAACCAGCCACTTGGACCATCGAATTTCAATAAATAATTGTTCTTCATTTAAATGTGGGTCATGCTTTCTTCATTTAAATTAGGCAATGGGATCTCTATGGAAAACATTGACCAAAGTAGATTGTGCCAAGTAGATGTATCTTTGTATTTGCATTTTGAGCAAATAGTGATGGTTTGTTTTCCTATCATATTAATTATTGCACTGGGTTCAATTTGTGATGTTTGCAAGTCAAATTAATTTTCATATGGGCAGCAAAATGAAAAAATATAATGAAATCTAGACTTTCCACTGATCATACCAAAGATAAGTTGAAAACGTAATGAAAAGAACTAGTTGGCTTATTACATGGAGCTTATATTCACAGGTGCCTATTTTCTTACGATAACTCGTAATAACTGTCCCTAAGAAACTTGGCTAATAGATTTGACATACAAATAACATGTCACGATGATTGCAATGGAGGAGTGACGTACCATAGCACACCGTATAGGCTTACCGATGCCTCTCCTTTTTTTGCGATGTTCCATGAAATTGCCACATACATCTTGTACTTTTTCATTGCGTAACCCTATCTACAAGTTGACATGGCTAATTTCAGACATCTCTACATGATACTACATTGCATATCCCTTGCGCATATTTAAACCACCAATTAACGATTATGTGCGTAGCATAAACTAGCCATGACTCTGTGTGTTGGACTAGCAGGCACTCTAAGGGAGCCTAATGTAGTGCACTGGAATTCCTACATGCCACCTACGATTTTTTGTAATGTACTACCTCTGTTCCTAAATATATGTCTTTGTAGAGATTCTAGTATGGACCATATACAGATGTATATAGATGCATTTTCGAGTGTAGATTCACTCATTTTGCTCCGTATGTAGCCTATAGTGGAATCTCTAGAAAGACTTATATTTAGGAACGGAGGTACGAGGTAGTATCATGTATGACATCTACATATCTAATTTAGCAGCCAGTAGTAGAAATCATTGTCTGCACAAAGGGATTACTGGTCGAAAATCCTAGCAAAGCACACTGCCAGGCACAGAACAATACAAGAGAGAGAGACGCACTTACAAGATCATAGCAATGCCTCAGTCCAGGATCTTGGTTGGCCAAGCTGTTAGATCCAGAAGAAACATCGTCCTTGTAGTTTTTGCCAACTGCATAACAGGTAACAGCGACCGTTAGTATATTTGAAGTACATCGGGCAGGTGATGCTGGACGGGTTTAAAGGTGACAAGTACCTAGGATGTGGCGGGTGCTTGCCATCTCTCCAGATGGTGGGAATCAGGTTAGAAACGTCAAGGGTGATGACGCTATGCTGGCTGTCGGGGTCCAGTAAGGAGATCTAGAACTGTCGAGTAGGGTGTTTGTGGAGTGGCTCCGGTAGGGTGGACTACGGTGTGGGCGAAGTGGATCTGTGGCCGTGGATGAGGGCGTAGGTGAAGCTGCTCTGATGGTTGGGTTAAGGATGGTGTCGACGATGCAGATCTGCGGTCGTGGACAGGGTGTCAGAAGCTGCTCCGGTGGTTGGGTTAAAGATGGTGTCGACGATACGGATCTGCGGCCGTGGACGGGGCGTCAGAAGCTATTCCGGTGGTTGGGTTAAGGATGGTGTCGATGATGCGGATCTGCGGCCCTGGATGGGGCGTCAGAAGATGCTCCAGTAGGTTGGATGAGGGTGCGATGAAGCGGATCTGAGGCCGTGGACTTGTGAGTTGGCAAAGCGGCCCCGGTAGGGTTGAGGACGGTATAGGCGAAGCTACTCTGGTAGGGTTGACGATGGTGTCGGCGAAGCGGCTCCGGTAGGGTTGAGGAAGGTGTCAGCGAAGAGGATCAGAGGCCGTCGACGGGGGCATCGGTGGGGTGGCTCCGGGGAGTGTGGACGAAGCGTCTCTGGTGGGGAGTACGAATGAGCCGCTGCAGATGCGTGACGGTTGACGAGAGTACCGGCAAAGCAGATCCGGCGCCGTGGATAAGGCCGGCACCAAATGGGTTGTGGTACAGTAGTGGATGAGCAGTCTACTTGTTTCTAGGGGAGGTGGGAGGGGTAGATGTGGCCGCAGAAGCAGATCCGGCGAGGTGGACGCCGCTCGCAGTGAATGGGCTATGGTACGCCGGTGGATGAGCAGTCTAGGGTTTCGAGAGGGGAGGGGAGAAATGGCAATGAAGTACGGACGGCGTGATGTAAGATGCTCTGGTGCTGTGGAGTTAGTTGTTTTTGCGGGAGGGGGAGAGGAAATGGGGGTGCTGTGTAGTGGGGGGGGGGACCGGAAGTTACCAAAGCAGCCCTGACCTATTATGTAGATGAGGGCGGTATTGCAATTGTTGGTCTCCGTGCACCAAGGACAAAAGGGGAATTCGCATGCTAAAGACTAAGGTGGCGGAAATTTTAGAAGGAGGCGAGAGATTTTGCCACCCGCGGGATCGTTCATATCCAGTTTCAACTAATTTTGTACCGTGCTAGCAGGAAGGTCATGCTAGACTGTGTACATGGGGCACGCATCAGCAGTTAATAACTAGTGTGAAGTCCACCCCAGAAAAAAATATAATAACTCGGGATGATGCGCCGATAACTTGGACGTTCACACGGGCGTGGCCAATTGTACGGGTGTAGTGGCATGTTCACAAAAAAGGGATCAAACGCTCAGCCTATGTATTTCTCGTGTAAATAGATAATTTAGTGCCATTGGTTATTTACTTTAAACATAATGCATTAACATGTTAGTGTAGAGGCGCACAAAAAGAAATGGATATTGTCGTCCGCTACTTAAAAGTGTTACCTCATATAATAACATAGCCTCCATTTCATAAATTGCGTACCCGTTGAATTCATATATGAATATTACATATATTACTTCAAAATATAAACTTAAATCATCCAAGACTAATGATTTGAATGCAAGAGTAACAATGGTGCATGTACATGATAGCTACATTGGTTGTTTGAAGAAACATCACTGTAACTTTGGCATGCACAACTGAAAAGGTTTATTTAAATAGAAAAAAATGTGATATGTGAGTGTCCAATCTTTATAGCGTTGAATCGATATTGTACCTTTGGCCATGATACGAAGTACATATTGACTTACGTTCAAGCGATGCACGTCCATGATCGCTAGATAGTGATACGTGAATGAATTGTGCAATCTCTCTCACATGCATACATATCTCATTTCCCTGTGGGCATCGGAATCACACACGCGCACTTCATGTATTTCTCTCCCTCCGTCAAGGATAAATTCGTCTTTATACCCCGTCCTACAAGTCTCTCACACAGAAACACACACGCTCTCTCTATCTAACACGCCCACCCCTTTAATTCCGCCCGCCCACAACCACTAATGTCTCAAAGTATAATCATGTCTCTCATACATATGCTTAAGGTTAACTCAAGTTCCGGAACCATATGAATACATACAGTAGGATTCCAATAGAGCACCTTTTGTTTTGAGATTTCTCTCTCTCTCTCTATCACACACACACACACACACAGTTTCTTGCTTCATTTTTCCGGCACTTGCATGCACACCATTTGTTTATCTTCGTGATGCTTTAAGTATGCCTCGCACAAATGCTATCTACCTATCCCTTAATATAGCTAGATATGTGTCACACAAACTCCCTCTCCCTACTAGCAAGATGCCCATGCATTGCACAGAACATTAAGATGCATTTATATGAGTAGTTTATCTTGTGGGAGAAAAGGATGAACGAGGGA
This sequence comes from Triticum dicoccoides, assembly GCF_002162155.2. Lineage (NCBI taxonomy): Eukaryota > Viridiplantae > Streptophyta > Magnoliopsida > Poales > Poaceae > Triticum > Triticum dicoccoides. Next base: position 166,550,260 of record NC_041383.1, read on the forward strand.
ATGCCTTATTTGCAAATGTGGAGAGGGGTGTGGGTATCTTTTTGCAAAATTGCCATAGTTTCCTTCCTATCTGTCGGATATAAATCGGATGGCATATATTGCAGGATGGCAGGAACACCATCATCACCAACTCTGTTTTTTATAAGAAGTAGAGATATGTGAGTGTCACTGCCCCCACCCCACACACACACCCACACACCCACACCTCCCAACACCGATCTTGATACTGATCTATCGACTGGCTTCTCTCTCAAACATACACACACACACTATCTGACACCGAAGGAGTAGGGTGGGACATCGATCTTGATAATAATCTATCTACTCCTCTTTCAAACACACACACATACACACACACTCGCTAGTTGTGCCTCTGTGCCTACCGTGCACACACTCAATATGTCTTTCTCTCCCTCCCCCCCCTCCCAACAATGACAACAGAAGAGTGACAACTCGATCTGATCATAATCTGTCAATTGGTTTCTCTCTCAAACATTGTGTCTCAGTGCCTCGCTCGGTAGCCCCCTCGATATGTAGACTTCTCGCGCGCGCACAGCTGTAGTGACGATGACGCTGAACCTAGTGTGCCTTGTTTTTACCGGCCTCATGTGATAGTTTTCACCCTGTTTTCTGTTAATTAACAAGGTAACCTTTTCTTTGTTACTACTAGTGAATCTGAAATCATTCGGGGCAGACATAAAATATATCACTTCAACCCAATTATCGCAACAACTATTTTAAAAGAAACTAGCTAGTTACCCGTGCGTTGCATGAAACATCAAGATGCATTTGTATGAGTAGTTTATCTTGTGAGAGAAAAGGCTGAACGAGGGAAGGCTTTATTTGTGAATGTGGAGAGGCGTGTGGGTATATTTTTGCAAAATTGCCATAGTTTCTTTCCTATCCGTTAGATATAAATCCAACGGCCTATATTATAGGATGGCACGCACACCATCATCACCAACTCTGTTTTCTGCTCCCTCCGTTCCTAAATACTCCCTATGTTCGAAAATGCTTGTCATCAAAATGGATAAAAAGAGATGTATCTAAAACTAAAATACGTCTAGATACATTTCATTTTATCAATTTTGATGACAAGTATTTCCGGAGGGAGGGAGTATTTGTCTTTTTAGATATTTCAACAAGTGACTATGACCGGACCTTACCAACATACTCAAAAAGTAGTCCATAATTTTGATGTTACCCTCTTTTCTTGGCGGTGAAGTGCCATCTGGATACCTCATAAATAAATCAAGGAGAAATCTGACCCCTTCCTAAAAAGACATACGGAGCAAAATGAGTGAATCTACACTCTAAAATATGTCTACATACACATCCGTATGTGGTAGTCCATTTGAAATCTGAAAAAGACAAATATTTAGGAACGAATGGAGTATAAGAGTAGACATGGAGATATATCTCGAGCATGGTCTACAACAAAAATGTGCTGGCTTGGTTAGCGTCGGATACTCGCAACGCGATGACATGAGTTTGAATTCTGTCTTTTAACTTTAGATTTTTATATTATATATTACTTATTTAATATATACTTCTTTCGCTACTGTACTGACAGTGGAACCCATAGAGTACTTAGAATACGAGATTAAGGATGGACTTGTTTCTTTTTAACTTTCTGTACGAAGGTGTAGCCACCCTGCAAGTCACGTGTACATTGTACATGCAATTAACTTTTTATAGAGGGACAATCATACAGGAAATTAACTCAAATGGATTGGATGTCACTCTACTATTTCCAGCATAAGAGCATCTCCAATGGCAGCCGGCAAATTTCCTCCCGCTTCCTTCCGCGGAGGACGACATCAAACGCCAGCGGCATACATTTTCACAACTCTAACCAACTAGATGAAATTCGTGCAAACATGGACTGATTTCATATAAGCATGAAGGATTTCGTATAAAAAAGCCGGATCTTCATATAAACATGATGGATTTCATTACATTTACATGAACTAAGCGGTGCCAATCCGACTCTCTTGGTATAATTAATACTCCCTCCGTCCGAAAATACTTGTCCTAGAAATGGACGTATCTAGACTTATTTTAGTTATAGATACATACAATTTATCCATTCTTAGAACAAATATTTCCCGCCAGCTATAGAGGGAGTACATAATCCAAATGGCCACCCGCGGATCCCTTTGTCTCCCTCATGTCCGCCAGACACTTGCGGGGTCGACGAAGGTCCTCGGAAGAGACGAAGCAGCAAAGAAACCACCTGAATGCGCAGTCGTCGCCTCGGCAGTGGCCTTCATGGGTCCCAAGTAGCGGCAGCCTCCCGTGTTCTACTTCTCCTCGATGATGGTGGCGGACACGGAGAAGCTGGCCACCGACTCGTCGCTCTCCACGCACCCGGCTTCTGTCTCTGCCTACATGGCGCTGCCGCAGGCACGGGAGGCGCGCCCACAGACACGGGAGGCGCGGCCACCGCAGACACTGGTGGTGCGGTATGATGCAGCAGTGACGACGCCCGTACCGGCATGCTCGCCGCTGTGCCGGCGTGGAGCAACTCGCCACTCCTCATCGAGCTGAACTAGAGCGGCGAGTTGCTGAACCATGCGCCTGCTTGGGGCGGCAACTGGCTCTGTCGGGCCAAGCGAGGTTGGTGAAGCACTAAGCGGCCTCGCCCGTATCCGGAGGGCTCAGCGGGCCACCCAGCTGTGTAATATGCTAGAGGACGGCTCCTCGAAATCCATCAGAAGAGTGGAGAAAATGGTGAAGGAGGAGATAGGGGAGCGGCGGAGGGGTGCAATTCTTGCCCGCTATCTGTCTGGCCTCGTGTAAATAGAGGGCGGATGGTAGGAGATTGGCCGGCGTCTGGCCTCGTTTAAACTGAGGGCAGACGGGAGGAGCTCGATCGGTGTTGCGTTTAATTCCGGCCCGCTCATGAACGGACGTGTGGCCGGAGTAGGATTGTCGGTTTGCATGCGGGTTTAACAGAGGGGTTTAATGGAGGCGAGGAGGCGTGTTCAGCCGGGCGTGCAGCGGGCGGTGCAGTACTATTCAATTTGACAGCAGTAATGAGCCGGCAAATCACAAAGGCCCTCGCCTCTCGTGAAACCGACCAAGCTAGACTGCCCTGCCCTCTAGCCTTTTAAAAAATGTATATACTCCACTTTTGTATAGTAGTAGTATCGATGGATTGCGCCATGGAGCAAAACTTGATATTAAAAAAAAGGAGGTACATATAGAGAGCGCTCGTCGCCAAATTATGCATATAGTACTATTAAATTTAACTAATGAAATGTTTATGCATGCCATAAAAAATTATATCATTGAAAACTATGTTCAAATACGAATCCAACAATATAACTTTTGTTGACATGCACTAACATTTTATCAGTTAAATCTTTGGTCAAAATTTATCACAAATTACAATGGGGACTAATAAACCAAGACGGAGGTAGTATGATACTAAGCATTATTAATATCATTGCGTGCAACGAACTGGCCACTGCATGTCATGTTTGATGGTCTCAAGTCATTAAAAGTACACAAGCCCCACATCTCTTATTGGTTGATTCCTCTATTTATGTACAAAAAATAAGAAACAACATGAGAGTTAATGCACCGCGCCTATGTGTTTACTATTTGGTTTCATAAGATGACTTACTCACCTAGACGGAGGGAGTATTCGATTTGACAGAGGGCGGCGTAGTTCCCGATACAGCTTTAATGCAGACGAGGGAGAGAGTAGCAGTTCCCGAAATGTTGAACGGCTAATGCATCCTCCTTCAATTAATGCATGAGGGAAGTAATGGGAGGAGGTCCGTGAAAAGAGGCTGCATGATGTGAATGCAACGCAGTTTGCCCTCATTGCCCTCATATAAAGGCGCCCCTCCATTCCAATGCATCTACCACATCATACGCACCTAAGCATTTGCCTAAGCACCTACACTAAGCGCAAAAGAGATCACTCCAGACCCATGGAGGCCATGCGCGTGAGCGGCCAACGGCTGTGCCAGATGGTCCACGACACCGGCCTGCGGCATGGCACCGAGGATCATCTCCAGACGGTGTTGGAGACCACCTGGTGGATGGCCATCGTCGACGCCAACTACGACTCTCAGTTGGACCAGATGATCATTGCCACCAGCAACAAGTTCACCGTCCTCAAGAAGCTCGCGGACGACATCGCCGTACTCTTCCAGCCCGCGCGCCCAGGCTCCTCATTGCCTGCCACCCTAATCGGCCTCCATGGCCAGAACCTCTTTCAAGCACTGGTGGCCCTGCGACTGCCCGCCGACGCCATGAAGAATGTCCACCCGGAGGTCGCGCTCACCACGAGGCGCCTCGCCCTACAAGAATTTGTCGACCTACACATCCACGTGTATGAGCAAATCGTGTACATAGGTATCTACAAGGCTAGTGAGGACGCTATGACGTTGGCCTTCCTCAACTGGCTGGAAGCCTTGGATGCCTTTGCTGAGAAGCACCTCGACCTCGCCACAAAAGCCGCCGCTCCTTAGCCGTCGGTCGGTGGCCCGACGCACTAAGTTGAGGAGGAGGAGGTCGTACGTTCATGGATCCATCTTCTTCTTGCCTTCTGTAACCACCACTACGATCACATCATCGTGGCCTTAATTCTTATTGTTCTGTTGCATTCTCGTTCCACTCAATACCGACATGTGTGATCCCTTTGCTTAATTATATGCATCACTGTAACTAGTACTCCATCCGTCAATTTATAAGTTGTGCTTACCTTTTCCATCAACTTCGTGCAACACGCAGGCATCTTGCTAGAAACACTAGAACATGTCGGACCACGTGTGACCAAACCGACGATGCACCAACCTAGGACTACGTACCCTGCTTATCTGGCAGAAATAGCCCCTCCCTAGCGTTTCCAACCGTTATTTCTATCTATCGATCGTGCCAAGGAGCGGAACCAAATGTTACAATTTATCCATGTTTCTCTACTCCTACTTTTTCCTTATAAAAGACTCAGTGGGTGATGGTGGTGTGTCTGTCATCCGTCGTTTCTAACCATTAGATCTACATCTAACGGTTGTGAGGTAAGTTGTGGCATTTTTGCAACAATACCCACTTCTCTGCTCCAATTTGCATAAAACCCCTTATTATCTTGAAAGCAACCACATCCCTCCCTCACCTCATCAAAACAGCCTGAGAAATATATTTTGAGTGAGAAGTACTCCCTCCGTTCCTAAATATTTGTCTTTCTAGAGATTTCAATAAGTGACTACATACGAAGCAAAATGAGTGAATCTACACTTCAAAATATGTCTATATAATCCGTATGTGATAGTCCATTTAAAATCTCTAAAAAGACAAATATTTAGGTACGAAGGGAGTAATATATTAGGAGTATATCAAAACAAGAGTGATTTCTTTTCAAGTTTGTGAACAAGTACTACTATTCTACTACTTTGGATCCGTCACAACGCACGGGCACATTGCTAGTAAAAGGAAAAGGCCTGTTGCGTTCGTGTCGCACCCCCACATGCCCGGGAATCGGGAGTACTCCACAGCTCGTCCGGCACGACACATAGCTTAGGGAAGGCGTGTTGCCTAGCATTTTCACTTTCATGTGGGACTGCCGTTGAGCAAACTGACTATTTGCAAACCGCACCCCTCCCGCCGCCGGGTTGGAAAATAGAAACGAGGGGAAAATCTAGCTGTAGCACGGAAGCCAAGAAATTTGGTGTCAGATGGGGCTCGGTGATAGAGTAGGAGCATTCCGTACTAGTACTACTCCTACTAGTACCAAGTTTGTACTCCTAATACTATATTACTAGTACTACCACTATACAACTAGTAGGTACGTGCACGGCACAACATCGTAGGAACAAAAAAATGAGAAGATCTTGTTTTGGGTGATTTATCTTTTTTTTCAGTCAACGAAGTATGAATAATATGATGTGGGGGGCACCCACGAAGCTTATGTGGCTTGGTTGCATGACTACACAAGGTTAGAGAAAAATAAATAGATAATGTGTTTAAAGTGCACTCCACTAAATAGATATACTTTGGATCCATTGCAACGGACTGGCACATCTATATCTATACCCCCTATATAGTGTGTGAAAAACTTTGAAAGTTGGTTGTTGGATGAAGCCAATCCAACGGTACAAAGATGTCAAATCCGAGCACTACTGGCCGTTGGATATCGTCCACTAGATTCTGCCACATGTATAATCTAGAAGACTCCATGGTTGAACTTAATTCATGACTAACTTTGCCACAACTAAGCTTAGGCAAAGTTATTAGTTCTTCAAAATGAGAGCCACAAGTTGGCAAGCCTAAGGGAATCTTGCCACATTTTGTGTGTGTATGTCATGTGGGGACTTAGTGTGGCTTGCCTAAGGTGTGGCTTGAACCAAACACTCACCTAAGTTAGTCAAACTTTCCTAACCTTACGTGTGGCAATCTTTGGCAATCTTAGTGGTTGTTTGGTTCCTAGCCACACCTTGCCACACTTTGCTACACCTAACCTTAGGCAAGTTTGACCAAGTTAGGTAGGTGTTTGGTTCTAGCCACACCTAAGGCAAAGATTTTTTTTATGATCAGTGAGACCCACATGCCATAGACACAAAGGGGCTGTTTGGTTCTAGGCCTAGCATTGCCACACTTTGCCACACATTTTTGCCAAGCTTGCCTAAGGTTAGTTCATCAAAATGAGAGCCACAAGTTGGCAAGCCTAAGGGAATCTTGCCACATTTTTTATGTGTATGCCATGTGGGTCCCAAGTGGGGCTTGCCTAAGATGTCGCTTGAACCAAACACTCACCTAAGTTGGTCAAACTTGCCTAACTTTAGGTGTGGCAATATTTTGCAAAGTTAGTCACAAACCAAATAGGCCCTAATAAATATGTGGCAAGATTCCCTTAGGGAAGCCAAAGTGTGGCTAACAAAGCAACTCAACTAAGGCAAGTGTGGCAAAAATCATGTGGCGATATATGGCAAAGATAGTCATAATTCAAACAGCCCTACTAACCAAACAACGCCTAACCTTAGGCAAGTTTGGCAACATTTTATGATAAAGTGTGGAATTGCCAGGCCTAAAACCAAACAACCCCTGTGTCTGCCGCAAAAAATGTGGCTAACAAAATGGGCACCACAAGTGTGGCAAGATTTGGCAAGAAGTTGAGTCTATGTCATGTGGTCCATGTAGCTAGAAAACTGTGGCAAGACACAAGTGTAGCAATGAACCAAACACATGCCTAAGATATTGTGGCACGCCTAAGCTTAGGCGTGGAAACATTAGGCTGCAAACCAAACATCTATATATCTATACCCCTATATAGTGTGTGAATAACTTTGAAAGTTGGTCGTTCGATGAGGCCAATCCAACGGTACAAAGATGGCAAATCCGAGCACTACTTGTCGTTGGATATGATCTACATTCCACCAAATTTTGCCACATGTAGAATCTACAAAACTCCACATGTAGAAGCATAATGCACAAACCACCAGAATCTCATGCGTGCAATGCACGTGTACCTTACTAGTACTAGTTGGTAGTAGTAAGAAACAAATTCTGGTTTTGGCACGAGCTCGTACTGCAGGAGCACCACAAGGCCTGCCACAGGAGTTATATTTCCCTCTCGGGGCCGACGGGACCGAACTTCAGTGGCTTAGTGCCCGGCCTATGAGTCAATGGCATGCGGACCTTAAATACGGCTGGTCCATATGTCATTCTCATGGTGGTGGCGTGGTTCATGACTCACTCGTTCAAGATGAACCGACCGGTGGTGGCGTGGCCCTGGCGAGGGTGCCACAGCTGGGCGTCGGGGCATTACGAGGCGTAGATGGCTAGACCGGCGGGTACTACCTGTAGTACACAAGTACTCCAGCTGAGGATTGATGCCTGGTACGAAATGTGTCACAGTCGCTGGATGAAAATTCGATGGTGCGGGAGTACGGATCGGAGCATAGGAGCGGAGCAGGCAAACCGCGTCCAATCGGGTGTGTCTGTGGTAGAAAGTTGATGGTCACCGCAATTCAGCTGGCCCACATGTCATGAACACAAAGGCAGAGGAGCGATGGGCCCGAGAGGGATGAGGCGCACGTCGGGGGATGAGGATCCCCTAACGCGAACAACCGTACCATTCTGTCACTGACATGTGGGACCGCCAGGCATGGCTCCCACCTGTCAGCAAAAGAAAGGCAGGGAAAGGCAGTGATAGCTACGTCAGAGGATCCATGTCCACGTCGGGGGACGTCGTCCCGTGGGTTGGAGCGGCATCGTGGGAATCGCGTGTAGGTGTGGCAGTGGTGGAAACAAGAAACGTGATGGTCGTCGTGGTTCAACTTCCATGGACAAGCTGTCATGTCTGCTGACACATGTATATCAAAACTAGAGTGTTTATAATTCAAGCACGTGAACAAGTATTATTCTACAATACTACTTTGGATCCATTGCAACGCATAGGCCAGCACATTGCTAGTAGTAGTGTCTATCTCTATCTCTAGAGGCTTTCCCTCCTTCATCCTTTTCTATCACAAGATAAACTACTCATACAAATGCATCTTGATGTTCCATGGAACGCACGAGGATGTTTCCTTGGGGGTCTCTCCAGCGCGGAGTGGCCGTAGTTGCAAGTTGACGCCGCTTGAGATGCCGACGTTGAGGGGCACTCGGATTTCCTCCGATGAGCAGGTAAGATGAGTTTGATCACGTAGTAAATGCATTCTAAAGACTACTTCCGTGTACATTTCCTAATTCTCCTCCTACCCACTGTTTCATAGGTTAGGCTCAGTGCGAGTCGAGATTGGCTTGCATATGTACGGGAGGGTACCAACATCATTTTGCACAACATTTACAACGGTGACACCATTCCCGTAGAACCTTTGTCCAACATTGGGATCAGCCATGCAACGGGACACCGCATGAATTGGTACGATGGAACCACGGGTGAAATTGAATAAGATAGCACGAACCTTTCACATGGTGGTCAAAGGCGGACCATGTTGTCTGCGGCCGATTTGTTGCCGTACGAGTACGAAGATGTTGTGCTCCTTTCTAACTGCATCTTCGCGGTGACAAACTAGGGGACTTATTTCGTGTGGGACACATCCTATGATATACTCCCTCTCTCCAAGTTTATTTGTTTTGAATCTTTTCGTTTTATAAGTTTCAAATTCAAATTTAGAGCTCCCCATCACATGTTGAAATTACAATGTCCATTAAAATGTTGTGTGCATGTATAGTAAAGAAACAAATCTCGAGTTTGGCACGAGTTCGTGCAGCGGTAGCACCACAAGGCCTGGCACAGGAGTTACATTTCCCTCTCAGGGCCCTCGGGACTGAGCTTCAGCGCCTTACTACATCTGCCTTTGAGTCAATAACATGTGGACCCGATAGGTGACTGGTCCACATGTAATGCTCCCGAAGGCAGAGGGGCAGTGGGGCCGAGAGGGGTGAGCCGCAGGTCGGGGGACGTGAGGTTTCATGGGTTCGAGCGGCGTCGTGGGAATCGCGTGCGGTGTGGTAGAAACTTGATGCTCACCACATTTTAGGTGGCCCACATGTCATGCACACAAAGGCAGAGGGGCAGTGCGGCCGAGAGGAGTGAGGCGCACGTCGGGGGACGTGGTGCTGTGGGTTGGAGCGGCGTCGTGGGAATCGCGAGTGGCAGTGGATGAAACGTGATGGTCGCCGTAGTTGAACTTCCATGGACAAGCTATCATGTCTACGGACACATGCACTGCATACCGATCACTGGAAGGAGTAGCAGAGAAAGCTATATATGCGGATAAATAGTTCCTTATAGTCAAGCGGACCCACGCTACTACTTTGTTCCAAAGACATGCACACCATCGAAATAGTCCATCTATATCAATATACACCAAGAGGGAATATTTTTTTACAAGAGAAGAAATAGTTCATCCATCCATAATGCCCTCCTGCTGGTGCAGCCTTTTCTTCTTCTTCTTCTTCTTCTTCTTCTTCTTCTTCTTGTTCTCATTTTCTATGGGAGACGGCTTCGCAACAAGCTCTTTGGACCTTGCAGCTATCTCGAAACTCACACGGGCATCGAGGGCAGCATATTTTATCCGCTCGTATGTAAAGGGATAATTCTCCCATCCAGACGACCTTAATGCCACCGTCTCGTCACCCTTCTGAAGATTTGTACTGAGCACAAAATTTGCTACATCGAATAGGGATGGTTTCTGTTTATCACAATCTTCTACAGGAATTTTGATTCTGGTTTGTAGGCCAGCGATGCTTTTCAAATCAAGGTTGTACGGCTCCAGCTTCTGTTTGTCCCCTTCGATGGCTGCCCCACAGAAGTATACGTCCTCCCGAGACAAGAAATCATGAAGCTCACCTGGTATGGAGGGCGAGTGTATGATGTGGTACACCAAAACATCATCTTCGAGGCACATCTGAAGGACGATGGCGCGTTGGATCCTCCTAGTGGCACACTCCATGTACTCTGCATCGAGACTGATGACCCTCGTCTCTACCTTTTTGAGGGAGTTGGATACATTGTTGATCCACTGCTGAACAACCCTTGGGTGGACGGTGACGGTAGCAACTATGCTCAACGAGCCTTCGACGAGGACATGTTGGATGCTAAAAACCTGCATCTCGATCTATTTCACCATTTGGAACCGCTGGAACGGAGGGCTATGGTTTGGAGAATTAGCATTAGATGGCTAGTCTAACTGAATTAGTAGATGATTATTTAAAGAGGTTAAAACAATGTGAACGCAGTGGGGTTTGGATGCAAATGAAGACGAAGGGGGGTGAAGAAGCTGAGGAAAATTGGTTCCCGATGGAGAAGTAAATGGGAGAAGTGGCATGCAGGCAGTTGATTAGACAGGTTGGTAGACTAAACGAAAAGGCTATGCGGGTAGACTGATGAGTCATACCTGTTCGTGTACGTGCCCATCCTTCCTGATAGGTGGGACCTATGCAAACAGATAAAAAATGTGTCGTATATGGTTCAGATGGATATTGGCGCGTGAGTGGGAGACACACTTTGCCATACTTTTCCATACAATGCTGCAACATTCTCTGGTTAAGGAATACTCCCTCCGTTTAGGTGAGTAAGTCACCTTATGAAAATTAGGTTTTCCCAAAACCTTTAGGCGTGGAGCATTAACTTCCTGCTCGATCCCCTCCCAGCCTCGTTAGCCGGCATTCTCTTCCTTTGCTGTCGTGTTCTACCTTTCCATTTTTCCTCTTCTCAAGTGTGGAATGATCTGCATGCCGTCCTTGATGCACCAGAATGACCACTACATGCATCACGGTAGGGCGTTGATTGGGCCTGCTTGGAGAGCTGAAAATGTATCCTTATAACTACGTATTAATTGCTAATTTTGCTTCCATTTGTAACAGTGCCGTGGTTGGAAGTTTTGCTCGTCCCGGTGCTCTTTCTCGTCCAATCTACAGCCACCTAGGTTGCGCTCACCTAGACGGAGGGAGTACACAGTTATCCTCATCAAAGGCTCATCTTCACGCTTCTGCATGCACGAGAATTTGGTTCTGCTCGCAATATGGATGATACCTGGAGGATGAAGTGAACAGGCATGCTAGCACGGGAGACCTATTTCCACTATACAGTACTAGAGTACTCATGTTCCTACTACTACTAGTAGCAGTAGTAGTAGTAGTACAACTGTGGTACACTTGATGGTCAAAATACTATTCATCTGGTCCTCATAGTGAAGTGACAACACCTTGTGCCTGACACTAGTCCAGTCAGCGTGTTCGGGTTACCAAAGTGAGCCTCACCCTATGCACTGTGCAGTCTGTCACCGCCGCTATACAACACATTAGCATGCCTCGCCTTGTCTCCCTCTCCCCTCCCATAGCACCACTCCATCTCCATCTCCATCTTTGTCTCCATCTCACTGTGCCCCCGTGTACCGTCGCCTCGCTCTCCTCCCCTAGTACCACTATTCCCTCGCTAGCCGCTCCAGCACCGACAACCTTCTCCCATGTAAATCAAGCTCCCAAAAACCCCCACCTTCCAAACTCCACCATGGCCGAACATGAACCATGCAACATCCATATGAGCCGCGATTGGAGCAATCTCCCAAGTGACATCGTCGACCTCTGTTGTTCGTGTATGGATATGTTGAGCGCCTTGCGGCTGGCTGCATGCTCGAGGGACATGCACACGGCCATCATCGAAGCGAGGCCTAAGCTTTTCAAGACACCCTTCTTGCTTCTATCTGGTCTTGTGAGATTGGCTCACCATGATATGGAGGCGTACGTGATGCCCCTCGACTTCAATCCGATCTCCATTAGCCGAAAATTATTTGCAGGTATCTAGTGGGTCGTCGTGCATCATTTTCCTCGACTTCGATCCGATCACCATCGGCCGAAACTTCTTGGCAGGTATGTACTGGGTCGGCATGAACTCCCACTAGATGGCTACCTTCAGAGAAGATGGTAAAAAGTTGGTGCTCATGAACTTCCAGACCTCCCATGAGATTATCCTTCCTCCGTTGGATTATATAGAGTTTTACCATCGCGGTCCAAGTCATCTAGATTACCACGTCAGTTGGACGGACCTTGTTTTGCAGAAGATTGTAATCTACCAAGTGCCCACACGACATGCGACTTCAAGCTAATTGCCTTGTTCGACCGCGGACTCGCCTATCTTTACGTCGGTGCCTTCTTTAGCTTGATCATCGTCAAAGCTGATACACACTTCTGTGATGCTACTAAGCACAATGGCATCATCTACGCGATCGACAAAGCAGATGGCACCACGTATTGCTGGGACGGCGCATGTAAGTTGTTTCCATCTCATGTTAATGATGACACCATGACACTGTTTGAACTTTTTGTGATGATTGGCATATCCTTGTTTGAGCAGAATTTGAGTAGAACTATGGCAATGTATTAGAGACGCCGTAAATCAGCTATATTTGGAATGAGTTATTCATGCGATTGTGACCATGTCATTACAGCCAATTTGTACCCCTGAATAATCAAACGGTTAGGAATATATGGATATTATCCTTATTTTTACAGTAATCTATATACTACTACTAAATATGAGTGTGTATCAATGGCCATGTTAGTTTCCTCATTTTCATGATGTAGAAACATGCACCACATTGTTGGTTTCATTTAACCATACATTATGGAAGTAAATCTGCATATGGAGAACTCTATATTTGGAAGTAGTGAAATCCTGCAATGCTTACTATGTGTACATACCTATATTCGCCCTTCAGCAATCAATGGCTAGAATAATATCCTCACAAAAATTTTCCCACAGAACACGAGTATATAACAATGCATGGTCTGTTAGTTACCTTGAAGAATTTGTTTGTGAGGACAGAACATGATTACATAACATGCATGACATGGTAGTTTCCTGTGAAGAATCGATTGCAGGATAAAATGAGTATAACCATGCATGGCACTTCTATATTTTCGAATCCAGTATACATTTCCCTGTATTTTCCTCCCAGTTCCAACAGGGACATATCAATGTTGTTTCTTGCATTATCCTACTCATACTCTGAACAATGCTGATCTTACATTAACAATGTCTGTCCTTTTTGATATAATGCAGTGTGCCTACAGTTACTACCCTTTGTAATCACACCACCTTTGCCAAAAACAGGGAAGCACAAATGGTTCCTCGCTCGATCAGACGACAGCAAAAGACTGATGATCATTCGGACACATGAGCCAGAAAAGTTATATTGCAAAAAACCCCACTGTATACAAGCACCGTGAAATACGTGAGTATCCGGATAGTGGCTGTTACATCTATGAGCAAGATACTAGCTTGTTGGGGCTTCGGGATTTTTTAGTTGGAGGCGGATAAACAACCTTGGTTCACACTCTCTGTTTCTCGGACTCAATTATTCGATTAACCAGGAGATCACCATTGGTAAGGACCTTGATGGAAGAGAGGCTCTGTTTGCTATGGAAAATTGTGTCTACACGGCGAGCCCTAGGAGTTCGGGAGCAAACTCCCCTGATTGTCAACGATACAGCCTGCAGCCAAAAGAAGGTGAGAATGACAAAGGCATCTAGATTAACTTTGATACTTGGATGTCTCAATTACGACAAGCAGTGATGTGGTTCAAGCCTTCAGGTTGATAGGTAATTGGGTTGTTGCATCGAAAGGGTGGAGTACTGGTGTCTCCGGATCACTTATCGCTGAAGCTGGTCTGCAAATTATGATGGTGTTGGATCATCTCTTTGAATGAATTTGTTGTCTTTGTTGCTGGTTCTGGATGGGTAGTTCTTTCTTTTGTTATGCATATTCCTTCTCATTTGGTCATCCTCGTCTATGTCACTCTTACTATGTAATAGTTGCCTCTATTTAGAATGTCATTCTCGTCTGGATCACGAGAGTCTGAGCGCTGCAGATGGGTGCGTTTTGGTGGTGTAGCAAGACTTCTTATGAACTATCATGTCTTGCTGTTTATGTCAGTAGTAGTCACTAGTTAGTGTTTGAATGTTGTATATGTCATTGTTTCGAACTGTTTATTGTCTCGAACTACTGGTGGGCTAAATGAGGGCATCACCATTCTCCATTGTACAGAGTATATCTCCTTTTTTCAAGTTATATAATTTGAGCTCAGTGTCTTTTCGATGATGTACACTTGTTTGGGCCAGTGATGTGTTGTTGAATATGGGCCGAGTAGTAACGCAGTGCCAAACAGGTCAATTATGACTCTCAGGCCGGGCTCTCAAAAGATCCTCAAAAAAAAAAGGTCGGGCTCCCCAAAAAAGAAAGAATAAGGACTCTTAGGCCGACATGTGGGAGCCACCGGTGTTTTCGTGCGCTTGCGCGCCGAGAGCATATTGGCGCGTGCTCAAAATTCATGCTACCTTTTCATCCCCAATCTCCCGCCCCTCCCCCACCTCTGGAATCTCGATTCCTACTCTAGCTCCCCCAAATCCCCCTCCTGTACTCCCTATACTCAAGCGCACTATCATGTCGCCAGTCAACGTGGATCTCTGAGCCAAAGATCCTGAGGTCCGTCTTGCCTTCGGTCGCTGCATGCTGTCACTCAACAGTGGCATGGCGGCACTTGACGACCAGTTTGTCGGCAAAGTGCTGATGGTAACCATCAACGGCGACCGGCCTCCCGTCTCGCCGGACGACCTTGTCAAAGCTCTTGGCATTGCGCAGGGCATCCAAATAAGTCACTTGCTCGTCGAAGTCTGTCCGCCACCGGCTGATTTCTTCGTCAGGTTCCAGACAACTTTCGACTGCAATCGTGTGTTCGAATCTTCCTGGCGTTTGTTCTGCGATGGCGCGTTGGTGAGCTTTGATCGGTGGCACCCAGGATGGGGCTTGGTGCCCTTTGAGCTTGAGTTTTAAACAAAGCTTACCTTCCACGGCATGCCTCAACGTGCTTGGAACAACGAGTCCATGAATTAGCTTATCAACGACCTTGGAGGTGAGCTCGTAAGTATGTTTGTTCCTCCAGACAGCTGGGCTCTGAGGGTTATGGCATGGATGAAGAAGCCGTCCACCATACTGAAGGTGATTGGTGTTGAGATACCGGTGCAGGAACCGGGGTTGTACTATTTGTCACCACCAAGGCCGAGGCAGACCACGTTAGGGATGTACCTGTATTGAGTGTTCGTGCATGTCGAAGAAGTGGTCAATCCATCAATCGAAGTCCTGCCGCTGCCGCTGGTGCCAGGGTCCGTCAACGACATCCATTATAGGAGTCAACGTCAGAATTTCCCCGTGTTGCTCAGAATGATGGATGGCACAGGGCCTACTCCATCGCGTGGCGGAGGCCACTGCTTCTTTGGGAGAAGAGGTAGGGATGGCTGCCTGGATGTGCTCTAATTTTAGGTAACAACTGAATCTTGTCAGATACTAGTTAAATCCGAGCTATGGGTGTGAAGCATTGATATGCCAGTACATTTGATTGTGACATGTTATAATTTTGTACATGAACTTTTTTTAGAAAGGGATCTACATCAACTTAATGTGCTAGCAGAACTTATTGTGTTGTCTGTCTGTTTTCTTTGCACAGCATTCAAGATATTTCCACGTCATTGATAAAGACGATGAACCATTATGTACGACTTCGTTGGTTTCAACATAGCCCTACCCGTCGCATCCACTGCTTCCATCCTGATTGTGCCGCCTGCGTGAAATTTTTGTATGCAAGTTCAGTGTGCTATGATGTTCTATATAATTGTGTCAACTATATAAGTTTTTACTGAGCATCAGCAATGCATATGGCTGAAAGATGTATTTACGAGCATCGACCGATGGGTCTCTCTCTCTATCTCTCTCTGTCTCTCTCACACGCACACACACACACACGCACACACACACACGCACAAGTGGGACCCATTGAATTATTTATTTGCTCGTGACAGCTTTTAATTAGGTTCCACTGTAATCTAACTTTTTTCTTAAGTTATTAGTTGAGCTCAGTGACTTCAAAAAGTTGTACAGAAGCCTTGTTTGGGCCTTTCCGGCGTCGCTGAATGTGGGCTGAGTAGCCATGTTAGGTTGTATTGTACTACAAAGGCCTTTTTTCAACATCAACAATGCAACTGGGTCAACAGTTGTACACAATATCTGGGTCAACTTGTTATATTCTCCGCCCCGCTAGGCTGCAAACTTTCCTAGGAGGTATGCATTAGGCTTAACAAGAAAATGGACTTTAAGAAATAATAAAGGGGATGTAATTATAATAACTGGGCAGTAACTATGCACCAAACGTGTAATTAGTTTAAAAAATATATTATTTTTGGAATTTGAAAATTTTAATTTCATTACTTGTTGCGCGCGCAATATTTCGTTGGATTTTAACGTAATACAACCTTATTTTGAAATTATATTTAACCTAACTAGAAATTTCGGATAAAAATATTTCGGATCCCATCAAAATGTAGGAATTTTTTTTTAATTCTGTTTCGAGCGGTTGTTTGAAATTATTAATCATTGTCCTAGCTAGAAGTTGGGTTGTACTTTTAACAAACTGTAAATAGGCTGTAGTAAATTCCATTAGAATTAAAAAATGGGTTGTACATTCTTACAAATCGCAAATGGTCTATATGTTCTCTGCCAAATCCGAGTTGTGGGCCTCCTAAGTTGACGCGTACCAAGGGCTTTGTCAACTTAGTCAATATAAACGATTCTAGCTACAGTGACCGTACGATGTCCATCCAACGGCCGTAGTGCTTCTTCAACCTCTGGTCTTCTTGCTCCAGCCGCCCAAAGCAGCGTCGGTCGTGCCGTGTGCTCCTGCCTCCCGTGGCCGGTTGTGAGGCCGCGGAGGCCTCACCGCCGCCTACTACTCCCGCCGCTGGCCAGGCCATCCCTCTACTCACTCACAGCCCTTGTTATTCTGTGGCGACGGTAGCCTCACACCGCAGCTGAACGAGTGAACCCTCGTACTCCTCTACGCGTGGGCATCCACTGCCGCATCTTCCCCGGCTCCGCATCTTCCCCTTCCTAGGCCTCACCATCATCCACCGCCCTGGTGCTCTCTGCGTGGCGTGGTCAACCTGGTCAAGGAACGACTTGCATCAGAAGAGTACTATATGTGGAGAGGCTGACAGCTGGGCCATGGCGGTCACAAGGAAGTGCCTCCTTATTACGCGCAAAATAATTATTCCTCCACCTGACAGCAGGGACCCACCGGACGGGCCACCTTATTTCATGAAAAAAACTTTCCCCTCTGACTGCTGGGATCCACCAGCTACATCTTCGCACGCAAGGAAGTGCGTCCGGGCAAAAAAACGATTCGCCCCAATGATTGCTGGGACCCACCAGCTATATCTTCGCACGCAAGGAAGTGCCTGACAGTCGGGACCCACCTGGTCGAAGCGTACATAGCGTTGTCATTCTGGTCGCGAACGTGTACGTACATATATACTGGTCGATGTAGAGGCGCGCACGTGTCGTAGTAGAGGCGCGCACGTAACATGTACACGTACGTACAACGGCCAGTGTGCAAGAAAGAAATACGGCCATGTACGTACATACGGGCGGGGTCTCAAACTCCTACTCGCTCATACGTACGGCCAGGGCTCGTGTACATGTCTGGGTCGGAAAAGAGAAACAACATCGTCTTCGTGTTCATGGGGAGCCAACCGGCTGGGTCGGAACGGAATGCGTCGTCGTGTTCATCGGGAGGGCCCTGGCGGAACAGGCGATGGAAACGAGGCCTGGAGTACCGCACAATGGAGGAAATGGCCTTGTGTTCGACCGGCCATGTTCGAAACAGGATCCTATTCATTGGGAGGGGTCCGGCGTACCGCAAAACGGAGGAAACGGACCTCCTACGGTCAAAATGGGGGTCCTGTTTATCGGTAGGGGTGTGGCGTACAGCAAACCGGACGAAACGGACTTGTGTTGGAGCGCTACGGTCGAATTGGGGGTCCTGTTCATCAGGAGGTGCGTGGCGTACCACAAAACAGGACTCCACGGGATACTGTTCATCTCCACCATCGACCTCCTCCAGCCTCCACGGGCTACTGTTCATCCACCGTCGACCTCCTCCAGCCTCCACCTGCAACTTTTCATCCACGGGCTACTGTTCATCCAGCCTCCACCGCGCGCTACTCCACAAGCTACTGTTCAACCACCCCTCTCCACGGGCTCCTGTTTAACCACCCCTCCACGCGCTACTGTTCATCCACCCCTCCACCATCTACTGTTCATCCAGCCCTCCACGGGGTCGTCCTGTTCATCCGTCCCTCCACGGGGTCCTGTTCGTCTAGCCCCAACCGTCTCGATCGATCGGGGTCCTATTCATCCAGAGGCAACGCCACGGTGTCTTGTACGTCCACCCCCACCTCTCACTATTCATCCAACCCCCCCACCCCACCCCCCACCCCCCACAACGCTCATTGTTCATCCAGAGGAAGCATCGATCGGCTTCAGTTAGCAGCAGTAGCGAAGGAATTGCTCGATCGGGTTCAGTTAATAGCCATCGATCGATCGCTCCGGTTCAGTAACGCGTAGCCTGCAATGCAATCGCTCGGGTTCAGTTAGAGCCAACGCCTCGCACACATGTGCGTACGTGTACAAGAGAAACGTGCATCGCTCGGCCCCGACCACCCACCGTAACAAAGAACTCCCCAAAATTTTCCTCGCCCACGCTTCTACCACGGTTTTTTCCGTCGTGGACGGCCCAAAGAATGTCATGCAGCTGCGTCTCCGGCCTGCCCAGGACGAAAAGCCCATTTTCTGTCATGATTTTTTGTCATAGAAGTAGGAGCCCACCACATCTATGATGATACCGGGTTTTGTCACAATTATCGTCATAGAAGTGTCATAAGTATGATAGAAAAAAAATCGTTCGGCCCAAAATGTCACGGATGTGTCTTTTTTTGTAGTGATTGCTAAATCTGAATACATTGATGTTGGATCTTGCTGCGCTCAGCTTCTCTGGATGAAGCAAACCCTCAAGGATTATGGCATCAACATGAAGCATGTGCCCCTCTACTACAATGAAAGTTTCATCAAGATTGCTCACTATCCAGTTCAGCACTCGAAGACAAAGCACATTCGAATCAGTCATCATTTTCTCAGAGATCATGTGTGTTGAAGGAAGACATTGATATCATTCATGTCAATACTGAAGAGCAATTGGCAGATATCTTCACAAAGCCCTTGGATGAGAAAAGGTTTTGCAAGCTGCGATGTGAGCTAAACATCTTAGAATCCTTGAATGTCCTGTGAATGGACACGCATCCTAACGCTTATGCATATTGATGACACAAAGTAACGTATATCTTCAATTCATGAAGACTTACCCTCTGAGTGTGAATACATTAATGTGGAATTTGACTTTGGAGCGCCACAATAATTGTGCGCCATGTCTGGGTCTAATATTTCTTATATGATGGGTAATGCCACCACCACATTTTCTTGAAGATTTTCATTTGGTGTCATGATTGCATTATCTTTATATTTGGTTTGTCTTCAACATTTGTTTATCATCAAAGTTTATCTTCGCATTGTTTATTTGTGTGTGTGTGTGTATGTGTGTGTGTGTGTGTATGTGTGTGTGTGTGTGTGTGTGTTCTGTCCTCTACATTCACTTATAGCTATGTCTTCAAGTTGCCCTTTTTCTACGCTAAGTGAATGTGATCGGACCCTAACCCCTTCTATGCTTATCCCTCAAATTCTCTCTGTCTCTTCATATGCATTCTGTTGACATGTGTCGAATGTCTTCATTCTGTCCTTGTCAGCTAAAGATACATTGACACACATTTAAATTTTGTTTTAATGATCTTATCTTTTTGCTTGGATACGAGGGAAGCCGGAACAACCACCCAACAAACCAGACGCTCGTGGGGTCGTGGCTCAACCTTCAATAAGTTGCATGCTAGCCACGTGTCCTTCAGATGTGAATCGCCAGGGGCACCTGCTGAAACGATTGAGATGGACCTAGAGGGGGTGGGTGAATAGGTACAATTACAAATTTTAATTATTACTTAGCAATTTTAGGCATTAATACAGAATATGAAGGTGAGCCTAACAATTGCAAGTGAGTACTAAGTACTAAGCAAGTAACACAAGCACATAAGTAAGCGGGCACAATATTATGTAAGTAAGTGCAAAGAGACAAGTAACCACAAGTAGAGAGTTGGGGTTAGGAATAACCGCAACTCCAGGAGACGAGGATGTATACCGATGTTCACTTCCTTGGAGGAAAGCTAGTCACTGTTAGAGATGTGGATGTTACCACGAAGGCACACCAATTCCACGAAGGCTCACCCTATTCTCCCTTTGAGACAACACCACAGAGGCGTTTCTCAACCACTAGTGGTAGACCTTGGGGTGGTCTCCAAACCCTCACAAACTTTCTCGAGGGTAATCACAAAGTTCGATTCCTCTCCGAAAGACTCCTACCTCCTAGGAGTCTCCAACCTCCAAGAGTAACAAGAACGATGGGGGAAAGCTCAAGACTTGCTCAAATCATGAATTCCTTCGGTGCAAAGAAGGAGAAGCAGTGGATCAATCACTTGATTGGACAACTTCTCTCAAATGCTCTCAAATCCCTTGGGGATCTAAGATTTGGTGTGGAGGAGTGAGAGAGAGTAAGAAATGTGATCTAGGGTTTGTTCAAAGTGAGTGGTGAACTCTCTCCCGTGGGGGAGAAGGGCTA
Organism: Triticum dicoccoides; assembly: GCF_002162155.2. Lineage (NCBI taxonomy): Eukaryota > Viridiplantae > Streptophyta > Magnoliopsida > Poales > Poaceae > Triticum > Triticum dicoccoides. The sequence goes on from NC_041383.1 coordinate 166,571,325, forward strand.
TATATAGTGTGAGCACAAATGTGGCCATTGTAGTGTAAGTGAACGGGTAGGCCGGACATCCGGGCTAGGGGCCAGACATCCGGATTGGCAAAAGCACTCAAGGAAAAAATCAGAGGCAGAGCAGAAAACAGAGGGGTCGGACATCCGGGGCCCAAGCCCGGACATCCGACATATCAGGAAGGCCCGAACATCCGGCAGATGGCCGGACATCCGGCGCGATCACTAAGGGGTTACAGAAACATAGTTGTTCCATGGGTAGCAGAGGCCGGACATCTGGGATAAAGCCTGGACATCCGGCGCAGCATGAGGGCCTAGACATCCGGCATAGAGGGTCGGACATCTGGCAAATGATACCAGCATAAGTGCATTCTGGATAGCAAGGCCCGGATATCCGGCCTACAGGCCGGATATCCGCCGTGAGCCCGGACATCCGGGGTCAAGCCCGGACATCCGGCAGGCCAGAGACAGAACCATACCTGAGAATATAAAGATGGAACAATAGCCTAATTTGAACGGATGTTTGTGAAATGAGCAAGCCTTAAACTACCCCTATTGATCCCCTCTTAATAGTGCGGGATCGTATACTCAAGGAAATAAATATGATATCAATTTTGATACTTCATCCTTGAGTAAAATTACTTTGTATGCTCTTGATCCACACACGACGATGAAAAGGGGACTAACACCTGAGATTTACTTAACAACCATTGTTAGTCCCCTACATGTATATTGTCATCAACATCAAAACATGATGTAAGGGCATGATTGCTCTTTCAATCTCCCCCCTTTTTTTGTTGATGACAATCACACATGTAGTATCACAGTTGTAATAAATAGTCTCAGCATTGACAAATATGAGAGCAAGAATACAAAGTATGTTGATGTTTCTATTTGTATTTGGCTCCCCCTCATTGTGAGCATGCGATGAATATATTAGGATGCATATGTATCTCCAGAAGATATATATGAGAGAGGCATGCACATATGAAACCACCATAACACATGGACAAGAAAAGAAAAATCCATACCCACAAGGTAATCAACATAGTCTCACATGATCAAGATAATACGATAACATAGGTAGCAACATAACAAGTTCGAATAGGTAGCAACATAACAAGTTCGAATAATAGTAGGGCTAACACAAAGAGCTAATACATCAAGTATGACCAAACTACGATACTACTTCTCCCCCTTTGACAGCAACAAGTAAAAAGGGGCGCAGAACGAAAAGCACTCGGTCACTCCTGGCGGATGTCATCAAGATCATCAAAGAACTCATGATACTCATCACGAGAGGGGAAACCGAAAGTAGAGGTGGACGGAGCCACGGGAATAGGATCATCGTCACTCACGGGACTCCCACAGTTACGGAGGCGCTGCTTGAGCTGATTCTTGGAGATGATGAGGCGCTTTTGAAGATCATGATTCTGCTGACAGCTAAAAGTGATTGACCTCATGATAGAAGATTGAGCCTTGCTGATGAACATTGCTAAGCGACCACGGGGAGCCGTCGAGGAAGATGGAACAGAGGAACCAGTCGGTTGAGTCCCTCCAACAGACCTCCTAGACTGAGAAGGAGCAGTAGGCTGAGCAACAGCCACCACGCGCATATGAGGAGCAGGCTTGCAACAAGAGTGAAAAGCAGTCTTGAGCACCTCAAAGGGAGCAGTGTGATCAATCAGAGCCTGAATGAATGGAGCATGAGGAAACTGGCGTGACTGAATGAAACTACAAAGGCGGATCTCATGCCAAATGAAATGGGATGTGTCCAGAGGCTCAGTGGGTTTGTCATGCATAAGAACCATCAAGTCAATGCAATAGTTGTAAGCCCGCGAGCGATCAGCCTTCTTAGGATAGAGAGTGCGAAGCACACACTGATAGAGGATGAAGTAAGGGGCACGAAAGATAGATACCTCATAGAGTGGATATGCAAGTTTTTCTTTAGTGAGCTGAGAGGTAGGTTTGATAAGTGGCAAGCAAGCATCAATCGCTTTGGGCTTGCTCTCAGGATCCATAATGTGGATGCGATGGCCAACACCGGAGAGACCCAAAATCTGAACAAACCTGTCATAGGTGATGCTCAGAGTAGAGTTATCAGTCATCCAAGTGAGAGTGTTGTCCGGACCAAAGAAACAGGTGGCATAGAACTTTAGAATGACAGCTTCATTCCAATCACACCTGAAGGTCATTGCGGGACCGAGAGTCATATCATCAATGATCTTGACCGGATTGTTAGGAAACGTGTCAGGATTCTCACGTAGGAAGTTGAGATCCAAGTATGAGTGAGGAGCAAGTCCACGCCCACGGACGAAACTGGAATAAAGATCTTGCTGCATACGAGTTCGGGACCGAGGATCCTCCGCATCAGCCACCATCTCATATTGATTGACATCCCGACGAAACGCAAGATATTGAGCTGCCCCTACAGTTTTGAAGTTGTGAGGAGCGCGATCCCCGCTGTCAGGAAGCTCCATGGATATGCGACGGCCATGGACAACGGGCATTGCAGAACCACGGACGTGGGGCATCGGTGCCCTCCTAGTACCAGGCTTAGACTGTCCAACGGAGTGTCTTGGTGCACATACCTCCTCTTCCTCCCCAACATAGTCCGCATCATCTAGATCCGAGGCCGACGGACTAGTGGATGGTGCCCACTTCTTCTTCTTAGCGGTGGTGGTCTTCTTATTCTTAGGCCGAGCATGCTCATCAGAGTCGGTTGAGCCTTGCCGGCGAACAACTGGAATGGATGAGAGATCTCGATGAGATGGTACCAATAAGTATGAACATGGATAAAACAACTTTAAACAATGGGATGACCATTTTGAGCATGACCATAGAATAAGTTTAGTGGTAGATCAAAAATGAGACATGACCATGATTTAAATTGAGTAGTCGAGTTCATTGACAAAGGTTTAGGCTTAGGCAAGAGACACCAACACTCGAGAGAGCCAAAGGCATCAGATATGCATGAGAGAGTAATGCCCTAGGACTTTTTGGTCACCATAGAAGTGGAATGGAGGAGAGATAGTATTCATACCCCTGGAAGAGGGCTCGGGGCAATCGGGGCCGCGGTTCTTGGTCCATGCCATGAGGAACTCTGGCAGTCACTCCCACAATACACCGGTCCCTCCCGAGGGATTCACAGCCCAACCCAAAAAATGGATTGGATAGAATCATAGATCGGGAGGAGGAGAAGCCGTGAGCAGGAGATCGGGGCCGGAGCTCGGAGAAGAGGGCCGGGGCAGCATCGAAGTGACGGCCTGGCGGCGGCGGCTGTGAGGTGCGATGGGGAAGAGGAACGGGAGTAAATGGGGAAAGATGCCCCCAACGCCTGAGTCTCTCCCCTGTTATGTGTGGCCACAGGTGACAAACTGGATATCTGGGACCTGGCCCGGATATCCGGTGAGCGGAGGTCAGAGAGCAAAGAAACGAGGGACAATAGGTCGGACATCCTAGGAGGAGCCCGGATATCCGGCATGTGAGGGACCGACAGCTATAGGATCAGGGCCCGGATGTCCGACAGTGCTCCAGGGCCTGGATGTCCGGCGGAGGGGCCGGGTGTCTGGCCACTGGACAACAAATCCAGGCAAGAGGGATATTGGGAAGGAGACAATCAATGTGATTTGATATAGACTCCGCCAAGGAGTTTTGAGAGAATTTATAAAGGTGACTCCCTAAGTAATTCTAAGGCCATACTAAGATGAAATAACAGTCCTACCAAAATAAGCACGAAAGGTTGACACACGCAATGGACAAGCGATGACCGAGGTCACCATGTTTTAGCATAGGTAACATAGTGCTGCAAAGATGTAGACTTTGGGCACATAGTCACGACTCCATCATGTTAAAGCACCATAGTTCGAGAACCCAGATAACTATGAGAGTGTTGTTTCTTTTTATGCATTATGTCGGGTGAGAATATTCATGAATTGAATGCCTCCCCCTAAATATATGCCTACATCATGACAAGACATTAAATTCATGCATGAATGGGTACTAGATTTCACATAATATTGTCAAGCTCCAAGATACCAAGTTCACGCCTAAGTCGACAAAACCTTGCTTCATTCAAAGGTTTGGTGAAAATATCTGCCAGTTGCAAATCTGTACCAATGTGATCAATGTGAATATCACCCTTTTCAACATGATCTCTCAAGAAGTGATACCTAATATCAATGTGTTTGGTGCGGAGATGATCTTTGGGGTTCTCGGCAATATTGATGGCACTTTCATTATCACATAGAAGAGGCACATGTCTATAGGTGATACCATAATCCTTCAAAGTTCGCCTAATCCATAGTAACTGTGTTGCACAACTGGCGGCTGCAATGTATTCAGCTTCTGTGGTAGAGAGGGCAATACAGTTTTGTTTCTTCGAGGACCAACTTACCAAGGAGCGTCCAAGAAACTGACATGCACCAGATGTGGACTTACGATCCACTTTGTCTCCAGCCCAATCTGCATCCGTATACCCAATGAGATCAAACTTAGCATCCTTGGGGTACCATAGACCCAACTTTGGGGTGTGAACAAGGTATCTAAGAATATGCTTAACCGCCTTATGATGACTTTCCATAGGGAAAGCTTGAAATCTAGCACACATGCATACACTGAACATGGTGTCTGGTCTAGATGCACAAAGATAAAGCAATGAACCAATCATAGAGCGGTAAATAGATGGGTCAAAAGGAGTACCATTTGTGTCTTCAGTGAGAGCAATTTTGGTTGGCATGGGTGTCTTGCATGGACTAGCATCAGACATGCCAAACTTCTCTAGGATATCCTTGAGGTACTTTGCTTGAGATAAGAAAATTCCTTCTTGAAATTGTTGAATTTGAAATCCAAGAAAGAACTTCAAATACGCATTGAGTGACATTTCAAAATTCTTGGTCATTGAAGCCGCAAACTTCTTGCACAAATGAATGTTAGGAGAACCAAAAATGATATCATCTACATAGATTTGGCATAGGATCAAATCACCCTTGTCCCTCTTAGTAAAAAGAGTGGGATCGATCACCCCTCTCACAAAACCATCATCGAGTAAAAACTTCTTCAAATGATCATACCAAGCACGAGGTGCTTGTTTGAGGCCATACAAAGCCTTATGAAGTTTATACACATAGTCTTTGTGAATGGGATCAACGAACCCGGGTGGTTGTGACACATATACTTCTTATTGTAGAGGACCGTTAAGAAAATCACTCTTCACATCCATTTGATGTAATGTAAAACCATTGAAAGAGGCATAAGCAAGTAAGATGTGAATGGATTCAAGACGGGCAACGGGGGTAAAGGTCTCACCAAAGTCCAAACCTTCAACTCGTGAGTACCCTTGTGCCACTAACCTTGCCTTGTTGCGGATGATTACACCATTTTCATCTTGCTTGTTCTTGAAAATCCATTTTGTTCCAATGACGTTGTGCTCGATAGGTGGCCTCTTGACTAATGACCACACTTGGTTGTGTTGAAAACTGTTCAACTCTTCTTGCATAGCAACTAGCCAATCGTTGTCCATCAATGCATCTTGTACCTTGAGGGGCTCAACACTAGACACAAAAGATAAGTGAGCACAAAAGTTTGTCAAATGTTTACGAGTGACTCTACCTTCCGATATGCCGGTGAGAATTTTGTCAACATCAACACGACCGGCCACGCGAGGCATGATGGAGGTTAGAGTTTCTCGTGATTCAACTTCATGTCCATCATCCACGTCCTCAACATATGGATCATTAATGTGTGGAAGAAGATCTTCTTGTTCATATTGCATTTGTTGAGGTTCATCATCAATGATTGGAATTTCTTGTTCTTGCCCTTGGTGATGATCTTGTTCTTGAAGATTATCATGAAGAGGAACTTGATCATCTTCTTCTACTTGGACTAAGGGCATCGGTTGAGCAATAGGAACATGTGATGGTATGGGTGTTGAAGTAGTTTGATGATGTGTGAAGCTTCTATCTTCTTCTTCATCGTCATGAGGTTCTTGTTCCATAGGAAGAGGTGCACCAAGACCCATGGTCAAAATTTCTTGAGAAGAATCTTCTTCACCTACATCACGTAGATCAACTTGCTCCCCACGGGAGCCATTAAATTGATCAAATACCACGTCACAAGTTTCTACAACACATCCATTGGATTTGTTGTAGACTCTATAGGCGTGCTAGTTTTATCCATAGCCAACAAATATGCCCTCAATTGTTTTGGATTGAAATTTTCCTAACCGTTCTCTTTTGTTGAGGATGAAACATTTGCACCCAAATATAGGAAAGTACTTGACATTTGGCTTGTTCCCAGTTAGGAGCTCATATGGAGTCTTTTCCAATATAGTGCGGAGGAAGAGCCGGTTTGATGCATGGCATGCAGTGTTGATAGCTTCGGCCCAAAAACTATGTGGTGACTTGTATTCATCCAACATGGACCTTGCCATCTCTACAAGTGTACGGTTCTTCCTTTCGGCTACACCATTCTGCTGAGGAGTGTATGGAGCTGAATATTGATGCCCAATTCCTTCATCACTAAGGAATTCTTCCAAGGTATAGTTCTTGAACTCAGAGCCATTGTCACTTCTTATTGCCAAGATTTGTTTGTCAAACTTGCGTTGTGCTTGTTTGGCAAAATCAATGAAAGTGATCTCCGTCTCGTCCTTGGACTTGAGGAAAAACACCCATGTATATATTGAGTAATCATCAACAATGACAAGACCATACTTTTTCCCACCAAGACTATCCCATGAAGGAGGCCCAAAAAGATCCACATGAAGGAGCTCCAAGGGCCTTGAAGTAGACACAATGTTCTTGGGTGGGTGCTTTGATTGATGTTGCTTCCCGGCTATGCATGCACTACACACACAGTCTTTCTCAAAGGAGACATTTGTTAGTCCAAGGATGTGATCCCCCTTTAAGAGATCTTGAAGGTTTCTCATGCCGACATGGGCTAGCCGGTGATGCCATAGCCACCCCTTGTAGGCCTTGGCCATTAGACAAGTTGCATGGAATGTGCTCTCTTTCAAGAAATCAACCGTATAAAGGTTGCCATCCAACTCTCCAACAAAGGCAACTTCAAGAGTATCTCTCTTAAAGACTTTCACATCCGTTAGTCCAAAGAGTGTATCATAACCAACAGAAGCCAATTGGCCAACAAAAGGCAAATGGTATTTAAGGGATTGGACAAGCATGACATTTGCAAGAGACATGTCATTTGTGATAGCCACCTTGCCCAACCCGAGTACCTGTCCTTTTGAACCTCCACCAAACATAATGCTCATGAATGGTTGAATAGATTCCATGAAATCGTAGAGCAATTTACTATCTCCAGTCATATGATTTGTACATCCACTATCAATCACCCATTTCACTCCACCGGAGAAGTCAACCTACACACAATTAAGACTTGGTTAGAGGCACCCATTTTGCAATGGGACCTCTCAAGTTAGTCACAACGGTCTTAGGGACCCAAATAGCATAGAATCGGAATGCATTTCGAGGACCAACAAATTTTGCATAAACTTCTCCATCCTTATTCTTACGAAGTACATAGGATGGAGGCATGAACTCTTTTGCCTTGTTGAGAGTGGGCATGCCCCTTCTGGCCTTCCCACTAACAACCTTACCTTTCTCCTTGTGCCCTTCTCGTACAAATGTTTCCTTTGGAGGGGTTGTGCACTTTTGAGAGGACATATTCTTCTTGCTTGTGCTTGGGTCAAACCCAAGTCCCTCTTTGGCAAACACCTCATTGTGTTGGCTCAATATCTCATCAAGGTTCTTTTGTCCTTGAGCACATGTCATGAGACCTTTCTCGATTTGAGCCTTGAGAAAGCGATTTTCCTCAAGAATAGATGCTAGATCACTACTAGAGTTAGTAGTAGAAGAATCAACATTGATAATAGGGAAAGAGTAAGCCTTGGCTAGAGTTTCAAGATAAGTATGTTTGAGCGTCTCAAAACTCTTTGTAAGAACGGTGAGCTCTCCTTCCTTAGTCTTGAGAGACACGGATAGAAGCTCACAATCCTTAGAGAGAGAAGCATGAGACTTAACAAGCTTACTTCTATCATTCATCAACTCTTAGCAAGAGTCAATAGCCTTTTTCAAGGAGGCAAGATCATTAGTATGAACATCAATATTTGCACCAATTTTTAAGCATAGTTCATCATTCTGTGCTTCCTCATATTGGAATTTCCGCTCAAGGATTTCACATTTTTCCTTTTCCTCGGTGACGAGGGTTTCGAGTTCCTTAATGGTGATGGTGTGCTTACTCACCATCTCCATAAGCATGTGAAACATAGTGAGATTCTTTCCTTTGAGGGAGCACATGAACTTATTAAGTTTAGCAAGAATAGGATCATCTAGATCATCATCCTCATAGCTATCCTCCGCATCAAGATACTCATCACTAGGAGTAGAAGAAGTGAAAAGAGGAGGATTTGATCGTGGAGTTACCTTGACCTTGTCAGGAGAGCTTTGGTCCTCTCCATCTTCTACCACGGCCTTTGCCATTAGGCACTTGTGAGCGTTTCCCTTGTAGTCTTTCATGTAGTTGTAGATGACCACATCACCACTCTTGTTTACTAACCTCAAAGTGTTTTGAGAGTCTTGAGCAACTCCGGCAACACCACTAACATCATCCGGATCGGATTCTTCTTGAGCAACCATTGCTTTCCCATCTCCCTTCTTGAGCTTGGAGTTCAAAGGATTTGGCAACTTCTTCTTGGGAAAGGTCTTGGGAAACCTTAGTTTATCTTCTCTCTTCTCATAAGGGCACTCGTTGGATAAGTGGTTGGTTTCCTCACAGTTGTAGCATTTTATTACTTTCTTCTTTTGAAATCTTCCCTTGAATTTTCCCGCGCTAAACTTCTTGACAAAGAGAGCCATGTCTTCATATGAAGGGCCCTCATCGGATTCAATTTCATCACCATCTTCATCATCTTCTTCTTCTTCTTCTTCACTTTGCTCATCTTCACATACATGCTTGGCCTTCAATGCAAGATTGATCTTTGATGATGGGGTACCATGCATGGCAAGATGTTTTGTGGCATTAGCCTTTGACTCTTCAAATAGTTGGAAGGTGGATATGATGTCATCTGTAGTCATTTCCTTGAAGGTATGGTCTTGTCTTATGTCCCACACCCTTTGATGGTGATATGGGGCAAGAGCATGAAGCAACTTATCCACAAGGAATCACTTAGTCATGTTGAATCCATCTTGTGTCTTGTCACACTCACATGTCTCAATGTCGGCAGTGAGTCATGAGACGCTCATGGAGTTGATTTGGGGTTTCACCTTTCTCCATACAAAAGTTTTGCAATTGCCCCTTGGCAATTTCATATTGAGCACTCCGGAGGGTAGAGGTGCCAGTCTTGGATCATATAATACTTTCCCATAGTTCCTTGGCACTTGTGATGTGTATGAGCGGTCTCCTTTGCTTTTCATCCACACCTCTCCTTATACACATGATTGTAGTGTCATTGAGATTATTTTCATAAATTTCTCTTGGTGTAGGGTTCTTTGGATCAACCACATGATAACCATACTCCATGATCTCCAGCATCTCATCATTTCCATGTCGAAGATGATCCTGCATAGCAACTCTCCACAAAGCAAAATCGGAAGTGGCACTAAGTAAAGGAGGTTTTCCTTGAGGATTATATCTTGGTTTCTCAACCTGAGGTCTTGCATAAAGCCAAGGGACACTAGCGTGTTCATTGCTAGGAGGTAGTTGACCAAGTGACGAAGCAGGCACAGTTGGCCTCGAAGCCGCACCACCCGAGAGTGGTGCAAGCACCGTGGATAACGTGGCTAATCTCATTTGGACCAAGGCCTCAAGAGAAGCATTATGCTCCTCCTTTTGCTTAGCAAGGGCCCATTCCAGATCCTCGGACGTAAAGGACTTGACTTCAGAGGAAGCCTTGCCTTTGTCCTTTGGATCTGCAACCAGGGGAGTCCCATCCGGGTTCATCTCGCTCTAGGGCGGTTAAACCACAAGAATAGAGCACGAGGATCTTATACCAATTGAAAGGATCGAGATGGACCTAGAGGGGGGTGAATAGGTACAATTACAAATTTTAATTATTACTTAGCAATTTTAGGCATTAATGCGGAATATGAAGGTGAGCCTAACAATTGCAAGTGAGTACTAAGTACTAAGAAAGTAACACAAGCACATAAGTAAGAGGGCACAATATGATGTAAGTAAGTGCAAAGAGACAAGTAACCACAAGTAGAGAATTAGGGTTAGGAATAACCGCAACTCCGGGAGACAAGGATGTATGCCGATGTTCACTTCCTTGGAGGGAAGCTAGTCACCATTAGAGAGGTGGATGTTACCACGAAGGCACACCAACGCCACGAAGGCTCACCCTATTATCCCTTTGAGACAACACCACGAGGTGTTTCTCAACCACTAGTGGTAGACCTTGGGGTGGTATCCAAACCCTCACAAACTTTTCCGAGCGTAATCACAAAGTTTGATTCCTCTTCGAAAGACTCCTACTGCCTAGGAGTCTCCAACCTCCAAGAGTAACAAGAACGATGGGGGAAAGCTCAAGACTTGCTCAAATCACGAATTCCTTTGGTGCAAAGAAGGAGAAGGAGTGGATATATCACTTGATTGGACAACTTCTCTCAAATGCTCTCAAATCCCTTGGGGATCTAAGATTTGGTGTGGAGGAGTGAGACAGAGTAAGAAATTTGTTCTAGGGTTTATTCAAAGTGAGTGTTCAACTCTCTCCCGTGGGGGAGAAGGGCTATATATAGTGTGAGCACAAATGTGGCCGTTGTAGTGTAAGTGAACGGGTAGGCCGGACATCCGGGCTAGGGGCCGGACATCCGAATTGGCAAAAGCACTCAAGGAACAAAGCAGAGGCAGAGCAGAAAACAGAGGGGCCAGACATCTGGGGCCCATGCCCGGACATCCGGCATATCAGGAAGGTCCGAACATCCGGCAGATGACCGGACATCCGGCGCGATCACTAAGGGGTTACAGAAACACAGTTGTTCCATGGGTAGCAGAGGCCGGACATCTGGGATAAAGCCCGGACATCCGGCGCAGCATGAGGGCCCGGACATCCTGCATAGAGGGCCGGACATCCGGCAAATGATACCAGCATAAGTGCATTCTGGATAGCAAGGCCCGGATATCCGACCTACAGGCCGGATATCCGCCGTGAGCCTGGACATCCGGGGTCAAGCCCGGACATCCGGCAGGCCAAAGACAGAACCATACCTGAGAATATAAAGATGGAACAATAGCCTAATTTGAACGGATGTTTGTGAAATGAGCAAGCCTTAAACTATCCCTATCGATCCCCTCTTAATAGTGCGGGATCCTATACTCGAGGAAATAAATATGAAATCAATTTTGATACTTCATCCTTGAATAAAATTACTTCGTATGCTCTTGATACACACACGACGATGAAACCGGGGACTAACACCTGAGATTTACTTAACAACCATTGTTAGTCCCCTACATGTATATTGTCATCAACATCAAAACATGATGTAAGGGCATGATTGCTCTTTCACCTACGCACTGCGCCGTCCCTCCTCCTTATAAATACTTCACCCTGCACGGTCATTATCTCTTCTCCCCTTGTTGTCCCTCTCAAACCCTAGCGCCACCGCTACCATCCGTCGTCGCCGGAGACGAAGTGCTTCGCTGCCGCGACCTCTCCGTCGTCATCTTCATGCCGGCCGCGGACATCGTCTTCTCCGCCGCTGCCGTAGTTGTCTTCCGCCACCAAGTTAGGGCACGGGAGATTGAACTGCTCGGCCTCCTTCCGCCTCGTCTAGCAGTTCTTTGTGCGGTAAATAAGACTCGCTTTTCACCGCTTATTTGATCTATTGAAACTGTCCACTTCTTCCAAAAGTTGTTTCTACACTTCCAAATCTATATCTTTGTGTTTCTGCATCTCATAACTTGCAAGTATGTTCACTTATGCATCACAACTAGTTAGATTCCTCACTTGTACTTATTCATGGATTCGTACAAATCTGGAACCAACTCACATCGATGAGTGAATGTCTTTGCGCTATGAGGTCAATGTCTTCAAACTGATTTATCTTCCGAATCTTAGTGTTATTCAAAATTTCTCCGCTTCCGTGTTATTCGGAATGAGTTTGTTAACAATACTTGATCAACCTTGTTAATGGATTCATTTTGATGATCATGAGATGGATGAAACTAGAAGGCACAACCTTCTGTACCCTCTTTTTACTTTCTGTTATTTGAAATAAATAAAGCAAAAATAGTATTATATGTCTGTTTTTTGAATTATCCGTGCAATGAAAAATATCTCAAAAATAAAAGTGCTCCAAATGCACTGCAAATTTAGTATGATTTTTTATGAAATATTTGAGGATTTTAGGCACTGAAATCACTACAGGAGGGGCAAGCACCACGCCACGAGAGTGGAGGGCGCGTCCACCCCCCTTGGGCGCGCCCCCCTGTCTCGTGGGCCCCTGGTGGCCCCTCTCTACTTATGCCAGCACCCACACGCTCCATCTTCTTCCCAAAAAAATCCCCATCCAGCTCAAGCACGAGTTCTAGCTCATTTTGCTGCAATTTTCGATCTCCTTGCTGAAAGCTCCATTCACAAAACTACTTTGGAAGATTGTTGCTTGGTATGTGACTCCTCCATTGGTCCAATTAGTTTTTGTTCTAGTGCTTTATTCATTGCAAATCCTTGCTGCCTTGGTGACCCTGTTCTTGAGCTTGCATGTTAAATTTATGAGGTCCCAAGTAATTCATATGCATGATATAGGCTCTAGGCACTTGTAGGAGTAGTTGCTATCGATCTTGTTTAGTTGTATTTACTTTTATCTTGAAGTTACTAAAATTTCAGAAATTTTCAGAAAATGTTAAAGAGATTTTTGAGGGGCTCTTCTAGCCAAGGCTCCCAGGAAAAACAAGCTAAAGAGAAGGAAAAGGCCAAATATGATCTTCCTCGCATAGCGGAAATACGGCCGTGTGAATGGCCATGCGATAATTTCTTGGGAGAAGCTGGAATTCATGAAGACTTTTATTCTTTGATCGACAACGCAGGCCTGACCGATTTCCTCCATGACCGGATCGATCAGTATCTCTTACTTACCAATACTTTCATGCAAAACTTTGATTATTATCCTAAGAAGTCACCGCCTTCAGTATCATTTCATTTATTATGATGAATTCAGGGAAATGTCTTTACGTGATTTTTGTGCGGTATGTAGGATACCCTTTGAGGGAAAATTAGAGGAACCACATCCTAGGGATGTGGATGGCTTTGTTAACACTATCACTGTAGGGGATCCAAGGAAGGGATCCGATGCGAGAATCTCTAGCATACACTTTCCTGTTTTACGCTACTTTGCCATATTTGCTAGTAGATGCTTGATTGGTCATGGAAATAGTGGAAACTTCAGTGTCCCAGATATTATTATTCTATTCCATGCCTTGTTTGGTGATAACAGTTTTAGTATGGGTGTCGTTATTGCTAAACGTTTACACCTGAATCGTACAAAAGGCCCCATCTTTGGAGGTATCTATGCTGCACGTCTTGGTAGACATTTTGGGGTACCTATTAGGTACTATGAGGAAAAGGAGACACTTTTGCCTTCTTACATTTTAGATTACAGGAGCATGGTAGCACACGATTTTATTGTTCAAAATGATAATAAGACGCTCTTGTATAACTTGAGATTTAATAAGAAACACAGTGAGACTATTATTCTGCCTGCACCTCTGTTGTTTGATTTGACTGCAGATAAATTATCTTGTCACGCCAGAAGCGGTGTACGCTCATCGAGGCCAGGCATCCAATCCAGAGCCTGAGCCAGAGCCGGAACCTTCACCGGACCCTTACTGTGCATCATCTTTTCAATGGGGTCCGGAGGAGACGGCCAGCCCATGGTATCCTGATTACACCTCTCAGTAAACCGGGAAGAGTAGCCGCTACCCATGGCCATAAACCAACTTAGGCCAAAAGCCTAAGCTTGGGGGAGTACGTATTTCTCACAGACTTTACATTCTTGTTCACACACTATTCTAGTCGTCGGTGCTCATACTCTTTCATTGTATTATCCATGCTAGTTTAATTTTCTTTTTCTAGTTTTCTTCTTGTGTGTTTGATAAACCTTAAGAAAAAACAAAAAATTAGTTACCTTAATTTCCATGCTTGTAGTAGAAATTAAAATGAAAACTCAAAAATATTTCTCGTTCTTCTTTTACTTGTTGGGAGCTTTCCCGTGTAAATAGTTTTATTTTCTTTTCTTTTCTTTGAGGGTCAAGAGTAGAAGACCATATTGAAAATGTTTAGTGGCTCTCATATGCACGATTGTTTATTTAACTTAGAGCCCATATTACCTTGTCTTCTCTCTTGGGTTGAATGCTTGCATATTCCAGCTTAGTCCAATGCACGTGCACTCTTATTATTATACACATCATTCGGTCGTGCGAGTGAAAGGAAATAATGATGATATATGATGAACTAATTGAGATGAGAAAAGCTGGTATGAACTCGACCTCTCTTGTTTTTGTAAATATGATGAGTTCATCATTCCTGATTCAGCTTATTATGAAGTAAACATATTTGCAATGACATTTAGAGATTATAGTTGCTTGTGCCATGCTTGATTAGCTATGAGTTGTAATGATTTACCTTGCATGCCAACATGCTATTAGAATGATTATGATGGGGTATGATGGGATGGTATCCTCCTTTGAATGAATTGAGTGACTCGACTTGGCACATGTTCACGCATGTAGTTGAAACAAATCAACATAGCCTTCATGATATTTATGTTCATGGTGGATTATATCCTACTCATGCTTGTACTCAGTGTGAATTAGTTTTAATGCATGTTTATGACTGTTGTCGCTCTCTCAGTTGGTCGCTTCCCAGTCTTTTGCTAGCTTTCACCTGTACTAAGCGGGAATACTGTTTGTGCATCCAAACTCCTTAAACCCCAAAGTTATTCCATATGAGTCCACCATACCTTCCTATATGCGGTATTTACCTGCCGTTCCAAGTAAATTTGTATGTGCCAAACTCCAATCCTTCAAATGAAATTCTGTTTTGTATGCTCGAGCAGCTCATGTTTCAGCTAGGGCTGCCTATATCTTCCATGCTAGGTGGGTTATTCTCAAGAGGAGTGGACTCTGCTCCTCATTCACGAGAAAGGGCCGGTAACCGGGATGCCCAGTCCCATGATCCAAAAAGATCAAAGCAAATCAATATAATTAAACAAAACTCCCCCAGGATTGTTGTTAGTTGGAGTCACTTGTTGTTTCGAGCAAGCCATGGATTGATGCTTGTTGGTGGTGGGGGAGTATAAACTTTTACCATTCTGCGTGGGAACTGCATGTAGTATGGAAGATACAACCATCTCATAGTTGTTGTGTTGACAGTGAAAGTATGCCGCCCAAAATATTATTCAATCTCTATTTTAAAATTGAGCTCTAGCACCTCTACAAATCTCTGCTTCCCTCTGCGAAGGTCCTATCTATTTACTTTTATGTTGATTCATCACCTTCTTATTAAAAAGCACCTGTTGGAGAGCACACTGTCATTTGCATGTATTACTATTGGTTTATATTGGGTATGACTTGATTGGATCTCTTTTACCATGAATTACAATGTTTAATAAGTCCTTGATCTTTAAAGGTGATCTGCATTTATGTTTTGCGGTCTCAGAAAGGGCTAGCGAGATACCATTTTGCTATATCATGTTATGATTGTTTTGAGAAAGTGTTGTCATCCGAGTTTTATTATTATGGCTCGCTAGCTGATTATGTCATTGATATGAGTAATTGTGAGACCGAGGTGTTATTGTGAGTATGGTTAGTTCATAATATATGTTGAAACTTGAATGCTGGCTTTACATGTTTACAACAACAAGGGCAAATAGAGTTTGTAAAAGTTTTTCTTTATCACAGTTTATCAACTGAATTGCTTGAGAACAAGCAAAGGTTTAAGCTTGGGGGAGTTGATACGTCTCCAATGTATCTACTTTTCCAAACACTTTTGCCCTTGTTTTGGACTCTAACTTGCATGATTTGAATGAAACTAACCCGGACTGACGCTGTTTTCAGCAGAATTACCATGATGTTGTTTCATGTGTAGAAAACAAAGGTTCTCGGAATGACCTGAAAATCCTCGGAGACAAGTTTTAGAAAATAGAAAAAATACTGGCAAAAGATGAAGACTAGGGGGCCCACACCCTGTCCACGAGGGTGGGGGCGCGCCCACCCCCTCTGGGCGCGCCCCCTGTCTCGTGGGCCCCCTGCAGCTCCGCCGAGCTCAACTCCAACTCCATATATTCCGTTTCACGGAGAGAAAAATCAGAGAGGAAGTTTCATCGTGTTTTATGATACGGAGCCGCTACCAAGCCCTAATCTCTCTCGGGAGGGCTGACCTCGAGTCCGTTCGGGGCTCCTGAGAGGGGGATTCGTCGCCATCATCATCATCAACCATCCTCCATCACCATTTCATGATGCTCACCGCCGTGCGTGAGTAATTCCATCGTAGGCTTGCTGGACGGTGATGGGTTGGATGAGATTTATCATGTAATCAAGTTAGTTTTGTTAGGGTTTGATCCCTAGTATCCACTATGTTCTAACATTGATGTTGCTATGACTTTGCTATGCTTAATGCTTGTCACTAGGGCCCGAGTGCCATGATTTCAGATCTGAACCTGTTATGTTTTCATGAATATATGTGTGTTCTTGATCCTATCTTGCAAGTCTATAGTCACCTATTATGTGTTATGATCCGACAACCCCGAAGTGACAATAATCGGGATACTTCTCGGTGATGACCGTAGTTTGAGGAGTTCATGTATTCACTATGTTATAATGCTTTGGTCCGGTTCTCTATTAAAAGGAGGCCTTAATATCCCTTAGTTTCCGCTAGGACCCCGCTGCCACGGGAGGGTAGGACAAAAGATGGCATGCAAGTTCTTTTCCATAAGCACGTATGACTATATTCGGAATACATGCCTACATTACATTGATGAATTGGAGCTAGTTCTGTGTCACCCTATGTTATAGCTATTACATGAGGAATCACATCCGACATAATTATCCATCACTGATCCATTGCCTACAAGCTTATCATATATTGTGCTTGTTGGGGAACGTAGTAATTTCAAAATTTTCCTACGCACACGCAAGATCATGGTGATGGCATAGCAACAAGAGGGGAGAGTGTTGTCCACGTACCCTCGTAGACCATAAGCGGAAGCGTTATCACAACGCGGTTGATGTAGTCGTTTATCTTCACGACTCGACCGATCCAAGCACCGAACGTACGACACCTCTGTGTTCAGCACACGTTCAGCTCGATGACGTTCCCCGGGCTCCAATCCAGCAAAGCGCCGGGGATGAGTTCCGTCAGTACGACGGCGTGGTGACGATGATGATGTTCTACCGGCGCAGGGCTTTGCCTAAACTCCGTGACGATATGACCGAGGTGGAATATGGTGGAGGGGGGCACCGCACACGGCTAAGGAACGATCCGTAGATCAACTTGTGTGTTCTAGGGTGCCCCCCTGCCCCCGTATATAAAGGAGCAAGGGGGGAGGCCGGCCGGCCCCTTGGGGCGCGCCAAGGAGGAGGAGTCCTCCTCCTAGTAGGAGTAGGACTCCCCCTTTCCTACTCCTACTAGGAGGAGGAAAGGAAGGGGGAGAGGGGGAAGGAAAGAGGGGGGCGCCGCCCCCCCCCCCTGTCGGGGAAGCTGATCCACGAACACCTATGGGGACCGGCGGACCGAGCCCCTTTCGGTTCGGCGGGGGGCGGAGATCGCACGAAGAGAGGATCGAGGCGAAGCACACGAGCAGTTTACCCAGCTTCGGAGCTCTCCGGAGAGATAATACTCCTACTGCTGCTTGTCTGATTGTATTGATTTCTCGCTCGGGAGCGTTGAGTGCTATAGTACACACGAGCTACTAACGAGACCGAGCGTGAGTGTTTTCTGGCCTCCAACCTCCCTCTACGTTGCGCATGGGCCCCCTTTTATATGCTCAAGGGGTCACCGACAAGTGGCAATGCAGGCAAGGGTAAAAATGGAAAAGGGAATTGTGGTTGGTACAGCTACATGTACAGTGTATCCTACCTAACCCTGGCGGCAGGGGGCAAAGGCATTAAATGCCCATCTGCGTTGCCTGAATAGTGCAAAAAGGACCGTCAGGGACGCCACCGCTCGCCACGATGGCAGTCTTGTCAGCGTCGCTTGCCACCGCGCACCGCTGGCTGCACAGCCTCTTGCCACGCGCGCCTGGAAAGGCCCCAAGGCGACACTTTGGTGGATGTGCTGGAGCGCGGGTACAGAGTGGTAGCTTGTCGCGGCAAGCGCCTTGCCGCGGTCGTTGTCTTGTCGCGTCCGGAAGCTTGTTGCCCATCGGGCCTTGCCGGGACGCGTGGTGCGTCGCGGCAAGTTCCTTGCGATGCCTTGGTTGGCCTTCCCGGCAAGCACCTCTTGCCGGGGTCTTGTCTCCTTGGTTTAAATACTTTGTTCTTGAATGGCTCCAAAGGAACCACGGAGGACCTTGGCGGTCACCCGGCAAGCCTTGCCGCGGGGCGCTGCAACTGCCCGTGCACAAGTTCGGGATACTAGGGTACCCCTACTCTAGTACACCGACAGGAGCCCTCGGGCCTGGGCCACACACGGTGCCGAGCGCTGTTGGGCCAGGCCCAAAACAGGGCACGGGCACGCGCGGCCTGGGTTACACCGTATCTTACTCCGTATCCACCGCGCCCTCCCCGAACGGCACGCGTTGAATGCGGCGTCGTGGGAGAGATCGTGGGTGGTTTCTTTATTCGGAAGGACGAAACGTCCGCCCCCTCCCTCTTTATAAGCAGGGGAAACAGGGGCAGTTCGCCCATCTCGCCCGTTGTTACCCCAATTTCACAAATCTCCGCCGCTCCCCCCTTCTTCCCGAAGCTGAAAGAGAGCAGCGCTCCGCCCCCCATTGCCACCAGCACCACCAACGCCGTCGATCTCCCCCACCACCTCCGCCATGGCTCCGAAAGCCGACAAGGGGAAGGGCGTGAAATCGGTCGAGGCGCAGCGGCTCGCGGCGCTGCGAAAGGAGCGGGCCATCTTCCCCCCTCAGCTTGCCATGAAGGAGCTGAGGGAGTACTACTACCTCTTCTGGTCGACGGAAACGCGAGCGCATCCGCGCACGAAGGTACTACCGGCTGCCGCTTCGGGACTGACTCCGAACGGATACCCCTTCTTTGCTCTGTTCTTCTACTGCGGGCTCTGCCCGCCCTTCTCTGAATTTTTCTGTGACATCATGAACACCTACGGGTTCCGCCTCCTTGACTTCACCCCCAACGCCGTTCTGACCATGGCAGTTTTTGCACATCGTGAAAACTTTGTCGGAGTCCATCCAAACGTAGCCCTTTTTAGCCACTTCTTTATGCCCCGAGTCGAGAGAGGAGAGCCTTTATCCGGCGGAATCGCCTGGATCTCGATAGTCGGCAAGAAGGACGCTTATCTGGAGGGAGAGCTCCGCAGCAAGTGGGAGGAATGGAGAGCAGAGTGGTGCTGGATTGTCGAGGAGAACCCGCAGCCATTTACCGCCCTGCGACAAGCCCCAATAGCACACGGCAACGATTGGAGCAACGTGGCCCCGGAAGACGATAGGCTGAAGATTGCCGTCACCCGGATCCTTCGCCTCAGGCTTGCCAGGCTCACCGTAGGCGCCGTTGGCACAGATTTTCTTCGCCGCCGCATCGCCCCCCTGCAGGAGAGGAGGAGACCCGCGCGGGAGTTCCAGAACTCGGTGGATATCATGAGGCTGCGCCCGGGCCTCAACTTCAACTTCACTGTCCTGGAGCTGGACGCGATGCTCCTGGAACTGTTCAAGCGTGATCCTCAACATCCATTCATGTTGCTGAGGGGTGTCGTTCCGTTGTGCAACAACTCCTCGCTCGACCGCATCCGTGCAATGATGCCGCTGTGCGACTCGCATGGAATTGTCCCAACTTGGCAAGAGTCGGCAGGCGCCATCGTGCAGGAGTTCTTTGATGGCTTGGTTGAAGTGCCGGTCCGCTCCGACGAGCAGAAGAGCCTCACCCGCGACACCACCGATGCGGAGATGCAGCGCATCGCCACCAGGCTGGAAGAGGCAGTGGCAGCAGCTGCCGCGGGCGAGTTCGGATTCTCCGTGGAGGAGGCAGAGGCAGCAGAGGCGGCAAGCCTTCCCGAGCGCGAGGAGTTTGCCGGCGAGGAAGAGCTTGTCGGGCCTAAAGATGAGTCGAGCGAGCCCGGCGAGGGAGAGCTTGTCGGACCTGAACCTTCAGACAGCTTGCCGCAAGTAGAGCCCCCAGCTCCACCAAGAAGGCGTCTCCGCAAGGCCGCGGACGTAGCGAGGCGGCAGACGGGTCAACAGCCGTCGTGCCGCGCGACACGCTCTACCGCGGCAAGCACTATTGCCGCAGGAGCGCCTCACGCCGCTGTGGCAACTGGAGCGGAGTCTTCCCGGTCCACCGCTACTGCTCCTGCCAAGCGGACAAGGGAGCCTACTCCTCCGCCTCGTCGCACCGGAGGTGAGCCGGACTTTGATCTCTCCGCGCTCAGCTCCGACGAGGAAGAAGAAGAGTAAGACTTTTTTTGCTGTACTTGTAGTTCTTCAATTCTTGCTGTTTTGTCTTGTATCTGATTTGCTTTACTCTGAACCCATTCCTTTTCAGGACTCTAGCCCAGAGAGCGGCGAAGAGAGCCAAGGTCCCGGTGATTGTCATCGAGGATGAACCCACCGCGACAGCAGAGGGCGTGTCCGAGACCACCTTGCCGGACCCGGCAACTATTCCCCAAAGCAGCCCCCAGCGCAGCCCCCAGCGTAAGTATATAGTTTACTTCCTGCTGTCAGGCGCGCATGGGTGATCTTTTTTTGCTGATATCTGACTGTTGGTTTGTGCAGGAGCAGAGCAGCCTCACCAGGAGTGCCCGGAAGCCGCTCCCGAAATGCCATCCGCTTCGACTACACCGCCAAGGGAGGATTCCACGGCAAGGGAGCGTTCTCCGGCAAGGGACAGCTCTCCGGCAAGGGACAGCACCAGCGATCCTCCAGTGGCTGAGACCATGACCGCAAATCCCAATGCAGGTAATCTTCTTGCTTGAAAACTTCCCTTGGGTTCTTCTTCTTCCGATTTTCTTTTTGAGTATTTGCTTGACTTTTCTCCTTTTTCCATTCGTCAGATCCATCTGCCATGGAGCCGATGGAAACCGAGGTCGCCGGCGAGGAGAACGCGCGCAGCACCACCGACGACGCTGTTGCCACCGAAGGAGAAGCCGGCACTGATGATCCCGCCGGCGAAGAGGCTGCCAAAGCTGCCGCCGCAGAAGCTGGCGAGGGATCCGGCGATCGCACTGACGGCCCCGAGGCCGCAGGAGCGCCATGCGCTGCACCGACCGCCGATCCCTCCGCTGCTGCTGCAGCGCCAGGCTCCGAAGAGCCCCAGCCCAGCGCCTATTTGAAGGCCGGCGACGGCATCTTCATCAAGCTCCCCTGGGCGTCAAGCTCCAGGGCGCCGGTCAAAGGAGAGATTTTGGATGGAGAGGTGCTCGCCTCCGCTGGGCTGACGCTGGTCGACGCGCCAAGCAGCAGCAGTGACAAGCCTGAGGAGGAGCGGCTGCTGCGGAAGCTGTTGTCGCTCTACCGCGCCCGACAAGCCAAGCTGGAATCCCGAGAAGCGCTTGTCGCGAGGGCGGGAGTGGACATTGAGAAGCGCGCGGAGGAGCTCCGGGGTCTCAGGCAGGAAGCTCTCCGGTCCCTGGCAGAGGAGCGGGAGCAAGTCGCTGAGGAGCGGAAAGCCTTCCTCCTCGCGAAGGCTGAAGTTGAAGAGCAACAACGGCTTGTCACCTAAAATCTATTTGCGCAGGAAGGAGAGTTGGCGCAGCGCAAGGTCAACCTTGACAGCCACGAGGAGGAGCTTGCAGCGCGCGAGCAAGCAATTGGTGGGGCTCTCAAGGAAGCAAAGGGTGCTGCCGCAGCTGCCGAGGCCGCCAAGAAGGAGCTAGAGACAAAGATGGCGCAGCTGGAGGCCGATCTCAAGGCGAGCGGCGAGGAGCTTGCCGCGCTCAAGCGTGAGCGCGAGAAGGACGTCGTCGCTCACGGCGAGCTGTAGGGTCTTCTTGCCGAGAGGAGCAAAGAGCTTAGCGCCGCCAAGGACTCCAACGCCGATCTTGAGTTGAAGTTGGCCACTTTGACCAAGACGCTGGACGGCGCCAGGGAGCAGGAAGCGGCCTTGAAGGAGAAGATCAAGGCCGACGAGGTGCTGCTGGCGAGTGCTGCTGCCGCCCAGAATGCTTTTAGGGAGACTGTGGAGTACTGGACCGAGGGTCTCGTGAATGTTGCCGCAGTCATCGACGGGGAGCTGGCGCAGTTGGGGATGGAGGATCTCGGGTACTCCTCCGATGAGCACCTCCAACCCAGCGCCAAGCTCAGCTTGTTCTTCAAAGGCGTGGCGACGGCCCTCCAACGACTCCGGGAGAAGATCCCAAAGCAGCTGGCCGACGAGTCGTGCAAGATCTGCGCGGGAGTTCTTCAAAAGGTGCTGGTGAAGGTGGCCTTCCGCAACCCAGGCCTCAACCTCACCAACGTCCTCAGGTCCCTGCCGCCGGATGCTGATCTGGAAGCGCTCAAGGCCCTTGTCGCACCCATTGTGGACAAGGTGAGTGAGATCAAGAGGGTTGAGGGCAATCGCGTAGATTAGGCCGCCCGTTTTTTCTTTTTCTTGTCGCTGTTGGTCATGTCATGAGAACGATCTGTTAGAGCTGCGACAAGCTATCTTGTAATATAACTCTATTTTGGGTAAAGATTGCCATGTTATTTCCTTTACTTGATTCCTTCCTTTGTATGTTCCTGCCCTACGCTTTTAGGGAACTTGTCGGCGCAGGCACCTGGGCCGCGAACGCTGAGTGCGGGACTTCAGCAGCCTGCTGGTGGTGCTGCTACCGACAAGAAACCTTGTCGCAACTAGTCGCAGCTCACTTAAGTTGTTGAGCGGACTCAAAACAAAGTAAGGGTGCAACTAGCTACGAGTTGGTTCCTCCGCGCACAGGTTTTCCATACAAAGCACGGTCGTTCGAGGAAGATAACTTAAAAATTAAAACTGATTGCTCAAACTTTGGCAACTTAGCTTTTCTGTCGTTTGCTTCCCGGCAAGGAGAAACTTCCTTGAATGATGCCTGGTCCACACCATTATATCTTCTCCTTTCCCCCCGGCAAACTTGTGGGCAAGGGAACCTTCCTTTCCTTTTTGAGAAAAAGAAAGAAGAGAAAATAAAGATATGGAGCCTCACGGCTCGTTATTGCTTACCGGGGGTAGGTGCTGCACAAAGTGTCAGATAACGCATGCAAAGAAAGTAGAAAGCATGAAATTGACAAGATGTGCGGAGCACATGAGCTTTACTTATGCACGGGGTCTGCGCCCGGCTTTGTACAAAGGATTACATGCAACATCGGCAAGACTTGTACAAAAGGTGGTTGTCGGAACAGGTTCCGGCAACCGCGCCCTATGGGTAAAACTTACGAAGATGCTCAATGTTCCAGGAGTTGCTCACCGGAACGCCATCTTCGGTCTCAAGGCGGACAGCGCCAGGCCTAGTGACTCGTTTCACCCGATAAGGGCCTTCCCACTTCGGCGTCAACTTGTTGGAATTCTTGGCGGACTGAACGCACCGAAGAACAAGGTCGCCTTCGTCGAAACTTCTGGCATTAACTTTGCGGCTATGGTAGCGGCGCAAAGCTTGCTGGTATCGAGCAGCTCGTACAGCAGCCTGAAGACGGTCCTCCTCAAGGAGCAGCGCGTCGTCTTGTTGCAACTGCTCTTGCTCAAGCTCATCATAAGCGAGCACTCGAGGTGACCCGTATACGAGTTCCGTGGGGAGAACTGCCTCTGCTCCATAGACTAGAGCGAAAGGTGTCTGGCCAGTGGCTCGATTTGGTGTCGTCCTGATCGACCAAAGAACCACCGGCAGCTCCTCAATCCAGTTCTTTCTGCACTTGCTAAGCCTGTCGAAAGTCCTGATCTTGAGCCCGCGCAGCACTTCAGCATTTGCCCTCTCCGCTTGACCATTGCTTCTCGGATGAGCAACAGAAGCGAAGCAGACCTTGGCGCCAAGATCTTGGACGTACTGCATGAAGGTGCGGCTCGTGAATTGTGTGCCGTTGTCGGTGATGATCCTATTAGGGATCCCGAAACGACAAACAATTGACCTGAAGAACTTGACTGCTGACTGTGCTGTCACCTTCCTCACTGGTTCCACTTCCGGCCACTTTGTGAACTTGTCGATTGCAATGTACAAGTACTCAAAGCCCCCGACAGCTCGGGGAAAGGGGCCGAGGATGTCGAGCCCCCAGACCGAAAACGGCCAGGATAAAGGGATCGTCTGGAGAGCTTGGGCTGGCTGGTGTGTCTGCTTGGAATGGAACTGGCATGCTTCACACTTGGTTACTTGTGCAGTTGCATCCTGGAGGGCTGTCGGCCAAAAGAAACCTTGCCGGAACGCTTTGCCGGCAAGTGCTCTTGCACCAATGTGGTGGCCACATATGCCTCCATGTATCTCTGCCAACAGCTTTTGTCTGTCTTCCCGGTGAATACACTTCAATTTCACGCCGTTGAGCCTTCTTCTGTACAGTGTGTTGTCGACAAACTGGTACATACTTGACTGCCGGGCTACTCTTTGCGCTTCTTCTTGCTCTTCGGGAAGTTCTCCTGTCTGAAGGAAACGGACAATCTGATGTGCCCATGCTGGAGCTTGCGGCTCGACAACAAGGACTAAAGGCACATCTGCTGCTGCGGGAACATCCGCTTCTACGGCGAGGACCTGTGGCTCAACCGGAGCTTGATGTTCCCCGGCAAGCTTGCCGGAGCAAAACTTGTCGGGGGCGTCTGCTTCAACTGAACAGACCCTAGGGCCTGCCGGAGCAGACTGCTCCTCAGCACCCTTGGTGTTGATTCTGAGGACCTTCTTGGCGGCGGCTTCGGGGAGCTCTGCCGGAAAATAGTCACCAGAAATCAACTTCCTCTTCTTGCTCTGTCCAGTTGATGGTGTTACAGACGGTTGAGTCAGCTTGAGCACAAAGATCCCTGGTTCCACAGGTAACTTAAGTGCAGCACATTTTGACAGGCCATCGGCAATGTCGTTCTGAACTCTTGGAACATGTTCCATCTGTAGGCCGTCAAAGCGCTCTTCTAGCTTTCTCACTTCATCAACGTAGGCTTCCATCAACGGACTCTGATAATTCTTGTTCACTTGGCGGACGACAAGCTGTGAGTCACCCCTGACACTGAGCTTCTTGATCCCAAGGTCTGCTGCGATCCTGAGACCGGCAAGCAATCCTTCATACTCTGCGGTATTGTTCGTTGCTTGCTCCTTGGGAAAGTGCATCTGGACTACGTACTTGAGGTGCTCTCCGGTGGGTGCAACAAGTAGCACGCCCGCACCGGCGCCTTGCAGCGAGAAGGCACCATCAAAGTACATTAGCCACTCTTTGCTTGCTTCCTTGACGGGGATGCTAGTTTCTGGAATTTCTTCATCTTGTGTTGGCGTCCACTCTGCTATGAACTCTGCCAATGCTCTGCTTTGGATAGTTGAAGTGCTCTCAAACTCGAGGCCAAAGCTTGACAGTTCCAGCGCCCACTCGACAATCCTGCCTCTTGCTTCTGGATTTTGTAGTATCCTCTTCAGCGGAAAACGAGTGACGACTGTGATCTCATGTGCTTGGAAGTAATGGCGCAGCTTTCTTGAGGCCATGAGAAGGCCGAAAAGCAATTTCTGCACATCAGATTACCTTGACCTAGCCCCCTACAGAAGGGAACTAACAAAGTAAACTGGGCGCTGCACCATTCTTTTCTGCATCTTCTCACGCTCCTGCGCAGATCCATCTTTGTCGGGACCAGAGCTTGCCGGCGAAGTCCCCTGCTTGTCGCTGGATGCATCTGCCGTGGTTGCTGGCTCATCATCCGCCTCCCTCTCTACTACTAACGCAGCACTAACCACTTGATTGGTTGCTACTATATACAGCAGCAACTTCTCTTGTGGCTTAGGTGCGACAAGTGTTGGAGTGGAGGACAAGTATCTCTTCAAGTCCTGAAGCGCAGCCTCTGCCTCCGGAGTCCATTTCATTGGACCTGCCTTTTTCAATATTTTGAAAAACGGCAGGGCGCGCTCAGCAGACCTAGAGATAAACCTGCTGAGAGCAGCTACGCAACCGGCAAGTCTTCGTACATCCTTGACGCGCTTTGGTGCTTCAATCTGCTCAATGGCCTTGATCTTGTCGGGATTGGCTTCAATTCCCCGCTGAGACACGAAGAACCCGAGAAGCTTGCCGGAGGGGACTCCAAACACACACTTCTCGGGGTTAATCTTGAGGTTGATCTTGCACAGATTCGCAAAGGTTTCGTCTAAATCTTGAATCAGAGTCACCTTGTCCTTGCTCTTGACCACTATGTCATCCATGTAGGCTTCCACATTTCTGTGTATTTGCGGCCCAAAAGCGTCATGGACTACCCTTGCAAATGTTGAACCAGCATTCTTTAAACCGAAAGGCATTCGTATGAAACAATATGTGCCACACGGGGTGATGAATGCGGTCTTCTCCTCATCCTCTTCTGCCATGAAGATCTGATGGTATCCTGAGAATGCATCAAGAAATGAAAGCAAGTCACATCCGGCCGTGGAGTCAACAATCTGGTCGATGCGCGGCAAGGGAAATGGGTCTTTGGGGCACGCTTTATTAACATCGGTAAAATCGATACAAAGCCTCCATTTCCCGTTCGCCTTGCGCACGACTACAAGATTGGCCAACCACGTAGGATGGAGCACTCCTCTGACAAGGCCTGCTGCTTCCAATTTCTTGATTTCTTCTGCAATGAATTCTTGGCGCTCCACCGCCTATTTCCTGACTTTCTGCTTGACGGGCCGCGCATGAGGACAGACGGCAAGATGGTGCTCGATTACTTTCCTGGGAACACCGGGGATGTCAGACGGTTGCCACGCAAACACGTCGACGTTCGCCTGCAGGAAAGCAACGAGCGCGCTTTCCTATTTAGGGTCGAGAGTGGCACTGATGGTGAAGGTACCACCAGTGCCATCCTCCTTGGCGGACACCTTCTTGGTCTCTGGTGGAGCTGCCATTGTCTTCTTACACTTGCCGGTGGAGCTCGATGGTACGTCCTTGACGGTAGCGCAGCACTCCGAAGAGGTGCGCTTGCCGGAGTGGGCATCAGAACTCTTGCCGGACTTGGTCTTCTTCTTCGCCCCGGGAGCTTCAACGGCAAGTGACTTGCGATCTGATGTGGCCGCAGCTTCCCGGTAGATCTTGTCGGCGCAGATAAGAGCATCCTTCTTGTCGCCAGGGACAGAGATGACACTTATCGGGCCTGGCATCTTCAGCATGTTGTATGCATAGTGAGAGGCTGCCATGAATTTGGCGAGTGCTGGACGTCCGAGTATCCCATTGTAAGGCAATGGAAAGTCAGCAACGTCAAAAGTGACCCTCTCAGTCCTGAAGTTCAACTCGTTGCCAAATGTCACCGGCAACGTAATCTTTCCCTTCGGCTTGCTCCTTCCCGGATTGATTCCTTGGAACGTGCCGGTCTCTTCAAGCTCGCCATCAGGGATCTGGAGTTTCTGGAGTACCGCGGAGGAGATCAGGTTCAAGCCGGCCCCACCGTCAACTAGCATCTTAGTGACCTTGAGGTTGCAGATAGTTGGTGAAACCAACATCGGCAAGCACCCGACCGCAGTTATGCGATCAGGGTGGTCCTCAATATCAAAGATGATAGGCGTGCTGGACCATTTCAGAGGCTTGCGTGACTCGATGGGTGGTTCTGCCGCATTGACTTCCCGCACCCACTGCTTGAGCTGGCAGTGCGAAGTATGCAGAGAAGCACCGCCGTCAACGCACAGGACCTCCGTGGCTTTCTGGAACTCCTGCTCATCGGTCTCATCATCATCCACATCTTCATCATCGTTGTCATCTTCATCCTTGTCGCAGCCACGGGGAGGTCTGTCTCCTTGCCGCTGCTTGGCCTTGCCGCAGCGTCCTCCTCGGCCGGGGCGTTTCTTGCCGGCTCCTCCAGCACCTTCCTGGGCTTTCTCCTTGTCGTGTCGCTCGTATTCAGCCTTTTGCTGCTCGACAAGCTGCTCGACCTTCTTGCAGCTCTGGAGGTCATGGCCCTTGGTGCGGTGGATCTTGCAGTACTGCTTGTTGGTGCCGTCCTGCTTGTCGGTGACCGCCACAGCCTGGTAGTTGGTGCCGACGACAATCTCCTTGCCGGAGCTACCAGCTTTGGCTTTCTTGGCGCCACCTCCGTTGCCGGACTGCTCAACGACTAGCACATCTTTGCCTTTCTTCTTCCTATTGTTCCGCCACCGGTTTGTCTTTGCCGGGGCAGTCTCCTCACTATCAGATCCTCCTGCTCCTGTATTCTCTCCAGGGAGTTTCCTCCCTTCCTCAGCACGTGCACACTTGTCGGCCAGGGCATATAGCTCACTGACGTCTCTGATCTTGCACATCGACATCTCCTCCCGCATCCTGCGGTTCCGCATGTTCTGATGGAACGCGCTAATTACCGCGGCAGGGTGGACATCTGGGATGTTGTGCTGTACACGGCTGAATCTCTGAATGTACTTGCGCAGGGGCTCTCCTTCCTTCTGGGCGAGCAGATGAAGGTCGCTCTCTTGGCCATGAGGCTTGTGGCCGCCAGTAAAGGCGCCGACAAACTGATGGCATAGGTCTGCCCAGGAGGATATGGAGTTGTCCGGCAAGTGCATGAGCCAGGATCTGACATTGGGCTTGAGCACCAGTGGGAAGTAGTTGGCCAGGATCTTGTCGTCCCATCCCCCGGCAGCTTGCACAGTGATGGTGTAGATGCTGAGGAACTCCGACGGGTGCGACTTGCCGTCGTACTTCTCTGGCACGTCTGGCTTGAAATTCTTCATGCTGGGCCACTGGACTTGCCGCAGCTCACGAGTGAACGCAGGGCAACCTACCGCGTACGGCAAGTCGCCTGGTTCCCCTGGCGCATGCATGTCGATAGAGGGCCCAGCGCGCTGGTCTGATTGGCGCCGTGCTTCTCTTTGGCGCTCGATGCGAGTACGAGCGTCTTCTTGTTGTCGTTCATGAAGAACTTGGCGCTGATCGCGACGAGCTCATGGATCTGATGATGCGGTGGAGTCGCTGTCGAGGTGGATCCAGCGAGTCGGCGATCTTGGCCTTCGGGGTGGAGAGTGCATGGTGGTTGCACCCCCACCGGTTTCGTCGCCACCGGCTCATGCCTGGCAGTCCTGCCGCGGCCGCAATGTACTCGGCTGCCGCGGAGTGTCGCCGTTGGCGAAGCCGATGAGACTCTGAATGGTGGCCCTCCATCCATCAATCTTGTCTTCCTTTGGAGGGTAATCCAGGAGCAGTTGAGCTCGCGCCAAAGCTTCTGCTAGAGTGGTGGGTGGCAGTGGCGAACGGTGCGAGGAGCGGGATATGCTCGGACTTCTAACTATGTTAGAAGGAGTAGTATCCTGTCCAGGCGACCGTGTTTCACTCGTGCCAGCATGTTGGCGTGCATGCTGGTCTCGAGCAACCCGAGATCCACCAGCTCGATCTTGGCCTAACAAACGTATGGCACTGCGGGTACCATGACGCTGTCGGTCCTGCGCCTCTTGAGATGGGCACGGTACATGTACGGACGCCGAGGTCTGCGCAGCCTTGTCCTTGGACCTGGCAGCACCGTGAGCTCCCTCGTCGATGTTCGTTCTTCCGCCGGCGTCTACCCCACCACCCGTTTGCTCCGGTGATGGTGGGATCGACATGGACGGAACAGCTACCGCCGAAGCCTTCTTCTTCGGTGGCATGTCGATGAAGAAGATGAAGATCTAGCTCGTGTGAACGCCGGATCAGGTTCACACAACCTCGACGCCCCCTACCTGGGCGCCAAAGATGATGGGGAAGCTGATCCACGAACACCTATGGGGACCGGCGGACCGAGCCCCTTTCGGTTCGGCGGGGGGTGGAGATCGCACGAAGAGCGGATCGAGGCGAAGCACACGAGCAGTTTACCCAGCTTCGGAGCTCTCCGGAGAGATAATACTCCTACTGCTGCTTGTCTGATTGTATTGATTTCTCGCTCGGGAGCGCTGAGTGCTACAGTACACATGAGCTGCTAACGAGACCGAGCGTGAGTGTTTTCTGGCCTCCAACCTCCCTCTACGTTGCACATGGGCCTCCTTTTATATGCTCAAGGGGTCACCGACAGGTGGCAACGTAGGCAAGGGTAAAAATGGAAAAGGGAATTGCGGTTGGTACAGCTACTTGTACAGTGTATCCTACCTAACCCTGACGGCAGGGGCAAAGGCATTAAATGCCCATCTGCGTCGCCCGAATAGTGCAAAAAGGACCGTCAGGGACGCCACCGCTCGCCATGATGGCAGTCTTGTCAGCGTCGCTTGCCACCGCGCACCGCTGGCTGCACAGCTTCTTGCCACGCGCGCCTGGAAAGGCCCCAAGGCGACACGTTGGTGGATGTGCTAGAGCGCGGGTACAGAGTGGTAGCTTGTCGCGGCAAGCGCCTTGCCGCGGTCGTTGTCTTGTCGCGTCCGGAAGCTTGTCGCCCATCGGGCCTTGCCGGGACACGTGGTGCGTCGCGGCAAGTTCCTTGCGATGCCTTGGTTGGCCTTCCCGGCAAGCACCTCTTGCCGGGGTCTTGTCTCCTTGGTTTAAATACTTTGTTCTTGAATGGCTCCAAAGGAACCACGGAGGACCTTGGCGGTCACCCGGCAAGCCTTGCCGCGGGGCGCTGCAACTGCCCGTGCACAATTTCGGGATACTAGGGTACCCCTACTCTAGTACACCGACACCCCCCCTCCTAGTCCAATTCGGACCAGAGGGAGAGGGGGGCGCGGCCCACCCTGGCCACCCCTCTCTCTTCCCACTAAGGCCCATGTGGCCCATTAACTCTCCCGGGGGGTTCCGGTAACCCTCCGGCACTCCGGTTTTCTCCGAAATCACCCGGAACACTTCCGGTGTCTGAATATAGTCGTCCAATATATCAATCTTTATGTCTCGACCATTTCGAGACTCCTCGTCATGTCCATGATCACATCCGGGACTCCGAACAAACTTCGGTACATCAAAACTTATAAACTCATAATAAAACTGTCATCGTAACGTTAAGCGTGCGGACCCTACGGGTTCGAGAACTATGTAGACATGACCTAGAACTATTCTCGGTTAATAACCAATAGTGGAACCTGGATGTTCATATTGGTTCCTACATATTCTACGAAGATCTTTATCGGTCAAACCGCATAACAACATACGTTGTCCCCTTTGTCTTCGGTATGTTACTTGCCCGAGATTCGATCGTCGGTATCCAATACCTAGTTCAATCTCGTTACCGGCAAGTCTCTTTACTCGTTATGTAATACATCATTTCATAACTAACTCATTAGTTACAATGCTTGCAAGGCTTTTGTGATGAGTATTACCGAGAGGGCCTAGAGATACCTCTCCGACAATCGGAGTGACAAAACCTAATCTCAAATTATGCCAACTCAACATGTACCTTTGGAGACACCTGTATAGCACCTTTATAATCACCCAGTTACGTTGTGACGTTTGGTAGCACACAAAGTGTTCCTCCGGTAAACGGGAGTTGCACAATCTCATAGTTGTAGGAACTTTGTATAAGTCATGAAGAAAGCAATAGCAACATACTAAACGATCAAGTGTTAAGCTAACAGAATGGGTCAAGTCAATCACATCATTCTCCTAATGATGTGATCTCGTTAATCAAATGACAACTCTTTTGTCCATGGCTAGGAAACTTAACCATCTTTGATTCACGAGCTAGTCAAGTAGAGGCATACTAGTGACACTATGATTGTCTATGTATTCACACATGTATT
Source organism: Triticum dicoccoides (assembly GCF_002162155.2). Taxonomy (NCBI): domain Eukaryota; kingdom Viridiplantae; phylum Streptophyta; class Magnoliopsida; order Poales; family Poaceae; genus Triticum; species Triticum dicoccoides. The sequence continues at coordinate 166,603,216 of NC_041383.1, forward strand.
ATGTTTCTGGTTAATACAATTCTAGCATGAATAATAAACATTTATCATGAAATAAGGAAATAAATAATAACTTTATTATTGCCTCTAGGGCATATTTCCTTCAGTCTCCCACTTGCACTAGAGTCAATAATCTAGTTCACATCACCATGTGATTTAACACCAATATTCACATCTGTATGTGATTAATACCCATAGTTCACATCGTCGTGATCAACGCCCAAAGGGTTTACTAGAGTCAATAATCTAGTTCACATGGCTATGTGATTAACACCCAAAGAGTACTAAGGTATGATCATGTTTTGCTCATGAGAGAAGTTTAGTCAACGGGTCTGTCACATTCAGAGCCGTATGTATTTTTGCAAATATTCTATGTCCACAATGATCTGCACGGAGCTACTCTAGCTAATTGCTCCCACTTTCAATATGTATCCAGATTAAGACTTAGAGTCATCTGGATTGGTGTAAAAGCTTGCATCATTGTAACTTTTTACGACTGGCTCTTTTATCACCTCCATAATCGAGAAACATCTCCTTAGTCCTCACTAAGGATATTCTTGACCACTGTTCTAGTGATCTACTTTTAGATCAAAATTGTATTCCTTTGCCAAACTCAGAGCAAGGTATACAATAGGTCTAGTACACAACATAGCATACTTTATAGAACCTATGACTGAGGCATAGGGAATGACTGTTCATTCTTTTCTATTTTTTGCCATGGTCGGGTTTTTAGTCTTACTCAACTTCACACCTTGCAACACAGGCAAGAACTCTTTCTTTGACTGTTCCATTTTGAACTACTTCAAAATCTTGTCAAGGTATGTACTCATTGAAAAATCTTATCAAGCGTCTTGATCTATCTCTATAGATCTTGATGCTCAATGTGTAAGCAGCTTCACCAAGGTCTTTCTTTGAAAAACTCCTTTCAAACACTCCTTTATGCTTTCCAGAAAAATTCTACATTATTTCTGATCAACAATATGTCATTCACATATACTTATCAGAAATGCTGTAGTGCTCCCACTCACTTTCTTGTAAATACATGCCTTTCCAAAAGTCTGTATAAAACTATATGCTTTGATCAACTTATCAAAGCGTATATTCCAACTCTGAGATGTTTGCACCAGTCCATAGATGGATCACTGGAGCTTGCACATTTTGTTAGTACCTTTAGGATTGACAAAATGTTATGGTTGCATCATATACAACTCTTCTTTAAGAAAACCATTAAGGAATGCAGTTTTGACATCCATTTGCCAGATTTCATAAAATGTGGCAATTGCTAACATGATTCAGACAGACTTAAGCATAGATACGAGTGAAAAACTCTCATCGTAGTCAACACCTTGAACTTGTCGAAAACCTTTTGCGACAATTCTAGCTTTGTAGATAGTAACACTATCAGCGTCCGTCTTCCTCTTGAAGATCCATTTAATCTCAATGTCTCGCCGATCATTGGGCAAGTCAATCAAAGTCTATACTTTGTTTTCATACATGGATCTTATCTCAGATCTCATGGCCTCAAGCCATTTTGCGGAATCTGGGCTCACCATCGCTTCTTCATAGTTCGTAGGTTCGTCATGGTCTAGTAACATAACTTCTAGAACAGGATTACCGTACCACTCTGGTGCGGATCTTACTCTGGAAGACCTACGAGGTTCTGTAGTAACTTAATCTGAAGTTTCATGATCATCATCATTAACTTCCTCACTAATTGGTGTAGTAGTCACAGGAACAGATTTCTGTGATGAACTACTTTCAAATAAGGGAGCAGGTACAATTACCTCATCAAGTTCTACTTTCCTCCCACTCACTTCTTTCGAGAGAAACTCCTTCTCTAGAAAGGATCCATTCTTAGCAACGAATGTTTTGCCTTTGGATTTGTGATAGAAGGAGTACCCAACAGTTTCCTTTGGGTATTCTATGAAGACGCACTTCTCCGAGTTGGGTTCGAGCTTATCAGGTTGAAACTTTTTCATATAAGCATCGCAACTCCAAACTTTAAGAAACGACAGCTTAGGTTTACTGCTAAACCATAGTTCATACGGTGTCGTCTCAACGGATTTAGATGGTGCCCTTTTAAACGTGAATGCAGCTGTCTCTAATGCACAACCCCAAAACGATAGTGGTAAAACCGATAAGAGACATCATAGATCGCACCATATCCAATAAAGTGCAGTTACGACGTTTGGACACACCATAACGTTGTGGTGTTCCAGGTGGTGTGAGCTGTGAAACTATTCCACATTGTTTTAATTGAAGACCAAACTCGTAACTCAAATATTCGTCTCCACGATCAGATCGTAGAAACTTTATTTTCTTGTTATGATGATTTTTCCACTTCACTCTGAAATTCTTTGAACCTTTCAATTATTTCAGACTTATGTTTCATCAAGTAGATATACTCATATCTGCTCAATTCATCTTGTGAAGGTCAGAAAATAACGATACCCGCCACGAGCATCAACACTCATTGGACCGCATACATCGGTATGTATTGTTTCCAATAAGTCAGTAGCTCGTTCCATTGTTCTAGAGAATGGAGTTTTAGTCATCTTGCCCAAAAGGCATGGTTCGCAAGCATCAAATGATTCATAACCAAGTGATTCCAAAAATCCATCTTTATGGAGTTTCTTCATGCGCTTTACACCGATATGACCCAAACGGCAGTGCCACAAATAAGTTGCACTATCATTATCAACTTTGCATCTTTTGGCATCAATATTATGAATATGTGTATCACTACGATCGAGATCCAACAAACTATTTTCATTGGGTGTATGACCATCAAAGGTTTTATTCATTTAAACAGAACAACAATTATTCTCTGATTTTAAATGAATAACCGTATTGCAATAAACATGATCAAATCATATTCATGCTCAACGCAAACGCCAAATAACATTTATTTAGGTTCAACACTAATCCCGAAAGTATAGGGAGTATGCGATGATGATCATATCAATCTTGGAACCACTTCCAACACTCATCGTCACTTCCCCTTCAACCAGTCTCTGTTTATATAACTCCTGTTTTGATTTACTAATCCTAGCAACTGAACAAGTATCAAATACTCAGGGGCTACTATAAACACTAGTAAGGCACACATCAATAACCTGTATATCAAATATACCCTTGTTCACTTCGCCATCCTTCTTATCCACCAAATATTCAGGGCATTTCCGCTTCCAGTGACCATTTCCTTTGCAGTGTAAGCACTCAGTTTCAGGCTTTGGTCCAGCTGTGAGCTTCTTCGCGGGAGTGACAACTTGCTTGTCATTCTACTTGAAGTTTCCTTTCTATCCCTTTGCCCTTTTCTTGAAACTAGTGGTCTTGTCAATCATCAACACATGATGCTCTTTCTTGATTTCTACCTTCGTCGATTTCAACATCACGAAGAGCTCGGGAATCGTTTTTGTCATCCCTAGCATACTATAGTTCATCACAAAGTTCTACTAACTTAGTGATGGTGACTAGAGAACTCTGTCAATCACTATCTTATCTGGAAGATTAACTCCCACTTGATTCAAGCGATTGTAGTACCCAGACAATCTGAGCACATGCTCACTAGTTGAGCGATTCTCCTCCATCTTTTAGCAATAGAACTTGTTGGAGACTTCATATCTCTCAACTCAGGTATTTGCTTGAAATATTAACTTCAATTCCTGGAACATCTCATATGGTCCATGACGTTCAAAACGTCTTTGAAGTCCCGATTCTAAGCCGTTAAGCATGGTGCACTAAACTATCAAGTAGTCATCATATTGAGCTAGCCAAACGTTCATAACGTCTGCATCTGCTCCTGCAATAGGTTTGTCACCTAGCGGTGCATCAAGGACATAATTCTTCTGCGCAGCAATGAGGATAAACCTCAGATCACGGATCCAATCCGCATCATTGCTACTAATATTTTTCAACACAATTTTCTCTAGGAACATATCAAAATAAACATATGAAAGCAACAACGCAAGCTATTGATCTACAACATAATTTGCAAAATACTACCAGGACTAAGTTCATGATAAATTTAAGTTCAATTAATCATATTACTTAAGAACTCCCACTTAGAAAGACATCCCTCTAATCCTCTAAGTGATCACGTGATCCAAATCAACTAAACCATAACCGATCATCACGTGAAATGGAGTAGCTTTCAATGGTGAACATCATTATGTTGATCATATCTACTATAAGATTCACGCTCGACCTTTCGGTCTCTGTGTTCCGAGGCCATATCTGCATATGCTAGGCTCGTCAAGTATAACCTGAATATTCTGCGTGTGCAAAACTGGCTTGCACCCATTGTAGATGGATGTAGAGCTTATCACACCCGATCATCACGTGGTGTCTGGGCACGACGAACTTTGGCAACGGTGCATACTCACGGAGAACACTTCTTGATAATTAGTGAGAGATCATCTTATAATGCTACCGTCAAACAAAACAGAATAAGATGTATAACAGATAAACACCATATGCAATCAAAATATGTGACATGATATGGCCATGATCATCTTGCGCCTTTGATCTCCATCTCCAAAGTACTGTCATGATCTCTATCGTCACCGGCACGACACCATGATCTTCATCATCTTGATCTATATCAATGTGTCGTCACATGGTCGTCTCGCCAACTATTGCTCTTGCAACTATTGCTATCGCATAGCGATAAAGTAAAGCAATTATTTGGCACTTGCATCTTATGCAACAAAGAGACAACCATAGAGCTTCTGCCAGTTGTCGCTAGTCACCTGTGTGCAAAGCACGGCGGTAAAACCAGTCTCGCATAAGCGTACGCGTAATGTCGGTCTGGGCCGCTTAATCCAACAATACCTCCGAACCAAAATATGACATGCTGGTAAGCAGTATGACTTGTATCGCCCACAACTCACTTGTGTTCTACTCGTGCATATAACATCAACGCATAAAACCTAGGCTCTAATACCACTGTTGGGGAATGTAGTAATTTCAAAATTTTCCTACGCACACGCAAGATCATGGTGATGGCATAGCAACGAGAGGGGAGAGTGTTGTCCACGTACCCTCGTAGACCGTAAGCGGAAGCGTTATCACAACGCGGTTGATGTAGTCGTACGTCTTCACGACTCGACCGATCCAAGCACCGAACGTACGGCACCTCCGTGTTCATCACACGTTCAGCTCGATGACGTTCCTCGGGCTCCAATCCAGCAAAGCGTCGGGGATGAGTTCCGTCAGCACGACGGCTTGGTAACGATGATGATGTTCTACCGGCGCAGGGCTTCGCCTAAACTCCGCGACGATATGACCGAGGTGGAATATGGTGGAGGGGGGCACCGCACACGGCTAAGGAACGATCCCTAGATCAACTTGTGTGTTCTAGGGTGCCCCCCTGCCCCCGTATATAAAGGAGCAAGGGGGAGGCCGGCCGGCCCCTTGGGGCGCGCCAAGGAGGAGGAGTCCTCCTCCTAGTAGGAGTAGGACTCCCCCTTTCCTACTCCTACTAGGAGGGGGAAAGGAAGGGGAGAGGGGGAAGGAAAGAGGGGGGCGCCCCCCCCCCTCCTAGTCCAATTCGGACCAGAGGGAGAGGGGGCGTGCGGCCCACCCTGGCCGCCCCTCTCTCTTCCCAC